>NC_086444.1:704221704-704534204 GCF_028390025.1 Pseudophryne corroboree | reverse complement strand
ATATATATATATATATATATATATATATATATATATATATATATGTATATATATATATATATATATGTGATGTGCACCGGACATTTTTTGTGTTTTGGTTTTCGATTCGGACGCGTTTTGGCAAAACCTCACCGAAATTTTTTTGTTGGATTCGGGTGTTTTTTTCAAAAAACCCTAAAAAACAGTTTAAATCATAGAATTTGGGGGTCATTTTGATCCCATAGTATTAACCTCAATAACCATAATTTCCACTCTTTCAGTCTATTCTGAACACCTCACAATATTATTTTTAGTCCTAAAATTTGCACCGAGGTCGCTGGATGGCTAAGCTAAGCGACCCAAGTGGCCGACACAAACACCTGGCCCATCTAGGAGTGGCACTGCAGTGTCAGGCAGGATGGCACTTCAAAAAAAATTGTCCCCAAACAGCACATAATGCAAAGAAAAAAAGAGGCGCACCAAGGTCGCTGTGTGACTAAGCTAAGCGACCCAAGTGGCCGACACAATTGGACTCTCCTTGGGGATTTGTGATTTAGAAGAACGCACAGTTCTTTGCTGTGCTTTTGCCAGCTTAAGTCTTTTCATTTTTCTAGCGAGAGGATGAGTGCTTCCATCCTCATGTGAATCTGAACCACTAGCCATGAACATAGGCCAGGGCCTCAGCCGTTCCTTGCCACTCCGTGTCGTAAATGGCATATTGGCAAGTTTACGCTTCTCATCAGACGCTTTCAATTTAGATTTTTGGGTCATTTTTACTGAACTTTTGTTTTTTGGATTTTACATGCTCTCTACTATGACATTGGGCATCGGCCTTGGCAGACGACGTTGATGGCATTTCATCGTCTCGGCCATGACTAGTGGCAGCAGCTTCAGCACGAGGTGGAAATGGATCTTGATCTTTCCCTATTTTAACCTCCACATTTTTGTTCTCCATTTTTTAATGTGTGGAATTATATGCCAGTATCAATAGCAATGGCCTACTACTATATATACTGCGCACAACTAAAATGCACCACAGGTATAGAATGTAGATGGATAGTATACTTGACGACACAGAGGTAGGTACAGCAGTGGCCTTCCGTACCGTACTGCTATATATACTGGTGGTCACTGTGTCAGCAAAACTCTGCACTGTACTCCTCCTATATAATATTATACTGGTGGTCCCGACTCCCCAGTCCCCACAATAAAGCAGCACACTGAGCACAGATATGGAGTGTTTTTCAGGCGGACAACGTATACTGGTGGTCACTGTCAGCAAAACTCTGCACTGTACTCCTGCTATATAATACAGCTGTTCCCCAGTCCCCACAATTGAGCAGTGTGAGCACAGATATATGCAGCACACTGAGCACAGATATGGAGTGTTTTTTTTCAGGCAGAGAACGGATAAAACTGGTGGTCACTGATCAGCAAAACTCTGCAATGTACTCCTCCTATATTAATATAAAGCTGCTCCCCAGTCCCCACAATGATATCAGCAAGCACAAATATTTGCATAAACTCAACAATGAATAAACGGAGAGGACGCCAGCCACGTCCTCTCCCTAACATTTCCAATGCACGAGTGAAAATGGCGGCGACGCGCGGCTGCTTATATAGAATCCGAATCTTGCGAGAATCCGACAGCGGGATGACGACGTTCGGGCGCGCTCTGGTTAACCGAGCCATACGGGAGAATCCGAGTATGGCTCGGACCCGCTCATCACTAATATATAAATATATATATATATATATTATATATAGAGTTTTAGTAAATAGCATTATTGTAAAAAAGAGTTTAAATGGATAAGAAAGATATATATATCCTGGAATCAGTGGTTGATCACACAGTGTGGCACAGAGTGATAATTTGGACTTTAGGCACTTCACAATATAATATTTTAATACAGGTTGAGTATCCCTTATCCAAAATGCTTGGGACCAAAGGTATTTTGGATATCGGATTTTTCCGTATTTTGGAATAATTGCATACCATAATGAGATATCATGATGATGGGACCTAAATCTAAGCACAGAATGCATTTATATTTCATATACACCTTATACACACAGCCTGAACATAATTTTAGCCAATATTTTTTATAACTTTGTACATTAAACAAAGTGTGTGTACATTCACACAATTCATTTTTGTTTCCTATACACCTTATACACACAGCCTGAAGGTCATTTAATACAATATTTTTAATACTTTGTGTATTAAACAAAGTTTGTGTACATTGAGTCATCAAAAAACAAAGGTCTCACTATCTCACTCTCACTCAGTCTGTATTTCGGAATATTCCGTATTTCGGAATATTTGGATATGGGATACTCAACCTGTATTTCTCTAACGTCCTAAGTGGATGCTGGGGACTCCGTAAGGACCATGGGGGGGGGGGGGGGGGGATAGCGGCTCCGCGGGAGACTGGGCACAAAAGTAAAGCTTTAGAACTACCTGGTGTGCACTGGCTCCTCCCCCTATGACCCTCCTCCAAGCCTCAGTTAGATTTCTGTGCCCGAACGAGAAGGGTGCACACTAGGTGGCTCTCCTGAGCTGCTTAGTGAAAAGTTTAGTTTTAGGTTTTTTATTTTCAGTGAGACCTGCTGGCAACAGGCTCACTGCATCGAGGGACTAAGGGGAGAAGAAGCGAACTCACCTGCGTGCAGAGTGGATTGGGCTTCTTAGGCTACTGGACATTAGCTCCAGAGGGACGATCACAGGCCCAGCCATGGATGGGTCCCAGAGCCGCGCCGCCGGCCCCCTTACAGAGCCAGAAGACAGAAGAGGTCCGGAAAATCGGCGGCAGAAGACGTCCTGTTTTCAACAAGGTAGCGCACAGCACTGCAGCTGTGCGCCATTGCTCTCAGCACACTTCACACTCCGGTCACTGAGGGTGCAGGGCGCTGGGGGGGGGGGCGCCCTGAGACGCAATAAAAACACCTTGGATGGCAAAAAATGCATCACATATAGCTCCTGGGCTATATGGATGCATTTAACCCCTGCCAGAATACATAGAAAAACGGGAGATAGGCTCCGCCCCCTTATCGGCGGCCTTATCTCCTCAGCACACTGGCGCCATTTTCCCTCACAGCTCCGTTGGAGGGAAGCTCCCTGGCTCTCCCCTGCAGTCACTACACTACAGAAAGGGTTAAAAAAGAGAGGGGGGGGGGGGCACTAATTACGCGCAGTATTAAAGATACAGCAGCTATAAGGGGAAAAACACTTATATAAGGTTATCCCTGTATATATATAGCGCTCTGGTGTGTGCTGGCAAACTCTCCCTCTGTCTCCCCAAAGGGCTAGTGGGGTCCTGTCCTCTATCAGAGCATTCCCTGTGTGTGTGCTGTATGTCGGTACGTTTGTGTCGACATGTATGAGGAGAAAAATGATGTGGAGACGGAGCAGATTGCCTGTAATAGTGATGTCACCCCCTAGGGGGTCGACACCTGAGTGGATGAACTGTTGGAAGGAATTACGTGACAGTGTCAGCTCTGTATAAAAGACAGTGGTTGACATGAGACAGCCGGCTACTCAGCTTGTGCCTGTCCAGACGTCTCATAGGCCGTCAGGGGCTCTAAAGCGCCCGTTACCTCAGATGGCAGATATAGACGCCGACACGGATACTGACTCCAGTGTCAACGGTGAAGAGACAAATGTGACTTCCAGTAGGACCACACGTTACATGATGGAGGCAATGAAAAATGTTTTACACATTTCTGATAATACGAGTACCACCAAAAAGGGGTATTATGTTCGGTGAGGAAAAACTACCTGTAGTTTTCCTGAATCTGAGAAATTAAATGAGGTGTGTGATGATGCGTGGGTTTCCCCCGATAACAACTGATAATTTCTAAAATGTTATTGGCATTATATCCTTTCCCGCCAGAGGTTAGGGTGCGTTGGGAAACACCCCCTAGGGTGGATAAAGCGCTCACACGCTTGTAAGGGCTCTACCCTCTCCTGAGATGGCCGCCCTTAAGGATCCTGCTGATAGAAAGCAGGAGGGTATCCTAAAATGTATTTACACACATACTGGTGTTATACTGCGACCAGCAATCGCCTCAGCCTGGATGTGCAGTGCTGGGTTGGCGTGGTCGGATTCCCTGACTGAAAATATTGATACCCTCGATAGGGACAGTATATTTTTGCCTATAGAGCATTTAAAAGATGCATTTCTATATATGCGTGATGCACAGCGGAATATTTGCCGACTGGCATCAAGTCTAAGTGCGTTGTCCATTTCTACCAGTAGAGGGTTATGGACACGACAGTGGTCAGGTGATGCGGATTTCAAACGGCATTTGGAAGTATTGCCTTATTAAGGGGAGGAGTTATTTGGGGTCTGTCTTTCAGACCTGGTGGCCACGGCAACAGCTGGGAAATCCACGTTTGTACCCCAGGTCGCCTCTCAACATGAGAAGACGCCGTATTATCAGGCGCAGTCTTTTCGTGGACAAGCGGGCAAAAGGTTCCTCATTTCTGCCCCGTGACAGAGGGAGAGGAAAAAGGCTGCAGAAATCAGCCAGTTCCCAGGAACAGAAACCCTCTCCCGCCTCTGCCAAGCCCTCAGTATGACGCTGGGGCTTTACAAGCAGAATCAGGCACGGTGGGGGGTCCGTCTCAATGAATTTCAGCGCGCAGTGGGCTCACTCGCAAGTAGACCCCTGGATCCTTCAGGTGATATCTCAGGGGTACAAATTGGAATTCGAGACGTCTCCCCCTCGCCGTTTCCTAAAGTCGGCTTTACCGATGTCTCCTTCTGACAGGGAGACAGTTTTGGAAGCCATTCACAAGCTGTATTCCCAGCAGGTGATAATCAAGGTACCCCTCCTGCAACAGGGAACGGGGTATTATTCCACACTATTGTGGTACCGAAGCCGGACGGCTCGGTGAGACTGATTCTAAATCTAAAATCTTTGAACACTTACATACAGAGGTTCAAATTCAAGATTGAGTCACTCAGAGCAGTGATTGCGAACCTGGAAGAAGGGGACTACATGATGTCTCGGGACATCAAGGATGCTTACCTTCATGTCCAAATTTACCCTTCTCACCAAGGGTACCTCAGGTTTATGGTACAGAACTGTCACTATCAGTTCAGACGCTGCCGTATGGATGGTCCACGGCACCCCGGGTCTTTACCAAGGTAATGGCCGAAATGATGATATTCCTTCGAAGGAAGGGAATTTTAGTTATCCCTTACTTGGACGATTCCCTGATAAGGGTAAGATCAAGGGAACAGTTGGAGGTCGGTGTAGCACTATCTCAGGTAGTGTTGCGGCAGCACGATTGGATTCTCAATATTCCAAAATCGCAGCTGGTTCCGACGACTCGTCTTCGTTTCCTAGGGATGATCCTGGACACAGTCCAGAAAAAGGTGTTTCTCCCGGAGGAGAAAGCCAGGGAGTTATCCGAGCTAGTCAGGAACCTCCTAAAACCGAGCTAAGTCTCAGTGCATCAATGCACAAGGGTTCTGGGTAAAATGGTGGCTTCCTACGAAGCAATCCCATTCGGCAGATTCCACGCAAGAACTTTCCAGTGGGACCTGCTGGACAAATGGTCCGGGTCGCATCTTCAGATGCATCAGCGGATAACCCTGTCAC
This sequence comes from Pseudophryne corroboree, assembly GCF_028390025.1. NCBI lineage: Eukaryota > Metazoa > Chordata > Amphibia > Anura > Myobatrachidae > Pseudophryne > Pseudophryne corroboree. The sequence continues at coordinate 704,528,615 of NC_086444.1, read as the reverse complement.
CAAGAACAAGGGTGTCCCTCCTGTGTTGGTTGCAGAGTGCTCATCTTCTAGAGGGCCGCAGATTCAGCATTCAGGACTGGGTCCTGGTGACCACGGATGCCAGCCTGCGAGGCTGGGGAGCAGTCACACAGGGAAGGAATTTCCAGGGCTTATGGTCAAGCCTGGAGACATCACTTCACATAAATATCCTGAAGCTAAGGGCCATTTACAATGCTCTAAGCTTAGCAAGACCTCTGCTTCAAGGTCAGCCGGTGTTGATCCAGTCGGACAACATCACGGCAGTCACCCACGTAAACAGACAGGGTGGCACAAGAAGCAGGAGGGCAATGGCAGAAGCTGCAAGGATTCTTCGCTGGGCGGAAAATCATGTGATAGCACTGTCAGCAATTCCGGGAGTGGACAACTGGGAAGTAGACTTCCTCAGCAGACACGACCTCCACCCGGGAGAGTGGGGACTTAACCCAGAAGTCTTCCACATGATTATAAACCGTTGGGAAAAACTCGACAGGTATTGCGCCAGGTCAAGGGACCCTCAGGCAATAGCTGTAGACGCTCTGGTAACACCGTGGGTGTACCAGTCAGTGTATGTGTTCCCTCATCTGCCTCTCATACCCAAGGTACTGAGATTGATAAGATGGAGAGGAGTAAGCACTATATTCGTGGCTCCGGATTGGCCAAGATGGACTTGGAACCGGAACTTCAAGAGATGCTCACGGAGGATCCGTGGCCTCTACCTCTAAGAAGGGACCTGCTCCAGCAAGGACCCTGTCTGTTCCAAGACTTACCGCGGCTGCGTTTGACGGCATGGCGGTTGAACGCCGGATCCTGAAGGAAAAAAGGCATTCCGGATGAAGTCATCCCTATCCTGATCAAAGCCAGGAAGGATGTAACCGCAAAACATTATCACCGCATTTGGCGAAAATATGTTGCGTGGTGCGAGGCCAGTAAGGCCCGACGGAGGAAATTCAACTGGGTCGATTCCTACATTTCCTGCAAACAGGAGTGTCTATGGGCCTGAAATTGGGGTCCATTAAGGTTCAAATTTCGGCCCTGTCAATTTTCTTCCAAAAAGAACTAGCTTCAGTCCCTGAAGTTCAGACGTTGTAAAAGGGGTACTGCATATACAGCCTCCTTTTGTGCCTCCAGGGGCACCTTGGGATCTCAATGTAGTTTTTGGGTTCCAAAAGTCACATTGGTTTGAACCACTTAAATCTGTGGAGTTAAAATATCTCACATGGAAAGTGGTCATGCTGTTGGCCCTGGCCTGGGCCAGGCGCGTGTCAGAATTGGCGGCTTTATCCTGTAAAAGCCCTTATCTGATTTTCCATTCGGACAGGGCGGAATTGAGGACTCGTCCTCAGTTTCTCCCTAAGGTGGTTTCAGCGTTTCACCTGAACCAACCTATTGTGGTGCCTGCGGCTACTAGGGACTTGGAGGACTCCAAGTTGCTAGACGTTGTCAGGGCCCTGAAAATATGTTTCCAGGACGGCTGGAGTCAGAAAATCTGACTCGCTGTTTATCCTGTATGTACCCAACAAGCTGGGTGCTCCTGCTTCTAAGCAGACTATTGCTCGTTGGATTTGTAGTACAATTCAGCTTGCACATTCTGTGGCAGGCCTGCCACAGCCAAAAATCTGTAAATGCCCACTCCACAAGGAAGATGGGCTCATCTTGGGCGGCTGCCCGAGGGGTCTCGGCTTTACAACTTTGCCGAGCAGCTACTTGGTCAGGAGCAAATACGTTTGTAAAATTCTACAAAATTGATACCCTGGCTGAGGAGGACCTGGAGTTCTCTCATTTGGCGCTGCAGAGTCATCCGCACTCTCCCGCCCGTTTGGGAGCTTTGGTATAATCCCCATGGTCCTTACGGAGTCCCCAGCATCCACTTAGGACGTTAGAGAAAATAAGAATTTACTTACCGATAATTCTATTTCTCGTAGTCCGTAGTGGATGCTGGGCGCCCATCCAAAGTGCGGATTCTCTGCAATACTGGTACATAGTTATTGTTACCAAAAAATCGGGTTATTGCTGTAGTGAGCCATCTTTTCTAGAGGCTCCTCTGTTATCATGCTGTTAACTGGGTTTAGATCACGAGTTGTACGGTGTGATTGGTGTGGCTGGTATGAGTCTTACCCGGGATTCAAAATCCTTCCTTATTGTGTACGCTCGTCCGGGCACAGTATCCTAACTGAGGCTTGGAGGAGGGTCATAGGGGGAGGAGCCAGTGCACACCAGGTAGTTCTAAAGCTTTACTTTTGTGCCGCTATCCCCCCCCCCCCCCCCCCCCCATGGTCCTTACGGAGTCCCCAGCATCCACTACGGACTACGAGAAATAGAATTATCGGTAAGTAAATTCTTATTTTAATTTGTTTAACACGGATCACATCTAATGAAGGAACACACAGTAATTTAAATTGAGGAGAATACAAGGTAGTCACTGAACACAGTCATGATTTTTAGATTAATTAGTATGATCTCCTAGGAGAGATATTTAAAGATGGTTTTCACTTATTGCTAGGGGGTGGTAGGTACGGGTGGTCTTCTGTATACCGGCGGTCGGGCTCCCGGCGCTCAGTATACCGGTGCCGGGAGCCCGACAGCCGGCATACCGACACTTATTTTCCCTCGTGGGGGTCCACGACCCCCATAGAGGGAGAATAAAATAGTGTGGCGCGCGTAGCGCGCCCGCAAGGGGCTCATTTGCCCTCGCCACACTGTCGGTAAGCCGGTGGTCGGGCTCCCGGCGCCGGTATGCTGGTCGCCGGGAGCCCGACCGCCGGCCAGCCGTAGTGAACCCGTAGGGACATCACCATGGAGAACAAATCACAGTGATTAGAATGAAAATAAGATATGCACTTTTCTCTTACGTCTTAGAGGATGCTGGGGACTCTGTAAGGACCATGGGGATAGACGGGCTCTGCAGGAGACATGGGCACTAAAAAGAACTTTAGATATGGGTGTGCACTGGCTCCTCCCTCTATGCCCCTCCTCCAGACCTCAGTTTGATACTGTGCCCAGAGGAGACTGGGTGCATTACAGGGAGCTCTCCTGAGTTTTCCTGAAAGAAAGTATTTTGTTAGGTTTTTTATTTTCAGGGAGCCTGCTGGCAACAGACTCCCTGCATTGAGGGACTGAGGGGAGAGAAGCAGACCTACTTAAATGCTAGGCTCTGCTTCTTAGGCTACTGGACACCATTAGCTCCAGAGGGAGTCGGAACGCAGGTCTCTCCTAGCAGTTCGTCCCTGAGCCGCGCCGCCGTCCTCTTCACAGAGCCGGAAGATAGAAGCCGGGTGAGTATAAGAAGATAGAAGACTTCAGAGGCGGCAGAAGACTTCGGATCTTCACTGAGGTGAAGCGCAGCGGTAACTCTGCGCGCCATTGCTCCCACATAACACACACGGCAGGCACGGTAAGGGTGCAGGGGGGTGCCCTGGGCAGCAATTTAAACCTCTGATCTGGCAAAAACAGTACATATATGGGCTCTGCACTGTATATTTGAGATCCCCCGCCAGTTTTTAAACGAAATCAAGCGGGGGTGGAGCTTGATCCTCAGCACTCACCAGCGCCATTTTCTTTACAGCACACGCTGAGAAGCTGGCTCCTCGGACTCTCCCCTGCTGAATGGTGACAGAGGGTTTTAAAGAACGGGGGGGGGGGGGGGGGGCACATAATTTGACGCAGTGATATATTTATGTGAAATAAAAGCGCTATCTGGGTATATTTTTGTCCAGGGTCATTGGCGCTGGGTGTGTGCTGGCATACTCTCTCTCTGTCTCTCCAAAGGGCCTGGTGGGGGAACTGTCTCCAGTTAGAGAATTCTCTGAGTGTGTGGGGTGTCGGCATGTCTGAAGCGGAAGGCTCTTCTAGGGAGGAGGTGAAGCAAATGAGTGTGGTGTCTCCGTCGGCAACGCCGACAACTGACTGGTTGGATATGTGTAATGTTTTAAATGCAAATGTGAATTTATTACACAAAAGGTTGGACAAAGCAGAGTCCAGGGAATGTGCAGGGAGTCAAGCCCTGCCTTTCACTATGTCGCAGGGACCTTCGGGGTCTCAAAAGCGCCCACTATCCCAAGTAGTAGACACTGATACTGACACGGATTCTGACTCCAGTGTCGACTACGATGATGCAAAGTTGCAGCCAAAATTGGCTAAAAGTATTCATTATATGATTATTGCAATAAAGGATGTGTTGCATATCACAGATGACCCCTCTGTCCCTGACACGAGGGTGCGCATGTATAAGGAAAAGAAACCTGAGGTAACCTTTCCCCCATCTCATGAGCTGAACGAGTTATTTGAAAAGGCTTAGGAATCTCCAGACAAAAAACTGCAGATTCCCAAAAGGATTCTTACGGCGTATCCTTTCCCGGCTAAGGACAGGTTACGGTGGGAATCCTCCCCAAGGGTGGACAAAGCGTTGACACTCTTATCCAAAAAGGTAGCGCTGCCATCCCAAGATATACCTTATCTGCTGATATAGAAATGCTGGATAAGGAAACCATTTTATTGACCCTGGGCCATATTAAAGATGCTGTCCTCTATATGAGAAATGCTCAGAGAGACATTGGCCTACTGGGTTCCAGAGCCAACGCTATGGCGACTTCTGCTAGACGAGTCCTATGGACCCGACAATGGACGGGTGATGCCGACTCGAAGAGGCATATGGAGGTTTTACCTTACAAGGGTGAGGAATTGTTTGGGGAAGGTCTCTCGGACCTAGTTTCCACAGCTACGGCAGGTAAATCAGCTTTTTTTGCCTTATGTTTCCTCACAGCCTAAGAAAACGCCACATTATCAGATGCAGTCCTTTCGGTCGCATAAACCCAAGAGAGTACGGGGATCATCCTTTCTTGCCAGAGGTAAGGGCAGGGGGGGGAAAGCTGCCAACCACAGCTAGTTCCCAGGAGCGGAAGTACTCCCCGGCCTCTACAAAATCCACCGCATGACGCTGGGGCTCCACTGAGGGGGCACGTCTTCGACTTTTCAGCCACATCTGGGTTCACTCACAGGTGGATCCCTGGGCAATAGAAATTGTTTCCCAGGGTTACAAGCTGGAATTCGAAGAGGTGCCTCCTCGCCGGTTTTTCAAATCGGCTCTACCAGCTTCTCCCTCGGAGAGGAAGATAGTTTTAAATGCAATTCAAAAATTGTGTCTTCAACAAGTTTTGGTCAAAGTTCCCCTGCTTCAGCAGGGGATGGGGTATTACTCAACCCTGTTTGTAGTCCCGAAACCGGACGGTTCGGTCAGACCCATTTTAAATTTGAAATCCTTAAACCTATACTTGAAAAGGTTCAAGTTCAAGATGGAATCGCTCAGAGCGGTCATCGCCAGCCTGGAAGGGGGGGATTATATGGTGTCCCTGGACATAAAGGATACAAACCTTCATGTTCCCATATATCCACCTCATTGGGCGTTCCTGAGATTTGCGGTACAGGATTGTCATTACCAATTTCAGACGTTGCCGTTTGGGCTTTCCACGGCCCCGAGGATTTTCACCAAGGTAATGGCGGAAATTATGGTGCTCCTGCGCAAGCAGGGTGTCACAATTATCCCGTACTTGGACGATCTAATAAAAGCGAGATCACGAGAGCAGTTGCTGATCAGAGTATCACTTTCCCTGAAGGTGTTGCAACAGCACGGCTGGATTCTCAATATCCCGAAGTCGCAGTTGGTTCCAACGACTCGTTTGCCTTTCTTGATTCTGGATACGGACCAGAAAAGGGTTTATCTTCCGATAGAAAATGCCCAAGAACTCATGAATTTGGTCAGGGACCTATTGATGCCAAAAAGGGTGTCAGTGCATCACTGCACTCGAGTTCTGGGAAAGATGGTGGCGTCTTACGAGGCCATTCCTTTCGGCAAGTTCCATGCGAGGACTTTCCAATGGGACCTTCTGGACAAGTGGTCCGGGTCACATCTACAGATTCATTAGATGATCACCCTGTCCCCCAGGGCCAGGGTGTCTCTCCTGTGGTGGCTGCAGAGTGCTCACCTTCTAGAGGGTCGCAGGTTCGGCATTCAGGACTGGGTTCTGGTAACCACGGACGCGAGCCTCCGAGGTTGGAGAGCAGTCACACAGGGAAGAAACTTCCGAGGTCTCTGGTCAAGCCAGGAGGCTTGTCTTCACATCAACGTCCTGGAGTTGAGGGCCATATAAAACGCCCTTCGTCAAGCGGAGAATTTGCTTCGCGACCTACCGGTTCTGATTCAGTTAGACAACATCACCGCAGTGGCTCATGTAAACCGCCAAGGCAGAACAAAGAGCAGAGTGGCAATGGCAGAAGCCACCAGGATTCTTCGCTGGGCGGAAAATCATGTAAGCGCTCTGACAGCAGTTTTCATTCCGTGAGTGGACAACTGGGAAGCAGACTTCCTCAGCAGACACGATCTACATCCAGGAGAGTGGGGACTTCATCAAGAAGTCTTCGCAGAGATTGCAAGTCAGTGGGGACTGCCTCAGATAGACATGATGGCGTCACGCCTCAACAAGAAACTAGAGAGGTATTGCGCCAGGTCAAGGGACCCTCAGGCGGTGGCAGTGGACACCCTGGTGACACCGTGGGTGTTCCAGTCGGTCTATGTGTTTCCTCCTCTTCCTCTCATCTCCAAGGTATTGAGAATCATAAGAAGAAGAGTACAGACAATTCTCATTGTTCCAGATTGGCCGCGAAGGGCCTGGTATCCGGATCTGCAGGAAATGCTCACAGAAGGTCCGTGGCCTATTCCTCTCAGAAAGGACCTGTTACAACAGGGGCCCTGTCTGTTCCAAGACTTACCGCGGCTGCTTTTGACGGCATGGCGGTTGAACGCCGGATCCTAGCGGACAAGGGCATTCCGGATGAGGTCATTCCTACTCTGATAAAGGCTAGGAAGGACGTGACAGCAAAACATTATCACCGGATATGGCGGAAGTATGTATCTTGGTGTGAGTCCAGGAATGCTCCTCCGGAAGAATTCCATCTGGGCCGTTTCCTTCACTTCCTACAGACTGGAGTGAATTTCGGCCTAAAATTAGGCTCCATTAAGGTTCAGATTTCAGCCCTATCCATTTTCTTTCAGAAGGAATTGGCTTCTCTCCCAGAAGTACAGACTTTTGTGAAGGGAGTGCTGCATATCCAGCCTCCCTTTGTACCTCCAGTGGCACCCTGGGACCTTAACGTGGTGTTGCGGTTCCTTAAGTCTCACTGGTTTGAACCACTTAAAACGGTGGAATTAAAGTATCTCACTTGGAAAGTGGTCATGTTGTTGGCCTTGGCATCGGCTAGGCGGGTGTCGGAGTTGGCGGCTTTATCTCACAAAAGCCCCTATCTGATTTTCCATGTGGATAGAACGGAATTACGGACTCGTCCTCAATTTTTGGCCAAGGTGATTTCATCTTTTCAGATGTGGTCAGGGCATTGAAAACTTATGTGGCCAGAACGGCTCAGGTTAGGAAAACAGAGGCACTGTTTGTCCTGTATGCAGCCGACAAGGTTGGCGCTCCTGCTTCGAAGCAGACTATTGCTCGCTGGATCTGTACCACGATTCAGCAAGCTCATTCTACGGCTGGATTGCCGTTACCAAATTCGGTAAAGGCCCATTCCACTAGGAAGGTGGGCTCTTCTTGGGTGGCTGCCCGAGGGGTCTCGGCATTACAGCTGTGCCGAGCTGCTACTTGGTCTGGTTCAAACACCTTTGCAAAGTTATGCAAGTTTGATACCCTGGCTGATGAGGACCTCATGTTTGCTCAATCGGTGCTGCAGAGTCATCCGCACTCTCCCGCCCATTTTGGAGCTTTGGTATAATCCCCATTGTCCTTACGGAGTCCCCAGCATCCTCTAGGACGTTAGAGAAAATAAGATTTTAAACCTACCGGTAAATCTTTTTCTCCTAGTCTGTAGAAGATGCTGGGCGCCCGTCCCAGTGCGGACTACATCTGCAAGACTTGTATATAGTTTTTGCTTACATAAGGGTTATGTTACAGGTTTTGATCAGTCTCGGGCTGATGCTGTTTTGTTTCATACTGTTAACTGGTTCGTATATTCCAGGTTATACGGTGTGGATGGTGTGGGCTGGTATGAATCTTGCCCTTAGATTAACAAAAATCCTTTCCTCGTACTGCCAGTTTCCTCTGGGCACAGTTTCTCTAACTGATATCTGGAGGAGGGGCATAGAGGGAGGAGCCAGTGCACACCCATATCTAAAGTTCTTTTTAGTGCCCATGTCTCCTGCGGAGCCAGTCTATCCCCATGGTCCTTACGGAGTCCCCAGCATCCTCTACGGACTAGGAGAAAAAGATTTTACCGGTAGGTTTAAAATCTTATTTTTTCACATATTACTGATGAAAGGTTTAATATCATTAAAAAGGTCAATATGATTAAGAGATCTGTATCAAGATATAGAATAATTATAAATATTAAGATATCCTTATGTAGGTATGAAGAACAAAAGATCTTTGAACAACGAAGAATATCCACTGGATATTAATTATCCCAATAGGACTGGCCACTAGTATATAATTGGAAATATCAAGATAACATCTGGTATGGAGAATGAACAATAATTAATTGATATTGATGGGAACAACAGAATAAGGGTAGACAAACAGAATTTTTAAATAAAATTAAAAATTATTTGGAAAATCACGAGACTCATACAAGAATCATTAAAATATAAAATATGTAATTATTCATAGCTCATGCTAGGATATTTAAAAAATGTAAAAACTCAATAATAATAAATGCTATATGAAGGAATGAACTGTAAGAATTATAATTGGGAATATTTTTGTATTTGAATATACTAATCTGTATAATGCTCCAATAATATTGATATATCTATCTGATTCCTTTAATTACAGTTAAAATGATATAAAATAATAGAATGTATCACCATTACAGAAATAGTAAAAATATCAATGGCCTCATTATCATAACAATGCCAGGATTCATGATCAAGTGTTCAGCAGGATTCTAGTGATTGACAGATCCTAGATCCAATCAGAATAGGACATGAGGGATATAAGGAAACGGAAATCCTGGCTCTGGTTAGCTCCCTGAGGAAGCCTAAGGTTGAACGGCCGTGGACTGCCTCCGAGCGGTGTTAAAAAAACTAATGTGATAAATGTGTCTGTAATTGTATTGTCCTCCCACTGAGATAAGCAGTATTGATTGAAGGAGCGCTCTCGCCCACGATCTCCACTGCCGGCAGCGGCTTCGTATGTGAAGCAGTCAGACGGAGAGAGCGGGGAATCCCGGTGTCAGCCTGCACACAGCGGCACAGTGTGGCCAGCGGCAATATGACGGGCGGCCGTTCTCCTGTGTTCACTCGTAACATACAGCAATGATCACAGTATCTTAAGCACCAATAGTGCTGTGACCATAAAAAATATACAAGCTATGTAACAACTATAAACAGTATTTATGATCAGCCAGCACTTCCCAACAGATAGAGAAATAAAGGAAATGCCACTGGTGCTGAATGAATGTAATGAAATAGCAGTGTCATGCACAATTGCCTAATGCATATAGCTACTTTGGGATGGAATTTTGATTATTACCTATAAATTAGCAGATTGCCCATAATTTAAAGGAAACACACTAGATGCAGTGGGAAATGTATCCCTAAGTATATAAGGAGTGGTGTCAGTTACAGACAATCAGTGGAGGAATCATCTCCCTTGTATGGAGGATCAGTAGTGATACATCATTGAAACAAAGTTAGCAACATATAAGTAGCTACAGTTCATAAGAGCATTTTTGCAAGTGTTGCAAAAGAATAAGCAATAACACTATTAGCCTATTATACCCATCACAAGAGCAATTTATAGGATAACATCAATAAAGACACGGATACTATATTTCTCTGACGTCCTAGTGGATGCTGGGGACTCCGTAAGGACCATGGGGAATAGACTGCTCCGCAGGAGACTGGGCACATCTAAGAAAGATTTAGGACTATCTGGTGTGCACTGGCTCCTCCCCCTATGACCCTCCTCCAAGCCTCAGTTAGATTTCTGTGCCCGGCTGAGCTGGATGCACACTAGGGGCTCTCCTGAGCTCCTAGAAGAAAGTATAGTTTAGGTTTTTTATTTTCAGTGAGACCTGCTGGCAACAGGCTCACTGCAACGAGGGACTAAGGGGAGAAGAAGCGAACCTACCTAAGTGGTGGTAGCTTGGGCTTCTTAGGCTACTGGACACCATTAGCTCCAGAGGGATCGAACACAGGACCCGACCTCGTCGTCCGTTCCCGGAGCCGCGCCGCCGTCCCCCTTACAGAGCCAGAAACAAGAAGGTGGTCCGGAAAATCGGCGGCTGAAGACTTCTGTCTTCTCCAAGGTAGCGCACAGCACTGCAGCTGTGCGCCATTGCTCCTCATGCACACCACACACTGCGGTCACTGCTGGGGGGGGGGGGGGCGCCCTGAGCAGCAATAATAACACCTTGGCTGGCAAAACTAACACCATATATAGCCCCAGAGGCTATATAGGTGTATATTAACCCCTGCCAGAAACGATAAAATAGCGGGAGAAAGCCCGCCGAAAAAGGGGCGGAGCCAACTCCCTCAGCACACTGGCGCCATTATTCCCTCACAGCTTCGCTGGATGGAAGCTCCCTGGCTCTCCCCTGCAGTCCTGCACTACAGAAAGGGTAAAAAAGAGAGGGGGGGCACAATTTAGGCGCAATATATATATATATATATATATATATATATATATATATATATATATATATATATATATATATATATATATATTTATAGGCAGCTATAGGGGAAAACACTCTGTATAGTGATATCCCTGCGGTATATAGCGCCCTGGTGTGTGCTGGCGTACTCTCCCTCTGTCTCCCCAAAGGGCTTTGTGGGGTCCTGTCCTCTGTAAGAGCATTCCCTGTGTATCTGCTGTGTGTCGGTACTGCTGTGTCGACATGTATGATGAGGATAATGATGTGGAGGCGGAGCAAATGCCTGTGAATGTGATGTCACCCCATGCGGGGTCGACACCAGTGTGGATGGACTTATGGAAGGAATTACGTGACAGTGTCAGCTCCTTACATAAAAGGTTTGACGACATAGGACAGCCGGCTACTCAGCTTGTGCCTGTCCAAGCGTCTCAAATGTAATCAGGGGCTATAAAACGCCCGCTACCTCAGATGAGATACAGATGTCGACACGGATACCGACTCCAGTGTCGACGATGATGAGACGAGTGTACCCTCCAATAGATCCACCCGTTATATGATTGAGGCTATGAAAAATGTTTTACACATTTCTGATGATACCCCAGATACCACAAAAAAGGGTATTATGTTTGGTGAGAAAAAACTACCAGTAGTTTTTCCTGCATCTGACGAATTAAATGAGGTGTGTGAGGAAGCGTGGACTTCCCCAGATAAGAAATTGATCATTTCTAAACGGTTAATGGCTGCGTACCCTTTCCCGCCAGAGGATAGGTCACGTTGGGAAACACCCCCTAGGGTAGATAAAGCATTGACACGCTTATCAAAGAAGGTGGCACTACCGTCTCCGGATACGGCCGCCCTAAAAGAACCTGCTGATAGAAAGCTGGAAAGTACCCTAAAAGCTATATACACACACACTGGCATTATATTGAGACCCGCTATTGCATCAGCGTGGATGTGCAGTGCTGCTGCTGCGTGGTCAGACTCCCTGTCGGAAAACATTGATACCATGGATAGGGACAATATTTTGCTAACGATTGACCATATAAAAGACGCGGTCTTATACATGCGTGATGCACAGAGGGATATTTGCCGGCTGGCATCAAAAATAAGCGCTATGTCCATTGCCGCCAGACGGGGGTTATGGACTAGGCAATGGTCAGGTGATGCCGACTCCAAGCGGCACATGGAAGTTTTACCCTATAAAGGGGTGGAACTTTTTGGGGAAGGTCTTTCAGACCTCGTTTCCACAGCTACTGCTGGGAAATCGACTTTTTTGCCACAGGCTACCCCACAGCAAAAGAAAGCACCGTATTATCAGGTACAGTGCTTTCGGCCCCAGAAAAATAAGCGGGCTAGAGGCTCATCCTTTCTGCCGAGGGGCAGAGGAAGGGGAAAAAGCTGCAGCACACAGCTAGTTCCCAGGAGCAGAAGTCCTCCCCTGCGTCCGGTAAGTCCACAGCATGACGCTGGGGCTGCTCAGGCGGAATCGGGAACGGTGGGGGCACGTCTCAGGTTTTTCAGCACACAGTGGGCTCTCTCACAAGTGGATCCCTGGGTCCTTCAAGTAGTATCTCAGGGGTACAGGCTGGAATTCGAGACGTCTCCCCCCCCGCCGTTTCCTAAAATCTGCCTTGCCGGCAACTCCCTCTGCCAGGGAGGCAGTGTTGGTGGCTATTCAAAAACTGTATTCACAGAAAGTGATCGTCAAGGTACCCCTCCTTCAGCAAGGAAAGGGTTACTACTCCACAATGTTTGTGGTACCGAAACCGGACGGTTCGGTGAGACCCATCTTAAATTTAAAAACCTTGAACACTTATATCAAAAGGTTCAAGTTCAAGATGGAATCGCTCAGGGCGGTTATTGCGAGCCTGGAGGAGGGGGATTACATGGTATCCCTGGACATCAAGGATGCGTACCTGCATGTCCCCATTTACCCTCCGCACCAGGAGTACCTCAGATTTGTGGTACAGGACTGTCACTATCGGTTCCAGACGCTGCCGTTCGGGTTATCCACGGCACCGAGGGTCTTTACCAAGGTAATGGCCGAAATGATGATACTCCTTCGCAAGAAGGGAGTTTTAATTATCCCGTACTTGGACGATCTCCTGATAAAGGCGAGGTCCAAAGAACAGTTGATAGTGGGGGTGGCACTTTCTCAGGAAGTGCTACAACAGCACGGCTGGATTCTAAACATTCCAAAGTCACAGCTGGTCCCGACGACACGTCTTCTGTTCCTGGGAATGATTCTGGACACAGACCAGAAAAGAGTGTTTCTTCCACTGGAAAAAGCCGAGGAATTGTCATCTCTGGTCAGAGACATCCTAAAACCAGGAAAAGTGTCAGTACATCAATGCACACGAGTCCTGGGAAAAATGGTAGCTTCGTACGAAGCAATTCCATTCGGAAGGTTCCACGCAAGGACGTTCCAGTGGGACCTGTTGGACAAATGGTCCGGGTCCCATCTCCAGATGCAACAGCGGATAACCCTATCGGCCAGAACCAGGGTGTCGCTGCTGTGGTGGCTGCAGAGGGCTCATCTACTAGAGGGCCGCAGATTCGGAATACAGGACTGGGTCCTGGTGACCACGGATGCCAGCCTTCGGGGCTGGGGGGCAGTCACAAAGGGAAGAAATTTCCAAGGACTGTGGTCAAATCAGGAGATTTCTCTTCACATAAATATCCTGGAGCTAAGGGCCATTTACAATGCCCTAAGCCAGGCAAGACCCCTGCTTCAAAACCAGCCGGTACTGATCCAGTCAGACAACATCACGGCGGTCGCCCATGTAAACAGACAGGGCGGCACGAGAAGCAGGATGGCGATGGCAGAAGCCACAAGGATTCTCAGATGGGCAGAGAATCATGTGTTAGCACTGACGGCAGTGTTCATTCCGGGAGTGGACAACTGGGAAGCAGACTTCCTCAGCAGACACGACCTCCACCCGGGAGAATGGGGACTTCATCCAGAAGTCTTCCAAATGCTGGTCAACCGGTGGGAAAAACCACAGGTAGACATGATGGCGTCCCGCCTCAACAAGAAGTTGAAAAGATATTGCGCCCGGTCAAGAGACCCTCAGGCGATAGCGGTGGACGCTCTAGTGACACCATGGGTGTACCAGTCGGTTTATGTGTTTCCTCCTCTACCTCTCATACCCAAGGTACTGAGAATAATAAGAAGGCGAGGAGTGAAAACCATACTCGTGGTTCCGGATTGGCCAAGAAGAGCTTGGTACCCGGAACTTTAAGAGATGCTTACAGAGGACCCTTGGCCTCTGCCGCTCAGACAAGACCTGCTGCAGCAGGGACCCTGTCTGTTCCAAGACTTACCGTGGCTGCGTTTGACAGCATGGCGGTTGAACACCGGATCCTGAAGGAAAAGGGTATTCCGGAGGAAGTCATCCCTACCCTGATCAAAGCCAGGAAGGATGTCACCGCAAGACATTATCACCGCATTTGGCGAAAATATGTTGCTTGGTGTGAGGCCATGAAGGCCCCGACGGAGGAATTTCAACTGGGTCGATTCCTGCACTTCCTGCAAGCAGGGGTGACGTTGGGCCTCAAATTGGGGTCCATAAAGGTCCAGATTTCGGCTCTGTCGATTTTCTTCCAAAAAGAACTGGCTTCACTGCCTGAAGTTCAGACTTTTGTCAAAGGAGTACTGCATATTCAGCCTCCTTTTGTGCCCCCAGTGGCACCTTGGGATCTCAATGTGGTTTTGGCATTCCTGAAATCACATTGGTTCGAACCACTTAAGACTGTGGATTTAAAATATCTCACGTGGAAAGTGGTCATGCTGTTGGCCTTGGCGTCGGCCAGGCGGGTTTCAGAATTGGCAGCTTTGTCTTGTAAAAGCCCTTATCTGATTTTCCATATGGATAGGGCAGAATTGAGGACTCGTCCTCAGTTTCTCCCAAAGGTGGTCTCAGCTTTTCACTTGAACCAACCTATTGTGGTGCCTGCGGCTACTAGGGACTTGGAGGATTCCAAGTTGCTGGACGTAGTCAGGGCCCTAAAAATTTATATTTCCAGGACGGCTGGAGTCAGAAAGACTGACTCGCTGTTTATCCTGTGTGCACCCACCAAGCTGGGTGCTCCTGCTTCTAAGCAGTCTATTGCGCGCTGGATTTGTAGCACTATTCAGCTGGCGCATTCTGCGGTAGGCTTACCGCAGCCTAAATCTGTAAAAGCCCATTCCACACGGAAGGTGGGCTCATCTTGGGCGGCTGCCCGAGGGGTCTCGGCTTTACAACTTTGCCGAGCAGCTACTTGGTCGGGGGCAAACACGTTTGCAAAATTCTACAAATTTGATACCCTGGCTGAGGAGGACCTGGAATTCTCTCATTCGGTGCTGCAGAGTCATCCGCACTCTCCCGCCCGTTTGGGAGCTTTGGTATAATCCCCATGGTCCTTACGGAGTCCCCAGCATCCACTAGGACGTCAAAGAAAATAAGAATTTACTCACCGGTAATTCTATTTCTCGTAGTCCGTAGTGGATGCTGGGCGCCCATCCCAAGTGCGGATTGTCTGCAATACCTGTACATAGTTATTGTTACAAAAATCGGGTTTTGTTGTGAGCCATCTCTTCAGAGGCTCCATTTGTTATCATACTGTTAACCGGGGTTCCTATCACGTGTTATATGGTGTGATTGGTTTGGCTGGTATGAGTCTTACCCGGGATTCAAAAATCCTTCCTTATTGTGTCAGCTCTTCCGGGCACAGTTCCTAACTGAGGCTTGGAGGAGGGTCATAGGGGGAGGAGCCAGTGCACACCAGATAGTCCTAAATCTTTCTTAGATGTGCCCAGTCTCCTGCGGAGCCGTCTATTCCCCATGGTCCTTACGGAGTCCCCAGCATCCACTACGGACTACGAGAAATAGAATTACCGGTGAGTAAATTCTTATTTTTTGTTATAGGCAATATAGCCTTTATTTAGTTCGCACTTTGAGGGATCACCAATCGGAAACTAGTAGTTTTTATTATCATATTCTATTTTTCTTATTCACACTATATTTTAATATTTCACCAATTCCTTGAAATTATATTTTAATGCATATCCAATAAAGATTAGATATTTTAAGAAAATGAGCAGTGGTTGAGTGCGTCCAAAAAAATTGCTTCTTTCTTCTCTTTCTATTTTTTGGTAACTTCATGTGGGTCCAAGACTCATAAGCATTTGGAGAGCACCTGCGTACAGATTTACATAGGGTTAAAAAACCAAAATATTTTCAGTAGCGCAGAGTATACCACGATATATTCAAACTGTATATACAAAAAAAACATTAAGAAAACTGGTGCAGGATTATTTAAACTCTAGGCGTGGATATGGGCCTGCGTCTGGGCTCCTTAAAAGTCCAGATTTTGGCCTTGTCCATTTTCTTTCAGAAACAATTGGCTTCTTTCCCTGAGGTCCAGACATTCTTGAAAGGTGTTCAGCACATACAACCTCCCTTTGTGCCTCCTACAGCACCTTGGGATCTCAGTGTGGTGCTGCAGTACCTCCAATCGGACTGGTATGAACCATTACAGGAGGTGGACGTAAAATATCTTGCGTTGAAGACCGTCACATTGTTGGCCTTGGCTTTAGCAAGACGTGTGTCGGAGCTGGGGGCTTTTTCTCACAAAAGTCCCTATTTCTCTAACGTCCTAGTGGATGCTGGGGACTCCGTAAGGACCATGGGGAATAGACGGGCTCCGCAGGAGACTGGGCACTCTAAAGAAAGATTTAGCACTATCTGGTGTGCACTGGCTCCTCCCTCTATGCCCCTCCTCCAGACCTCAGTTAGAATCTGTGCCCGGACAGAGCTGGGTGCTTTTAGTGAGCTCTCCTGAGCTTGCTAATAAGAAAGTATTTTAGTTAGGTTTTTTATTTTCAGAGAGCTTCTGCTGGCAACAGACTCTCCGCACGAGGGACTGAGGGGAGAGAAGCAAACCTACTAACTGCGGCTAGGTTGCGCTTCTTAGGCTACTGGACACCATTAGCTCCAGAGGGATCGAACACAGGACCTGACCTTGTCGTCCGTTCCCTGAGCCGCGCCGCCGTCCCCCTCGCAGAGCCAGAAGACAGAAGCTGGCAGAAGCAGAGAAGACATCGAAATCGGCGGCAGAAGACTCCTGTCTTCACATGAGGTAGCGCACAGCACTGTAGCTGTGCGCCATTGCGCCCACACTAACCCACACACTCCGGTCACTGTAGGGTGCAGGGCGCAGGTGGGTGCGCCCTGGGCAGCAATTGATACCTCCTTGCGAAAGCTGCATATGGACAGTGGGACACTGTTATATGTATGAGCCCCCGCCATTTATTTTACAAGAAATCGCTGGACAGAAGCCCGCCGCTGAGGGGGCGGGGCCTTCTTCCTCAGCACTCACCAGCGCCATTTTCCTTCCACAGCTCCGCTGAGAGGAAGCTCCCCAGGCTCTCCCCTGCAGAATCACAGGTACTGGGTAAACACTAAGTTACTGTGTAATCCCTGGGTTATATAGCGCTGGGGTGTGTGCTGGCAGACTATCTCTCTGTCTCTCCAAAAGGCCTTGTGGGGGTCCTGTCCTCATTTAGAGCTTCCCCTGTGTGTGTGGTGTCGGTGTACGCGTGTGTCGACATGTTTGACGAAGAGGGCTATGTGGAGGCAGAGCATGTGCAGTTGACTGACGTGTCGCCGCCGACTGTGCCGACACCTGATTGGATGGATATGTGGAAGGTGTTAAATGATAATGTAAACTCCTTACATAAAAGGTTGGATAAAGCTGATACCTCGGGCCAGTCAGGGTCTCAACCCATGCCTGATCCTACAGCGCAGAGGCCCTCAGGGTCTCAAAAGCGCCCACTATCCAAAATGGTTGACACAGATGTCGACACGGATTCTGACTCCAGTGTCGACGATGATGATGCAAAATTGCAACCGAAAATGACAAAAGCTATACGTTACATGATTATAGCGATGAAGGATATTTTACACATATCAGAGGTAAACCCTGTCCCTGACGAGGGTTTATATGTATGGGGAGAAAAAGCAAGAGGTGACTTTTCCCCCTTCACATGAGTTAAATAAGTTATGTGAAAGAGCGTGGGATTCCCCAGATAAGAAAGTCCTGATTTCCAAAAGGTTACTTATGGCGTACCCTTTCCCGCCAGAGGACAGGGTGCGCTGGGAATCCTCCGCTAGGGTAGATAAAGCTTTCACACGCTTATCTAAGAAGGTGGCCCTGCCGTCGCAGGATACGGCCACCCTAAAGGATCCTGCAGATAGAAAGCAGGAAAGTATCCTGAAATCTGTTTATACACATTCGGGGACTCTACTGAGGCCGGCAATTGCGTCGGCGTGGATGTGTAGTGCTGTAGCAGCGTGGACAGATAATCTGTCTGAGGAAATGGATACCTTGGACAGGGATACCATTATGCTGACCCTGGGGCATATAAAAGACACTGTCCTATATATGAGGGATGCCCAGATGGACATTTGCCTACTGGGCTCTAGAATTAATGCAATGTAAATTTCTGCCAGGAGGGTCCTGTGGACTCAGCAGTGGACAGGTGATGCCGACTCCAAAAAAACACATGGAGGTGTTACCTTACAAAGGTGAGGAATTGTTTGGGGACGGTCTCTCGGACCTGGTTTCCACAGCTACTGCTGGGAAGTCAAACTTTTTGCCATATATTCCCTCACAACCTAAGAAAGCACCGTATTACCAAATGCAGTCCTTTCGCGCACAAAGAAGCAAGAAGGTCAGAGGTGCTTCCTTTCTTGCTAGAGGCAGGGGTAGAGGAAAAAAGCTGCACCTTACAGCTAGTTCCCAGGAACAGAAGTCCTCCCCGGCTTCCACTAAATCCACCGCATGACTCTGGGGCTCCACGGATGGAGCCAGGAGCGGTGGGGCGCGTCTCCGACATTTCAGCCACCAGTGGGTTCGCTCACAGGTGGATCCCTTGGCCGTACAGATTGTGTCTCAGGGATACAAGCTGGAATTCGAGGTGATGACACCCTCAACGTTACCTAAAATCGGCTCTGCCAGCTTCCCCCATAGAAAGGGAAGTAGTGGTAGTGGCGATTCACAAGCTATTTCTCCAGCAGGTGGTGGTAAAGGTTCCCCTTCAACAGGGAAAGGGATACTATTCCACAATGTTTGTGGTACCGAAACCGGACGGTTCGGTCAGACCTATATTAAATTTAAAGTCCCTGAACATTTATCTGAAAAGATTCAAGTTCAAAATGGAATCGCTCAGAGCGGTCATTGCAAGCCTGGAAGAGGGGGATTTTATGGTGTCTCTGGACATCAAGGATGCTTACTTGCATGTCCCCATTTATCCGCCTCATCAGGAGTACCTCAGATTTGTGGTACAGGACTGTCATTACCAATTCCAGACATTGCCGTTTGGGCTCTCCACGGCACCGAGAATATTTACCAAGGTAATGGCAAAAATTATGGTGATTCTGAGAAAGCAAGGAGTCACAGTTATCCCATACTTGGACGATCTCCTCATAAAGGTGAGGTCCAGGGAGCAGTTGCAGATCAGCGTAGCGCACTCTCAGGAAGTGTTGCAACAGCATGGCTGGATTCTGAATATCCCAAAGTCGCAGCTGATTCCTACGACGCGTCTGCCCGTTCTGGGCATGATTCTGGACACAGACCAGAAGAAGGTGTTTCTCCCGACGGAGAAGGCTCAAGAGCTTGTGACTCTAGTCAGAGACCTCTTAAAACCGAAACAGGTGTCGGTGCATCACTGCACGCGAGTCCTGGGAAAGATGGTGGCTTCGTACGAAGCCATTCCCTTCGGCAGGTTCCATGCGAGGATCTTTCAATGGGATCTGTTGGACAAATGGTCCGGGTCGCATCTTCAGATGCATCGGCTGATCACCCTGTCCCCCAGGGCCAGGGTGTCTCTTCTGTGGTGGCTACAGAGTGCTCACCTTCTCGAGAACCGCAGGTTCGGCATACAGGACTGGGTCCTGGTGACCACGGATGCGAGCCTCCGAGGGTTGGGGGGCAGTCACTCAGGGAAGAAACTTCCCAGGGTTGTGGTCAAGTCAGGAGGCTTGTCTGCACATAAATATCCTGGAACTAAAGGCCATATTCAACGCCCTGAGTCAAGCGGAGCCCCTGCTTCGCAACCAACCGGTGCTGATTCAGTCAGACAACATCACCGCGGTGGCTCATGTAAACCGCCAGGGCGGCACAAGAAGCAGAGTCGCGATGGCGGAAGCCACCAGGATTCTTCGGTGGGCGGAGAATCACGTGCAAGCACTGTCAGCAGTGTTCATTCCGGGGGTGGACAACTGGGAAGCAGGGACGTGCGGTGAGCTAAATAGCTCAGGAGGCACTGGCTAGCACCAGAGACAGATTTACATGCAATATATGAGCCAAAGCGTACATCTGGGCATTATACACAGGTGCAGCAGTAAAAACTCCTGGAAATTTGGTGAGTTTTGATCAGAGATGTGCGGAGAAGTTAGCCAGGTGAGGCACTGCCTCCCCAGCCATAGACTTTTTACTCCAGAGTTTTGGCTATAAAAATTATTAGAATAATGCAAAGAAGATATTTTAAACATATTCTTTATATTTTTCATATACTTTATACAGTCAAAACTCTGGCACAAATGTTAGTATGACAGGAAAGGCTCTGCCTCACCCCACCGCACGTCACTGCTGGGAAGCAGACTTCCTCCGCAGGCACGACCTTCACCCGGGAGAGTGGGGACTTCATCACGAAGTCTTCATTCAGATTACAAATCGATGGGAACTGCCACAGGTAGACATGATGGCGTCCCGTCTCAACAAAAAGCTACAACGGTATTGCGCCAGGTCAAGAGACCCTCAGGCGATAGCTGTGGACGCCCTGGTAACACCGTGGGTGTTCCAGTCGGTCTATGTGTATCCTCCTCTTCCTCTCATACCCAAGGTGCTGAGAATCGTAAGAAGAAGAGGAGTGAGAACAATACTCATTGTTCCGGATTGGCCAAGAAGGTCTTGGTACCCGGAACTGCAAGAAATGCTCACAGAGGACCCGTGGCCTCTGCCTCTCAGACAGGACCTGTTGCAACAGGGGCCCTGCCTGTTCCAAGACTTACCGCGGCTGCGTTTGATGGCATGGCGGTTGAACGCCGGATCCTAGCGGAGAAAGGCATTCCGGATGAGGTTATTCCTACGCTGATAAAGGCTAGGAAGGACATGACAGCAAAGCATTATCACCGCATATGGCGAAAATATGTTGCTTGGTGTGAGGCCAGGAAGGCCCCTACAGAGGAATTCCTACTGGGCAGATTTCTGCACTTTCTACAGTCTGGAGTGACTATGGGCTTGAAGTTGGGATCCATAAAGGTCCAGACTTCGGCCCTATCCATTTTCTTTCAAAAGGAACTGGCGTCTCTTCCTGAAGTTTAGACGTTTGTTAAGGGAGTGCTGCATATTCAGCCCCCTTTTGTGCCACCAGTGGCACCTTGGGATCTCAACGTGTTGTTGGGTTTCCTGAAATCCCACTGGTTTGAACCACTTGAGATCGTGGAGCTAAAGTAGCTCACGTGGAAGGTGGTCATGCTATTGGCCTTAGCTTCGGCTAGGCGTGTGTCAGAATTGGCGGCTTTGTCATGTAAAAGCCCCTATCTGGTTTTTCATATGGACAGGGCAGAATTGCGGACTCGTCCCCAATTTCTGCCAAAGGTGGTGTCATCTTTTAATTTGAACCAACCTATTGTAGTACCTGCGGCTACTCGTGACTTGGAGGATTCCAGGTTACTAGATGTAGTCAGGGCTTTGAAGATTTATGTAGCCAGAACGGCTGGAGTCAGGAAAACTGACTCGCTGTTTATCCTGTATGCCCCCAACAAGTTGGGTGCTCCTGCTTCAAAGCAAACCGTTGCCCGCTGGATCTGTAACACGATTCAGCAGGCTCATTCTGCAGCTGGATTGCCGCATCCAATATCAGTGAAAGCCCATTCCACAAGGAAGGTGGGCTCTTCTTGGGCGGCTGCCCGAGGGGTCTCGGCTTTACAGCTTTGCCGAGCTGCTACTTGGTCGGGTTCGAACACATTTGCAAAATTCTACAAGTTTGATACCCTGGCTGAGGAGGACCTTGAGTTTGCCCATTCGGTGCTGCAGAGTCATCCGCACTCTCCCGCCCGTTTGGGAGCTTTGGTATAATCCCCATGGTCCTTACGGAGTCCCCAGCATCCACTAGGACGTTAGAGAAAATAAGATTTTACTCACCGGTAAATCTATTTCTCGTAGTCCGTAGTGGATGCTGGGCGCCCGTCCCTAGTGCGGACTTTCTGCAATACGTGTATATAGTTATTGCTTAATAATGGGTTATGTTATGTTGGCATCCATTGTTGATGCCCTGTTGTTGTTCATACTGTTGACTGGATAAGTGTATCACAAGTTATACGGTGTGGCTGGTATGAGTCTTACCCGGGATTCCAAAATCCTTTCCTTATAATGTCTGCTCTTCCGGGCACAGTTTCCTTAACGGAGGTCTGGAGGAGGGGCATAGAGGGAGGAGCCAGTGCACACCAGATGGTACTAAATCTTTCTTTAGAGTGCCCAGTCTCCTGCGGAGCCCGTCTATTCCCCATGGTCCTTACGGAGTCCCCAGCATCCACTACGGACTACGAGAAATAGATTTACCGGTGGGTAAAATCTTATTTTAATTTTCCATGAGGACAGAGTTGAACTCAGAACTCATTAGTAATTTCTTCCTAAAGTGGTGTCTGCGTTTCATATCAACCAACCTATTGTGGTTCCGGTTGTCACAGACACTTCTGCTACTTAAAAGTCTTTGGATGTTGTGAGGGCTTTGAAGGTGTATGTGAAAAGAACAGCTCATCACATGAAAACGGACCTGCTGTTTGTTCTTTATGATCCCAATAAAATTGTGTGTTTTGCTTCAAAGCAGACAGTTGCACGCTAGATCAGACTTACTATCCAGCATGCTTATTCCACGACAGGTTTGCCATGTCCAATATCTGTACAGGCCTACCCTACTAAGTGGTGGCTGCCCGGGATGTATTGGCTTTACAGCTCTGCCGAGCAGCTACCTGGTCAGCTTCGAACATGTTTGCTGAATTCTACAAGTTTGATACTTTGACCAAACTGAAGGTCCTCAGAGGCCAATCAGTTCTGCAGGAACCTCGGCACTGTCCCACCTGGTTTGGGAGCTTTGGTACATCCCCATGGTACTAAATGGACCCCAGTATCCTCTAGGACATAAGAGAAAATAGGATTTTAATTACCTACCGTTAAATCCTTTTCTCGTACTCCGTAGAGGATACTGGGCGCCTGCCCAGTGCTTCTTTCTTTGTACACTGTTACTTGGTTAAGTAATGTTGGTTCACCCGTTGCTGTTCCTGTTTCAAGTTTGGTTAGCTTGGCTTTCCGTGTGTGTGCGTGCGTGCGTGCGTGCGTGCGCGCCCTGGTTCGGAATCTCACCACTATCCTTATCTATCCTTCTCTCAAAGTATGTCCGTCTCCTCGGGCACCGTTTCCTAGACTGAGTCTGGTAGGAGGGGCATAGAGGGTGTAGCCAGCCCACACTATCATTCTTAAAGTGCCCATGGCTCCTAGTGGACCAGTCTATACCCCATGGTACTAAATGGACCCCAGTATCCTCTATGGACTACGAGAAAAGGATTTACCGCTAGGTAATTAAAATCCTATTTTGACAGTCATTCAGAAGGCTATTGATTATTTAAGTGAAGTATCCCTTGATGTGCTCGATTTGTTTTTTTTAGACAAGTCCTTAACCTCAGATGTTGCTGTTATGAGAGCGCTGTGGTTGCTTTGTTGGTCGGCAGATACTCATTTAAAAAAAAAAGTTACACTTCTTTATGAGAGATCACTTTTATTCGGTAATAAACTGGAATTCAGAGAATGACTGGAGGCAGGGTGGCCAATCCTGGGCCATTTTTTTTTCAATCCTGGGAGTCGGGATTTAAAAATAATCAACCCTGTTATACCTGGGATTGGCTGCTTTTCAATGTGTCCCATTACACCTGCCCTGACCAGCCGGATATCTAACTCTAATCTGGACGGGAGGAAGGGTGGGCCACCTGCTGTGAGGCTGGACAGGCAGTGCGATGGTGAGGTCTGGTGGCTGGGCAGGCAGTGTGGCGGTGAGGTGTGGTGGTGAGGTCTGGAGGCTGGACAGGCAGTGTGGCAGTGAGGTTTGGCGGCCGGGTGCACAGTGCATCAGTGATGTCTGGCGGCTGCGCAGCGTGACCTCAGCCGGAGCGAGGGGGCGCCAGGCAGCGTCTGAGCCTCCTGAGGACGCTCAATGCTGCCCGGCATAGAAAATACTAAAGTGGTGGCCAATCCCAAAATCCCCGGGATTGGAAGCTCCAATCCCGGGATTGAATCCCAGTCAATTTTAGGCCGGAATCCGGGGATCCTGCCGATCCTGACCCCGGGATTGGTCACCCTAACTGGAGGTGAATCTGTGAGGCTGCCTCAGGACAGGCATAGTAAATATCCAGTTCCATCTGCAAGACAGCAGTACTGGCAGGCGAAGTCCTATAGGCCTGGACGTCCTTATTGGGGATAGGTATGGTACCAGTATGTCGTGTAAGTCCTTTCGCCAAGGATAGAAGAGGCAGTCAGAGACAATGACTATGCAGGTTCCCTTATGTTTACACCAGTAGAGGGCAGACTTTGGAAGTTTGCTGACCAATGGAGACAAATTATTCAAGACAAATGGGTACTAGGTATAGTGTCTGGAGGATACCAACTAGACAACTTCTGGGTTATGTGTGAGCATTGGAGTCTGGCACTAAAACAGTAAAAAAAAATCTGGCTCCTTCACCTTTATAACTGCTCCCACTTCCATCAGCCTCTCAGTCTTGTTTTAGTGCCTTAGAGCAAGGCACCATTTCTAAGCTTAACTTTTAGGTTTTATTTTTAATTTAGGTGTTTAGCCCCCTGCAAGGAACCAAATTAGTGAGGAACGTTAGTATTCGAGGCTTGCTGGAGACGGAAACCCCACTCTCCATTGCCTCTGGAGTCACCATACTATGATCAGTCCCTGGGGCTCTACCTCTGGTGGACAGCATAGAAGGAGGCATTGGGGAAAGCGAGGAGTATTACACGAAGCCTTGGGAGATACCACCTCCCAAGGGTGGATGCTCCAGGTATAGTAAGAGAAATTGTTACTATTAAAGATCCATCCAATAGAGCAAATCTGTTTTTAAATCTATTTCTCCGGCTGGGTCCACAGGTTATCCACAAGATAACAATGGGATATGATGGAGCGATAGTGGATTGGCACCAAACGATCACAAGCTTTCAGTCCTCCCAGGGTGCAACGGGCCCATCCATATATCCCCGCCCACTGGCTCAGGCAAATCCGTTTTTTGTTTGGTGCGGCAGGAGCCGGACCATGGTCAGAGGGCTGCTGTTTTTGGCAGCCCTAAGCTTTCTTATTTTATTTTTTATAGTATTACTATGTTTTTGAGTGATCTTTCCTAACAGCGTCTTATACGCATATTGGAAAGAGTAGCTCCAACAACTCTTTGCCAGGTCGCAACAACGCTTACCCACGGTACAGTGCAGACTCGGCGGGCGTCTGTGTCGGATATACTAGCAGGTCCAGCAGACGTTACCAGGCTGTGGCCGGAGCACGGGGAGAAGGTAAGGCATCGGTTCCGCTTAGAAGGGGAATACGGACACAGCCTCACTGTTTTGGTAGGAGACTACCAATCAGTAGCTGGCGTGGCGCCACCACAGCTGCTCCAGCGCTGGGCCTTAGGGATCATAAGGCACCAAGAATAGTATGAGGCTACGATCCCTAGGGTTGATGTCAGCGGTGGGGAGTCGGACGCTCTCCTTGTCGCCCCTCCCTCCAGTTCATGACCAGTTTCCGTCAGTCTCCCGGCCTGAACTGATTGCCTCACTTCCGTCTCAGACGCTACCACGAGGGGTCTCGGTCGCAGCATAGGCCGCTGCGTCTGTGTTCACTAAAAAGCTACCGCGTGGAGACCCGGTCGCAGTACAGGTGTCTGTGTGACCGCAGCGTCTGTGTTCACCTAAAGTTCCCGGAGCGACAATGTACACTAGTAGCGTCTTGATCCACTCAGCGTTCGCTAACGTATTGATCGATCTAGGAAGTGAGGTGAGTCTCCCTGCATCCCACTTTACTGAGTACGGGTTATACAGCACTAAATTTCGATCTACTTTTGTTAGTATGAATAGTTGTTTAGTGCCCATTGCATATGAGTCTGTGTACATTACTGTGGTTTTCTTAGCATTGCGTCTGAATACGTTAAGATCTGTATAGAACAGAAGGCAGTAATATGTACTCCTACATACTTTAAAATGTGTTTGTAGTTGATAATACGCTCATATGACTAATATATAACATGTGACTGACTGCTAGTGTGATTGCTGACTTTATATATGTTTGTCAGTGTTTCTTCTGAGCATCAATGCTGGTGCATGGGTAGGGTCAGATTGATACCACTTTAAATGGTAAAGTGATTACAGTCAAATTGTGTAGTACACTGTGGAAGTGCTGATTATTTATCATGTCTACGAGCGGCAAAAGTGACGAGGTTACACTGACAGTAACACCAACACTCATATCATCATGTTTGTCCAGCAAAACGGTATTATCCTCTCAGTATCTGGTACAGGATGGCTTATGTGCAAATTGTTTTGCTTTTCAGCAGATTACAAGGCAGATCCCTGTTCAGCGTCGGGTAGATCCACCTTGGGCAATGTTTGCACAGACCTTGTCCAGTATAGCTGAACGGGTAAACCCTAAAGCTTAAATACCATGAGTAGGGTACACTATTAACCCATACATGCAGCTCCCTTCCTATGGTATATCCCCAACAGCTTCTCCAATGAAACAAGCTGATAAACCGAGTGTAAATAAATTATCAAATTCACAGGCTGCACAAGATGATACATCAGATGATGGCTCTATCTACTCTGCTTCAGCATACGAAGAACAGTACAAGGTATCAGCTCAGTGGATGTAGCTGAATTAATTAGAGCAATGAAGGCTATTTTGTCCTTGGAGGATTCAGCAGAGCCGGTGTTAAAAACTAATGCACCTGTGTTTAAACGTCCCAAAACAGTTAGGATAGAGTTTCCAGGATCAGATCAGCTGATGGAAATCATGGAAGAAGCTTGGGCTACACCCAATAAAAAAATACAGAATTCCCAAAAAATGGGATTGCAATTATCCTTTTCCAACTGGGGACTGTTTAAAAAGGGAAGTGCCTCCTAAAGTAGATACGCATGTCATTCGATTAGTGCGAAAATCTATATTGCCTGTGCCGTCAACGTCATTAGATGTCACAGACAGGAGAGTGAATGGGTTTTTGAAAACCATATTTTCTCTGTCTGGGGCAGTCATAAGGCCAGCTATGGCTTCAGCTTGGATGGCAAAAGCAGTATCTGAATGGGCTGAGGTACTGGAAGACGTGCTTTCAGCACCTTCTACGGAGCAAGAATCCCATATAGCTCACATGAAACAGGCTGCAGTATTCTTGGAAGAAGTGGCAATAGATGGGGACTATTGCTTCTAAAGCATCAACCTTAACAGTAGCTGCTCATAGAGCAGTTTGGTTACGTACATGGAAAGCTGATTCAGAATCAAAAAAGGTTCTGGAATCTTTGCCTTTTGCTGGGAATATTCTGTTTGGTAAGGAATTGATAGTTATTCTGGAATCAGAAGCAGAATCCAAGAAAGTCAGGTTTCCTGCCACATACAGTGGGGATTGAAAGTTTGGGCACCCCAGGCAAAAATTCATTTTAATGTGCAAAAGAAGCCAAGGAAAGATGGAAAAATCTCCAAAAGGCATCAAATTACAGATTAGACATTCTTCTAACATGTCAAAAAAAAGTTTCATTTTATTTCCATCATTTACACTTTCAAAAGAACAGAAAACAAAAAATGGCGTCTGCAAAAGTTTGGTCACCCTGCAGAGTTAATACCTTGTACTGCCCGCTCTGGCAAGTATCACAGCTTGTAAACGCTTTTTGTAGCCAGCCAAGAGTCTTTCAATTCTTGTTTGAGGTATCTTCGCCCATTCTTCCTTACAAAAGTCTTCCAGATCTTTGAGATTCCTGGGCTGTCTGTGACGCACAGCTCTTTTAACGTCTATCCATAGATTTTCAATTATGTTGAGGTCAGGAGATTGTGAAGGCCATGGCAAAAATCTTCAGTTTACGCCGTTTGATGTAATCCACCGTGGATTTTGAGGTGTGTTTTAGGATCATTATCCATTTGCAGAAGCCAGCCTCTCTCTAACTCGTGAAATGTTCCCTGTGCCACTGGCTGCAATACAACCCTAAAGCATGATTGATCCACCACCATGCTTAACAGTTGGACAATCATGCTTTGGGGTTGTATTGCAGCCAGTGGCACAGGGAACATTTCACGAGTAGAAGGAAAAATGGATTCAATAAGATTCCAGCAAATTTTGGACGCTAACTTGATGCCATTTGTGAAAAAGCTGAAGTTAAAGAGAGGCTGGCTTCTGCAAATGGATAATGATCCTAAACACCTCAAAATCCACGTTGGATTACATCAAGAGGCGTAAACTGAAGATTTTGCCATGGCCTTCACAATCTCCTGACCGCAACATAATTGAAAATCTATGGATAGACTTTAAAAGAGCTGTGCGTCACAGACAGCCCAGGAATCTCAAAGAACTGGAAGACTTTTGTAAGGAAGAATGGGCGAAGATACCTCAAACAAGAATTGAAAGACTCTTGGCTGGCTACAAAAAGCGTTTACAAGCTGTGATACTTGCCAGAGGTGGCAGTACAAGGTATTAACTCTGCAGGGTGGCCAAACTTTTGCAGACGCCATTTTTTGTTTTCTGTTCTTTTGAAAGTGTAAATGATGGAAATAAAATCAAACTTTTTTTGACATGTTATATGAATGTCTAATCTGTAATTTGATGCCTTTTGGAGATTTTTCCATCTTTCCTTGTCTTCTTTTTGCACATTAAAATGAATGCCCAAACTTTCAATCCCCACTGTACAACCCCAGGCCTAAGGGTCCGGTTTTTCCGCCATTACGGTCGCAAGGAAAAGCAAAAGGAAAAAGTGAACGTATGCAGCCCCAATACAATACATTTGGTAAGGCAAAGAAGCATTGGGCCACCAGAGGGCCAGCTTCCAAACCAGAAGATAAGCCATCAGCCTGATGGTGCGGGCCTCCGCCTGGGGGACCCCAGGGTAGGGGGCCGACTTCTTCATTTTGCACAGATATGGCAGCAGTCTACAACAGATGCCTGGGTGCAAGAAGTGGTATCTCTGGGTTATGTTTTCCATTTCAAGAAGCAGCCTCCTCGAAGGTTCTTCTGCACCAGCCCATCTTGGTTAGAGATGAAGGCCAGGGCTTTACAAGAAGCAGTTCAGTCAGGAGTAATTATTCCAGTACCCCCTGCACAACGGGGACAGGGGTTTTACTCCAACCTGTTTTTGGTTCAGTAGCCAAATGTGTTGTTTCGGACCATTCTCAATCTCAAAATGCTAAACAAAATACATTTGGGTACCGCGGTTCCACATGGAGATGTTACGCTCCATAGTTTTGGCCATGGAACTAGGGGATTATATGGTGTCCCTGGATATACAGGATGCTTACCTACATGCTCCTAGAGCACGGACTCATCAGTGTTATCTCAGGTTCGCCATCCTCCAGCAGCATTTTCAGTTCCAGGCTTTACCCTTTGGGTTAGCCACAGCCCCCAGAGTATTTACCAAAATTATGGTGTTTATGGCAGCTTATCTCTGCAAGCAGGGGATAAGAATTTTTCCATACCTCGATGATCTTTTAATCCTGGCACAATCCCATGAATTTCTCCTTGGCCATCTCCGACAGACAATAGCTTGTCTACAGGAGCACGGATGGCTCATAAATTGGGCAAAGTCATCTCTGATTCCGTCACAACGGATGATTCACTTGGGGGCTGTATTGGATTCAAGTCTGCAGAGAATATTTTTACCTCTGAACAAGATATCCAAGGTGCAGTTATGGATTCCAGAGTTGTTACACAGTCAAACAATATCAATTCATGCAGAAATTTTTTCGCACTCTTGGGTCTCCGTGCGGCCTATTCTGGCTAGCACTTGGGTGATTAAAGCTATTGAGTCCTGAATGTCTCAAATGGTCTTGGGGTTCCAGTCGAAGGATCCTTTTGAGGCTCTTTCTTCAGCTGACCAAATCACTGAGGCTCTGTGGTTTCTGCCAGACATTCTTTGTGGCTTCAAGTCTGGAATGCCGACACTGAATCAAAACACTTTGAAAGCAATTCCATTTGAAGGCGACTTCCTGTTCGGTTCAGACCTCACTAAAATTGTATCTAAGGCTGTGGGTGGCAAGAGCCCTTACTTTCCAGTCTCAGCCCCTAAAATCATATGTCCCAGGTTCCATTCCTTTTCATTTCACGGTAGAGAAAATTTTCAGGCTTTCAGAGGTACACCAAGAGTTTTCCATTGAGGGTCCTTAAGAGGGCTGGCCACCCCAGGTACCTGACGTCCTGCTGTCAATGCACCAGAAAAGCATTCTGCGTGACTCTTTGGTGGCTACAGTCCACCTTCAGGTGGTGGGAGCCCTTTTACTCAGGTTTCAGGATGTCTGGATTCAATCCAGCCCAGATCATTGGGTAAGCAAATTGGTATCCAGGCGTTACATTCTGGACCTGGAGGGTCCAGTATCGGACCATTTCTTCATTATTCTTTAAGATCAGTGCAGAGTATCGGCCATCATATAGGCGGTCTCTTCTCTTTCAGACTCTGGGATAATTGTTCCGGTTACTGTAAACCAACAGGGCCAGGGGTTTATTCCAATCTTTTTGGTGGACAAACCGGATGGGTCTTTTAGTCCAGTTCTCTAGCTCTAATGGGTAAACCCTAGCCTTCACCTGGAAAAGTTCATGATGCATTCTGTGCGATCGGTCATCACCTCCGTGGAAGAAGGAGAATATTTAGCCTTCGTAGACATCAAGGACACCTATTTATATGTACCATATGTAAGTATCATCATCATCTACTAATATTTGCTGTGGATCACTGGCACTTTCAGTTCTGAGCCCTGCCCTTCGGTCTGTCAACAGCGCTCAGTCTTTATGAAAGGTCATGGCCCAAATGATCTACCTGCATAGGCAGTTAGCATCAATGTTATACCCTATCAGGACAATCTGTTGCTCAAGGTTCATTCAGTGTCCCTACTACAGCAACATCTTCAATTGACTGTAGACACGCTTCAGACTTTCGAGTGGATCGTCACCTTTCCAAATACAATCTAGTTCCATCTCAAAGGATAGCGTATTTGGGCCTTTCTGACACCTAGTGTCAGTGTGCCTTCTGTAGGAGATGATTTAGGATCTCCAGTCCAGAGTGAGAACAGTCCTTCAGTTGTCACAAGTCTCAATTCTCAGGGCTATGCAGCTGCTGGTAAAGATAGTGGCGTCTTTTGAGGCAGTTCCATTCGCCAGGTTTACTGCCAGGCCTCTTCAAAACCAGCTGCTCCATCATTGGTGAAAATAAGATCCTCGACTGGACAGATGTTAATAATATCTTTGCAGACTCGTCAGTTGCTCCAATGGTAGCTTCAGAGTCCAAATTTGACAAGGGGCTTTTGGTTCATGCCTTGGTGCAGGCACAGTCCTATCTACATAATCTGCCGGTGCAGATCCAGTCAGACAATGTCATGGCAGTGGCTTACATAAACATGCAGGGTGGCATCCTTTATTGGCCAGAGCTTTGATTTCCAGCAATCTCTATAGTTTATATTCCACATGTGGACAACTGGGAGGCTGACTTCCTAAGCCACCACAAAGTACATCTAGGAGAATGAGTATTTCACTAGGCGGTATCTGCAGAGCTAGTGTCCAGGTGGGGATCAACAGACCTCCGTCTCAGGGCTTCACATCTCAACAAGAAGCTTCCATGACCTGGCACGAAGTCTCTGGATTCTCAGGCAGTTCTGGTGGATGCTCCTTGTTTGTTCCGTCTGGGGTGTCTTCCGGAACTTTCAATACTTTCATGGGTCCTTCACATCCGAAGCTTGGCTGGTGATTGTCATTGCCCAGACTGGCTTCGCTGTCATTGATATACCACATTTCAAAACATGTTGGCTGACTAACAGTATCGTCTTCCTCTGCGCCCAGATCTTCATCTAGGTCCCTGTCTTCACCCCTATTTACCTTGGTTGGCTTTGACGGCTTTGTCCTTTGAAACCAAGATCTTTGAGAGCTAAGGGTTTTTCTCGGCCTGTTGTTGAGACCATGATCCAGGCTGTTACTTCCCGGATTTAGCATTGCATGTGGAAGTTTTATATATCCTGGTGTGAGCGCCAAGTTTCCGGCAGAGGTTTTTTGGGTGACTCGCCTTTTGTTCTTTCTCCACGAGGGACTGTCTAAGGGTCTTCACCTATCTTCTCTTAAAGGACAGGTTTGGTCTTGTCAGTCCTTTTCCAAAGGAAACTGGCTACTGTTCCGTAACTACCAGACTGTAAGCCTCCGCTTCTCATATTTCATTTAAACGGAGTGGTCCTACTCACATAAACTTCCTGTCTCCCAAAAGCTGTTTGCTTTCCATATTAACCCAGGATATTATTCTTCCAGTGTTTCAACAGGCATTTGCATCTGTTGATGGTTCATCCTTTGCGCTTTTGGATGTTTGTGCATTACGCATTTATCTAGAAAATACTGCTTCTCTGCGGCATACGGTTTCTTTGTTGGTGTTTTATGCTACACCAAAACGAGGCTGGCTAGCCTCTAAGGCTTCTATGGGTCACTTTGGCCACTTGTCAGGCCCATGTGTGTACAAATGTGACAGTTTCTGCTGCCATTCAGGGCCACTGGACTCGTGATGTTGGTGGGGGATCTTGTGCTGTGCGATGTTGCCTAGTTGTGCAGGGCAGTAACCTGGTCATGCGTACACACTTTCACTAAATTCTACAGTTTCCATATGTTTGGAGCGAATTATGCCAATGTTGCATGTACAATTCTGCAAATAGCTTATTCAGACGCTACCCCTCCCTGTTAGCTTGCTTTGGAAATTCACAGAGTTAATTGAGCATCAACCAGATGGCTGATAGAGGAAATTGGATTTTTTTACTCACTGTAAAATCCCTTCCTCAAAGTCGATTTGGGGGATGCTGAGCTCCCCAAAATGTCCCACGACTTGTCTGGTTTTCTTACCAGTTTGCCTTTTTTCGTTTGTCAGTTGTTCAGTTTAGTTGTAGTTGTCTTTTGATTCTTCCCTTGTGCGGCTCTGCTAAATGTAGACTGAGGGGCTGCTTAAAGTGGGAGGGGTTATATAGGGAAGGAGCCAGTTTTTCAACTTTTTTTAGTGCCAGACTCCAATGGTCATACACATAACCCAGAGGTAATGGAGCCCTTTATTTTTATTTTTCTCTCTCTTTCTCGCTCTTTCTCTCTCTCTTTCTCTGTTTCTCTCTTTTTCTCTGTCTCTCTTTCTCTCTGTCTCTCTCTGTCTCCTTTTTTTCTTTTTTTTTTATCCTTTGCTTTTTCTAATTCCTTTTTTTCCCTTCTTTCTCTTTCATTTGTTTTGAAGGAACTCTGCAGGGATGTTGTTCTTCCTTTCTTTCCTTCCTGTTTTTTTTTTTTTTTTTTTTTCCTTTTTCTGTTTTATTACTTTTTCTTGTTTTTTTTTTTTTCCCCTTTTGCTTTTGTGTTCTATTTTTTTCTACCTTTTTTTTTTGTGTGTGTGTATGTATATATATATATATATATATATATATATATATATATATATATATATATATATATATATATAATGTGTGTGTATATATGTGTATATATATATATAAATTATGTGTGTGTGTGTATGTATATATATATACATATATATATATATATATATATATATATATATATATATATATATATATATATTCATTTTTTTTATTTTATTTTTTTGTTATTTATTTTGAAGGAACTCTGCAGGGAGGTTGTTCAAAACATCTTGGAGAACTAAACACAGTTCTTCTGTGAATGTAGGGTGCAACATTTGTTTGCCGATTCTGAAGTGGCTGCTCAGTGAAGTCCTGTACAATTTTTTTTTTTAATCATCATTGGACAAGGCATGTTGGATGGGGTCTGATGTGAAATAATTTAAGTTGTGTTAAATTTCACATTTTGGAAACATTTTCTGACAGTAATATCTGTCATAGTGAGGCAGTGATGTGTTGCTTTCCTGTGAGCAGTGTCTGTTTAAACTTGTGTCATTATAGCTGTGGCTTTGTGATTACTGTAGGTTCAAATTACAGTTGGAAGTAGAGCAGGCCGGAGTCGTGCGGTCAGTGGGAAATAATGCATGGTCATGTTCTCTAATGCACACAGCTTTTTTTCTGCTGAATGGGGATGTTTTGTGGAGAGTTGAGCAGGCGGGTGTAGTACGGTATGGCGGCGGCCGGGCTTCCGGCGACCAGCATACCGGCGCCGGGAGCCCGACCGCCGGCATACCGACAGCGTGGCGAGCGCAAATGAGCCCCTTGCGGGCTCGCTGCACTTGCCACGCTGCGGGCACGGTGGCGCATAGCGCGCCACGCTATTTATTCTCCCTCCAGGGGGGTCGTGGACCCCCACGAGGGAGAAAATCTGTTGGTATGCCGTGCGCCAGGATCCCGACAGTCGGCAACCTGAAGACCACCCGAGCAGGCTGCTGAGTGAAAACCACTAGTAAGACTATAACTATGCATTGCTTCAGTGTTACTAGTTAACACTCGTTACTAATCTTAAATGGTGCTCCAACCTATAAGCTCCTGTCATGAAAAATGTCAATCAGCTCCTGTCAGTTTTCAAACTCATGACAGTTAGGAGCTGATTGGTTGAAGCACCATTTAAGATTAGTAATGAATGATAGCTAGACTCTGCCCCTTAGCATATTATAGGGTATATGATGCCAGCTTATAATTAGTTTCTGGCACTGATTATTTACAAACCTGCTCCATAAGCTACAGTACAGAGCACGTTATCTAAAAAAAAAAGGTTTGCTTGCAGCCTGCAAAATATGGTGCTGGCAGAATCAGGAAGTGATTGTACTACATAATTATTGTAATTGTATGCATTTATCTTTGGACTTATTTGCTGTACCTTGTAATATTTAAAAAAATAAGTGAAAATAAATAAATAAGTTTATGGCTAAGCAGTTTTGTCTATATTTTAAAGGTGCATACACTGTGGGCGTTTTTGCCCAGCGTGTATGCACATTGATGATCACTGACATCGCTGGGCTGAAAAGCGCTCCGTGCATACACACTGAGCACTTTTCCCCACTGCCCAGCGATGTCAGCGGGGGTGAACGGCTTTCTATAGCAGGACGCTATGGTAATACTAGCAGATGAACAGCGGCTGTCGGCGATGAAGCCGTGGGCGCGCATCGCCAGGGTTTAAAACACCAAAAGTGACCTGCTTTCAGTTCAGAATCGCCCAGTGTGTATGGGCCTTAACTTTCATATGAGCAAACCACCAGTTCTTTCGGGATTGAAACGGGATGCCGGCTGTCACTATACTGACAGTGGTATCCCATCCGCCAAAATGCCGACAAAGGGGCGAGCGCATCGAGGTCTCTTGCGGGCTCACGGCTCTCGCCATTCTGCGGGCACTGTGGCTCACTTCACTCGCCACAGGTTCTATTCTCCCTCTATGGGTGTCATGGACACCCACAGAGGAAGAATCGCCTATCTCGCCGTTATTCCGGCGGTGGGATTGTACCCCTGTCGGGATTACGCGAGCGGGATCCCGACAGGCGGTATTTTAAACGCATACCGTTCTTTTTCTCTTGAACAGATAATAGTTGAATAAATAAAAATAGTTGTGTTTTCAAATAACTCCCTCAAACGGACACTCTATTTAAAAATGTTTTAGTTATTGACTCAAAACTTGGAATTGCTATAAATACTTTCCTTTTATTTAGTGACTTGACATGATTAATACTAATGTCTATTTCTCTATCGTCCTAGTGGATGCTGGGGTTCCTGAAAGGACCATGGGGAATAGCGGCTCCGCAGGAGACGGGGCACAAAAAGTAAAGCTTTAGGATCAGGTGGTGTGCACTGGCTCCTCCCCCTATGACCCTCCTCCAAGCCTCAGTTAGATTTTTGTGCCCGGCCGAGAAGGGTGCAATCTAGGTGGCTCTCCTAAAGAGCTGCTTAGAAAAGTTTAGCTTAGGTTTTTTATTTTACAGTGAGTCCTGCTGGCAACAGGATCACTGCATCGAGGGACTTAGGGGAGAAGAAGTGAACTCACCTGCGTGCAGGATGGATTGGCTTCTTTGGCTACTGGACATTAGCTCCAGAGGGACGATCACTGGTACAGCCTGGATGGTCACCGGAACCTCGCCGCCGGCCCCCTTGCAGATGCTGAAACAAGAAGAAGGTCCAGAATCGGCGGCATGAAGACTCCTCAGTCTTCTTAAGGTAGCGCACAGCACTGCAGCTGTGCGCCATTTCCTCTCAGCACACTTCACACGGCAGTCACTGAGGGTGCAGGGCGCTGGGAGGGGGGCGCCCTGGGAGGCAATGAAAACCTATTTTTGGCTAAAAATACCTCACATATAGCCTCCGGGGGCTATATGGAGATATTTAACCCCTGCCAGAATCCGTTAAGAGCGGGAGACGAGGCCGCCGAAAAAGGGGCGGGGCCTATCTCCTCAGCACACAGCGCCATTTTCCCTCACAGAAAGGCTGGAGGGAAGGCTCCCAGGCTCTCCCCTGCACTGCACTACAGAAACAGGGTTAAAACAGAGAGGGGGGGCACTAATTTGGCGTTAGAAATATATAAAAAAGATGCTATAAGGGAAAACACTTATATAAGGTTGTCCCTATATAATTATAGCGTTTTTGGTGTGTGCTGGCAAACTCTCCCTCTGTCTCTCCAAAGGGCTAGTAGGTCCTGTCCTCTATCAGAGCATTCCCTGTGTGTGTGCTGTGTGTCGGTACGTGTGTGTCGACATGTATGAGGACGATGTTGGTGAGGAGGCGGAGCAATTGCCTGTAATGGTGATGTCACTCTCTAGGGAGTCGACACCGGAATGGATGGCTTATTTAGGGAATTACGTGATAATGTCAACACGCGGCAAGGTCGGTTGACGACATGAGACGGCCGACAAACAATTAGTACCGGTCCAGACGTCTCAAAAACACCGTCAGGGGTTTTTAAAACGCCCGTTTACTTTAGTCGGTCGACACAGACACAGACAGGGACACGGAATCCAGTGTCGACGGTGAATAAACAAACGTATTCCTTATTAGGGCCACACGTTAAGGGCAATGAAGGAGGTGTTACATATTTCTGATACTACAAGTACCACAAAAGAGGGTATTATGTGGGATGTGAAAAAACTACCGTAGTTTTTACTGAATCAGATAAATTAAATGAAGTGTGTGATGATGCGTGGGTTCCCCCCGATAGAAAATATGGGCGGTATACCCTTTCCCGCCAGAAGTTAGGGCGCGTTGGGAAACACCCCTTAGGGTGGATAAGGCGCACACACGCTTATCAGAACAAGTGGCGGTACCGTCTATAGATAGGGCCGTCCTCAAGGAGCCAGCTGACAGGAGGCTGGAAAATATCATAAAAAGTATATACACACATACTGGTGTTATACTGCGACCAGCGATCGCCTCAGCCTGGATGTGCAGAGCTGGGGTGGCTTGGTCGGATTCCCTGACTAAAAATATTGATACACTTGACAGGGACAGTATTTTATTGACTATAGAGCATTTAAAGGATGCATTTCTATATATGCGAGATGCACAGAGGGATATTTGCACTCTGGCATCAAGAGTAAGTGCGATGTCCATATCTGCCAGAAGATGTTTATGGACACGACAGTGGTCAGGTGATGCAGATTCCAAACGGCACAAAGGTGTATTGCCGTATAAAGGAAGAGGAGTTATTTGGGGTCGGTCCATCGGACCTGGTGGCCACGGCAACTGCTGGAAAATCCACCGTTTTTTACCCTAAGTCACATCTCTGCAGAAAAAGACACCGTCTTTTCAGCTTCAGTCCTTTCGTCCCTATAAGAGTCATATCTGCCCAGGGATAGAGGAAAGGGAAGAAGACTGCAGCAGGCAGCCCATTCCCAGGAACAGAAGCGTTCCACCGCTTCTGACAAGCTCTCAGCATGACGCTGAGACCGTACAGGACCCCTGGATCCTACAAGTAGTATCCCAGGGGTACAGATTGGAATGTCGAGACGTTTCCCCTGCGCAGGCTCCTGAAGTCTGCTTTACCAAGGTCTCCCTCCGACAAGGAGGCAGTATGGGAAACAATTCACGAGCTGTATTCCCAGCAGGTGATAATTAAATTACCCCTCCTACAACAAGAAAAGGGGTATTATTCCACACTATATTGTGGTACTGAAGCCAGAAGGCTAGGTGAGACCTATTCTAAATCTAAAAAAATTTGAACACTTACAAAGGTTCAAATCAAGATGGAGTCACTCAGAGCAGTGATAACGAACCGGGAAGAAGGGGACTATATGGTGTCCCGAGACATCAGGGATGCTTACCTCCATGTCCCAAATTTGCCCTTATCACTAAGGGTACCTCAGGTTCGTGGTACAGAACTGTCACTATCAGTTTCAGACGCTGCCGTTTGGATTGTCCACGGCACCCCGGGTCTTTACCAAGGTAATGGCCGAAATGATGGTTCTTCTTCGAAGAAAAGGCGTCTTAATTATCCCTTACTTGGACGATCTCCTGATAAGGGCAAAGTCCAGGGAACAGTTGGAGGTCGGAGTAGCACTATCTCGGATACTGTTACAACAGCAGGGGTGGATTCTAAATATTCCAAAATCGCAGCTGATCCCGACAACAAGTCTCCTGTGCTTAGGGATGATTCTGGACACAGTCCAGAAAAAGGTGTTTCTCCCGGAAGAGAAAGCCAGGGAGTTATCCGAGCTAGTCAGGAACCTCCTAAAATCAGTGCATCATTGCACAAGGGCCATGGTAAAAAAATGGTGACTTCCTACGAAGCAATTCCAGTCGGCAGATTTCATGCAAGAACTTTTCAGTGGGATCTGCTGGACAAATGGTCCAGATCGCATCTTCAGATGCATCAGCGGATAACCCTATATCCAAGGACAAGGGTGTCTCTCCTGTGGTGGTTACAGAGTGCTCATCTTCTAGAGGGCCGCAGATTCGGCATTCAGTTTTGGATGTTGGTGACCACGGAGGCCAGCCCGAGAGGCTGGGGAGCAGTCACACAAGGAAAAAATTTCCAGGGAGTGTGATCAAGTCTGGAGACTTTTCTCCACATAAATATAGCTAAGGGTAAATTTATAATGCTCTAAGCTTAGCAAGACCTCTGCTTCAAGGTCAGCCGGTATTGATCCAGTGGGATAAAACATCACGGCAGTCGCCCACGTAAATAGACAGGGCGGCACAAGAAGCAGGAGGGCAGTGGCAAAAACTGCAAGGACTTTTCGCTGGGCGGAAAATCATGTGATAGCACTGTCAGCAGTGTTTCATTCCGGGAATGGAAACTGGGAAGCAGACTTCCTCAGTAGGCACGACCTCCACCCGGCAGAGTGGGAACTTCATGGGGAAGTTTTCCACATGATTGTAAACCGTTGGGAATTACCAAAGGTGGACATGATGGCGTCCCGTCTGAACAAAAAACGGGACAGGTATTGCGCCAGGTTAAGAGACCCTCAGGCAATAGCTGTGGACGCTCTGGTAACACTGTGGGTGTACCAGTCGGTGTATGTGTTCCCTCCTCTGCTTCTCATAACCAAGGTACTGAGAATTATAAGACGTAGAGGAGTAAGAACTATACTCGTGGCTCCGGATTGGCCAAGAAGGACTTGGTACCCGGAACTTCAAGAGATGCTCACAGAGGACTCATGGCCTCTGCCGCTACGAAGGGACTTGCTTCAGCAAGTACCAGGTCTGTTCCAAGACTTACCGCGGCTGCGTTTGACGGCATGGCGGTGGAACGCCGGATCCTAAGGGAAAAGGCATTCAGGAAGAGGTCATTCCTACCCTGGTCAAAGCCAGAAAGGAGGTGACCGCACAACATAATCACCACATGTGGCGAAAATATGTTGCGTGGTGTGAGGCCAGGAAGGCCCCACGAAGAAATTTCAACTCGGTCGATTCCTGCATTTCCTGCAAACAGGAGTGTCTATGGGCCTCAAATTGGGGTCCATTAAGGTTCAAATTTCGGCCCTGTCGATTTTTCTTCCAGAAAGAATTGGCTTCAGTTCCTGAAGTCCAGAAGTTTGTCAAGGGAGTATTGCATATACAACCCCCTTTTGTGCCTCCAGTGGCACTGTGGGATCTCAACGTAGTTCTGGGATTCCTCAAAACACATTGGTTTAAAACCAGTCAAATCTGTGGATTTGAAGCATCTCACATGAAAAGTGAACATGCTCTTGGACCTGGCCTGGACCAGGCGAGTGTCAAATTGGTGGTTTTTTTTTTTCTCAAAAAAGCCCATATCTGTTTGTCCATTCGGACAGGGCAG
This sequence comes from Pseudophryne corroboree, assembly GCF_028390025.1. NCBI lineage: Eukaryota > Metazoa > Chordata > Amphibia > Anura > Myobatrachidae > Pseudophryne > Pseudophryne corroboree. The sequence continues at coordinate 704,488,512 of NC_086444.1, read as the reverse complement.
AGCTGCGGACTCGTCCCCAGTTCTCTCCCTAAGGTGGTGTCAGTGTTTCACCTGAACCAGCTTATTGTGGTGTCTTGCGCCTACTAGGGACTTGGAGGACTCCAAGTTGCTAGATGTGGTCAGGGCCCTGAAAATATAGGTTCCAGGACGGCTGGAGTCAGGAAAACTGACTTGCTGTTATCCTGTATGCACCCAACAAACTGGGTGCTCTTGCTTCTAAGCAGACTTTTGCTAGTTGGATGTGTAATACAATTCAGCTTGCACATTCTGTGGCAGGCCTGCCACAGCCAAAATATGTAAATGCCCATTCCACAAGGAAGGTGGGCTCATCTTGGGCGGCTGCCCGAGGGGTCTCGGCTTTACAACTTTGCCGAGCGGCTATTTAGTCAGGGGCAAACACGTTTGTAAAATCCTACAAATTTGATAACCTGGCTAAGGAGGACCTGGAGTTCTCTCATTCGGTGCTGCAGAGTCATCCGCACTCTCCCGCCCGTTTGGGAGCTTTGGTATAATCCCCATGGTCCTTTCAGGAACCCCAGCATCCACTAGGACGATAGAGAAAATAAGAATTTACTTACCGATAATTCTATTTCTCGGAGTCCGTAGTGGATGCTGGGCGCCCATCCCAAGTGCGGATTATCTGCAATACTTGTACATAGTTACAAAAATCGGGTTATTATTGTTGTGAGCCATCTTTCAGAGGCTCCGCTGTTATCATACTGTTAACTGGGTTCAGATCACAGGTTGTACAGTGTGATTGGTGTGGCTGGTATGAGTCTTACCCGGGATTCATAAATCCTTCCTTATTGTGTACGCTCGTCCGGGCACAGTATCCTAACTGAGGCTTGGAGGAGGGTCATAGGGGGAGGAGCCAGTGCACACCACCTGATCCTAAAGCTTTACTTTTTGTGCCCTGTCTCCTGCGGAGCCGCTATTCCCCATGGTCCTTTCAGGAACCCCAGCATCCACTACGGACTCCGAGAAATAGAATTATCGGTAAGTAAATTCTTATTTTTTTGTAGCCTTAACTCTTGGTATTTTGTTTTCTGTTTTTAGGGATTTGAATCCTGGCACCAAATCGGTTCAAGTGGTCTTGAGGTAAGTGAATTTCTATTATTAGAAGTGAGGGTATAGTAGTGGTCCGTTTGTGATCACTTGTAGTAACTTAGCCATCAAGTACAAAATCGGCACAGATGTGTATTGCTATTTACTTTCAGGATTTGTTACACAGACACCAGCTGTCCACAGGAAGATCAGTACCCACCCAACATTGCTGTAAAGGTCAATCACAATTATTGTTCAGTACCGGTAAGTTTTTTGGAGTCTTGATTGTTCACAAGATCTTCTGTGCCCACATATACTTAATGTGATACAGTGCTTCATTTCCTACTTTCATTTGTCCAGGGCTATTATCCCTCCAATAAACCTGGCGTGGAACCCAAGCGGCCGTGCCGCCCCATAAATCTCACCAATCTCATGTATCTGTCCTCAGCTAGCAACAGAGTAACAGTCACCTGGGGAAATTATGGAAAGGTAAGCACTAGCACTGGATGTATAGACCATATGCTTTCCACGTTCTTTTCAGCAGTATTCACTGTTTAGCTGTACTGCTTAAGTTGGCCATACACTTTACCAATTTCCATACAACTATTTGGCTGGAATGAAAATCTGATAATGTATTGGAGCAAATCACAATCCACCATTTGCTCCCAACCCCCAGAAAACGGGCAAAAGCTGTAATTTAGATAAATTGTTTCAAACAGAATTAACCAACTTGTCCAAACAACCATTTTTGTCTGTTTTCAGGTCGTTGAGAGCAAATTGCTGATTGTCATTTGCTTCCAATAGTTACCAGATTTTTATTCCAGCTAACTAACTAGTTGGATGAAAGTTGGTTTAGTGTATTGCCAACTTTAGTCCATGGCCTTTTTCATCTCTCAGTAATAATCTCATTAAACTTGGGTAGCTTTCTAGTATCTTTTGTACTGCAGCAGTTTGTCCTTCTGTGTGTACCCTAGTGTCACGGGCCTGTAATCATTGCTACTCTTATACATTAAACCAATGAGCTAAAGGTGGGAGAATTTACTTCCCATCCGTATTTGTATGTTAACAACTGTCTCAAAAAATTATTTTTTTAAATGTATTGTGTGTAAAATGGAGGTTCTTCTGAATTTATTTGCAGTAGTAAATCTCTGTAAGGAAATAGTTCACACATACCTTCATTTTGGACTTTACATGATTAAATCCACCTTTTATGTATGAAAAATAATGGAATAAAATCTCCATATCTCCATTCCCGCACTTCTCTGATTATTCAGATGTAAATTCAATTTTTTTACTGTTGCTTAGCTTCACTTTGGCTGTTTTTAAATGCCAGTTCTTGGAGCAATTGGTTGGCATCACAGAGGTAGAAATTTTGTGCACAGCTTGCCATTTCCCATGTCGGCACTTGCCAAGTTATGTCCAAAATATGTATGCACCTGATGGGAGGGTTTTACCACGCTTTATCTGAATGTGTAAAATGATGCATGCTTTTATTTTCACTAGTGCATCTATCCACAGATTTTGTACATGTATTTTGTTTCAATGTCAGATGGTTGTTCTTGTTACTTTCATGCAGTATTTAGTAGCCTCATCTTGTGGTTGATTTAGCGCCCCATTATTTTGTAATAGCTTATATTGCTTAAGGTATTTCTTATGCTGTCTACCACATTTGTCCCTTTTCGCTTCTTATTGGCTATTGAGTTTGTCTGTTTAATACGTCATAGTCAATATGGTATACAATAAGGTTTTTCTTTTATATTTTCTTTTATAGCATATTAGTGGTGATTTTTTATTTTTCCACTTTTTTATTTTATTTTTATTTATTTAAATGAAATCCTGATTATTACTAGATACTGGTAGAAGAAAATAGGATTTTAATTACCTACCGGTAAATCCTTTTCTCGTAGTCCGTAGAGGATACTGGGGTCCATTTTGTGGGGTATACATAGGTACACTAGGAGCCATGGGCACTTTAAGAATTTAATAGTGTGGGCTGCCTCCTCCCTCTATGCCCCTCCTACCAGACTCAGTCTAGGAAACTGTGCCCGAGGAGACTGACGTACTTTGAGAGAAGGATAGATAAGGAAAGTGGTGAGATTCCGAACCAGCACACGCAACAAGAGGAAAGCCAAGCTAACCAAACTTGAAAACAGGAACAGCAACGGCTGAACCAACATTACTTATCCAAGTAACAGTGCAGGAAGAACTAAGCACTGTGCAGGCGCCCAGTATCCTCTACGGCAGTGTTTCCCAACCTCGGTCCTCAAGGCACACTAACAGTCCTGGTTTTAGTGATATCAGGCTTGTACACAGTTAACTTAATTAGTACCTCAGTTATTTTGATTTAACCATCTGTGCTGAAGCCTGGATATCACTAAAACCTGCACTGTTGGTGTGCCTTGAGGGCCGCGGTCGGGAATGCCTGCTCTACGGACTACGAGAAAAGGATTTACCGGCAGGTAATTCAAATCCTATTTTCTCTTACGTCCTAAGTGGATGCTGGGACTCCGTAAGGACCATGGGGAACAGCGGCTCCGCAGGAGACTGGGCACAACTAAAGAAAGCTTTAGGACTACCTGGTGTGCACTGGCTCCTCCCACTATGACCCTCCTCCAGACCTCAGTTAGAATCTTGTGCCCGGCTGAGCTGGATGCACACTAGGGGCTCTCCTGAGCTCCTAGAAAGAAAGTATATTTTAGGTTTTTTATTTTACAGTGAGATCTGCTGGCAACAGACTCACTGCAGCGAGGGACTAAGGGGAGAAGAAGCGAACCTACCTAACTGGTGGTAGCTTGGACTTCTTCGGCTACTGGACACCATTAGCTCCAGAGGAATCGACCACAGGACCCGACCTCGATGTTCGGTCCCGGAGCCGCGCCGCCGGCCCCCTTACAGAGCCAGAAGCAAGAAGTGTTCCGGAAAATCGGCGGCAGAAGACTTCTGTCTTCAACAAGGTAGCGCACAGCACTGCAGCTGTGCGCCATTTGCTCCTCATGCACACCTCACACTCCGGTCACTGATGGGTGAAGGGCGCTGGGGGGGGGCGCCCTGAGGGCAATATAAACACCTTGGCTGGCAAATCATCACAATATATAGTCCCAGGGCTATATATGTGATAAATTACCCCTGCCAGAATCCATGAAAAAAGCGTGAGAAATGTCCGCCGAAAAAGGGGCGGGGCTATCTCCTTCAGTACACTGGCGCCATTTTTTCTTCACAGTGCAGCTGGAAGACGGCTCCCCAGGCTCTACCCTGTAGTTTTCAGGCTCAAAGGGTTAAAAAGAGAGGGGGGGCACCAAATTTAGGCGCAATGTGTGTATACAAGCAGCTATTGGGGGAAAAATCACTCAGTTATAGTGTTAATCCCTGCATTATATAGCGCTCTGGTGTGTGCTGGCATACTCTCTCTCTGTCTCCCCAAAGGACTTTGTGGGGTCCTGTCCTCCAGTCAGAGCATTCCCTGTGTGTGTGCGGTGTGTCGGTACGGCTGTGTCGACATGTTGGATGAGGAAGGTTACGTGGAGGCGGAGCAGAGGCCGATAAATGGATGTCGCCCCCTGTGGGGCCGACACCAGAGTGGATGAATAGGTGGAAGGTATTAACCGACAATGTCAACTCCTTACATAAAAGGCTGGATGATGTAACAGCTGTGGGACAGCCGGCTTCTCAGCCCGCGCCTGCCCAGGCGTCTCAAAGTCCATCAGGGGCTCAAAAAAACGCCCGTTACCTCAGATGGCAGACACAGATGTCGACACGGAGTCTGACTCCAGTGTCGACGAGGTTGAGACATATACACAATCCACTAGGAACATCCGTTGCATGATCTCGGCAATGAAAAATGTGTTACACATTTCTGACATAAACCCAAGTACCACATAAAAGGGGTTTTATGTTTGGGGAGAAAAAGCAGCCAGTGTTTTGTTCCCCCATCAGATGAGTGAATGAAGTGTGTAAAGAAGCGTGGGTTCCCCCGATAAGAAACTGGTAATTTCTAAAAAGTTACTGCTGGCGTACCCTTTCCCGCCAGAGGATAGGTCACGTTGGGAGATATCCCCTAGGGTGGATAAGGCGCTCACACGTTTGTCAAAAAAGGTGGCACTGCCGTCTTAGGATACGGCCACTTTGAAGGAGCCTGCTGATAAAAAGCAGGAGGCGATCCTGAAGTCTGTATATACACACTCAGGTACTATACTGAGACCTGCAATTGCCTCAGCATGAATAGTGCTGCTGCAGCGTGGTCTGATACCCTGTCAGATAATATTAATACCCTAGACAGGGATAATATTTTGCTAACATAGAGCATTTTAAAGACGTCGTCTTATATATGAGGGATGCACAGAGGGATATTTGCCGGCTGGCATCCAGAATTAATGCAATGTCCATTCTGCCAGGAGGGTATTAGAGACCCGGCAGTGGACAGGTGATGCTGACTTTAAAAGGCACATGGAGATTCTGCCTTATAAGGGTGAGGAATTGTTTGGGGATGGTCTCTGGGACCTCGTATCCACAGCAACAGCTGGGAAGAAATTTTTTTTACCTCCGGTTTCCTCACAGCCTAAGAAAGCACCGTATTTTCAGGTACAGTCCTTTCGGCTTCAGAAAAGCAAGCGGGTCAAAGGCGCTTCCTTTCTGCACAGAGACAAGGGAAGAAGGAAAAAGCTGCACCAGTCAGCCAGTTCCCAGGATCAAATATCTTCCCTCGCTTCCTCTGAGTCCACCGCATGACGCTGGGGCTCCACAGGTGGAGACAGGTGGGGTGGGGGCGCGTCTCGGGAACTTCAGGGACCAGTGGGCTTGCCCACAGGTGGATCCCTAGGTTCTGCAAGTAGTATCACAGGGATACAAGCTGGAGTTCGAGGCGACTCCCCCTCGCCGTTACCTCACACCAGCCTTGCCTGCTGCCCTCGGAGAAAGGGAGGTAGTACTGGCGGCAATTCACAAGCTGTACTTCCAGCGGGTGAAATCAAGGTACCCCTCCTTCAACAAGGCCGGGGTTACTATTCCACAATGTTTGTGGTACCGAAACCAGACGGTTCAGTGAGACCCATTCTAAAATTGAAATCCTTGAACACTTATATATGAAGGTTCAAGTTCAAAATGGAATCGCTCAGGGCGATTATTGCAAGCCTGGAGAATTTCATGGTATCACTGGACATCAAGGATGCTTACCTGCATGTCCCTATTTACCCTCCTCACCAGGATTGTCATTACCAATTCCAGACGTTGCCGTTGGTCTGTCCCCGGCACCGAAGGTATTTACCAAGGTAATGGCCGAAATAATTATCCCGTACTTGGACGATCTCATTATAAAGGCGAGGTCCAGGGAGCAGTTGTTCGTCGGAGTAGCACTATCTCGGAAAGTGCTACAACAGCGCGGCTGGATTCTGAATATTCCAAAGTCGTAGCTGGTTCCTACGACGCGTCTACTGTTCCTGGGTATGGTTCTGGACACAGAACAAGAAAAAAGGGTTTCTCCCGGAGGAGAAGTCCAAGGAGTTGTCGTCTCTAGACAGAGACCTCCTAATACAAATACAGGTGTCGGTGCATCAATGCACGCGAGCCCTGGAAAGATGGTAGCTTCTTACGAAAAAATTCCATTCGCCAGGTCCCATGCAAGGATCTTCCAGTGGGATGTGTTGGACAAGTGGTCCGGGTCGCATCTTCAGATGCATCGGCGGATAACCCTGTCTCCAAGGGCCAGGGTATCGCTGTTGTGGTGGCTGCAGAGTGCTCATCTTCTAGAGGGCCGCAGATTCGGCATACAGGACTGGGTCCTGGTGACCACGGATGCCAGCCTTCGAGGCTGGGGGGCAGTCACACAGGGAAGAAACTTCCAAGGACTATGGACAAGTCAGGAGACTTCCCTACACAAAAATATTCTGGAACTATGGGCCATTTACAATGCCCTAAGTCAGGCTAGTCCCCTGCTTCAACACCGGCCGGTGCTGATCCAGTCAGACAACATCACGGCGGTCGCTCATGTAAACCGACAGGGCGGCACAAGAAGCAGGATGGCGATGGCAGAAGCCACAAGGATTCTCCGATGGGCGGAAAATCATGTGTTAGCACTGTCAGCAGTGTTCATTCCCGGAGTGGATAACTGGGAAGCAGACTTTCTCAGCAGACACGACCTCCACCCGGGAGAGTGGGGACTTCATCCAGAAGTCTTCCAAATGATTGTATACCGTTGGGGAAGGCCACAGGTGGACATGATGGCGTCCCGCCTCAACAAAAAGCTAAAAAGATATTGCGCCAGGTCAAGGGACCCTCAAACAATAGCTGTGGACGCTCTGGTAACACCGTGGGTGTACCAGTCGGTGTATGTGTTCCCTTCTCTGCCTCTCATACCCAGGGTAATGAGAATAATAAGAAGGAGAGGAGTAAGAACTATACTCATTGTTCCGGATTGGCCAAGAAGAGCTTGGTACCCAGAACTCCAAGAAATGATCTCAGAGGACCCATGGCCTCTGCCGCTCAGACAGGACCTGCTGCAGCAGGGGGCCTGTCTGTTCCAAGACGTACCGCGGCTGCGTTTGACGGCATGGCGGTTGAACGCCGGATCCTGAAGGAAAAGGGCATTCCGGAGGAAGTTATTCCTACGCTAATTAAAGCTAGGAAAGAAGTGAACACAAACCATTATCACCGCATATGGCGGAAATATGTTGCGTGCTGTGAGGCCAGGAAGGCCTCAACGGAGGAATTTCAGCTAGGTCGATTTCTGCACTTCCTACAGTCAGGGGTGACTATGGGCCTAAAATTGGGTTCCATTAAGGTCCAGATTTCGGCTCTATCGATTTTCTTCCAAAATAGAACTGACTTCACTGCCTGAAGTTCAGACTTTTGTTAAGGGAGTGCTGCATAGTCAGCCCCCGTTTGTGCCTCCAGTGGCACCGTGGGATATCAACGTGGTGTTGGATTTCCTGAAGTCGCATTGGGTTGAGCCACTTAAATCCGTGGAGCTAAAATACCTCACGTGGAAAGTGGTCATGCTGTTGGCCTTGGCGTCGGCCAGGCGTGTATCAGAATTAGCGGCTTTATCATGCAAAAGCCCTTATCTAATTTTTTTTATATGGATAGGGCGGAATTGAGGACTCGTTCCCAATTCCTTCCTAAGGTGGTATCAGTTTTTCATGTGAACCAACCTATTGTGGTGCCTGCGGCTACTTGGGACTTGGAGGATTCCAAGTTACTAGACGTAGTCAGGGCCCTGAAATATATGTTTCCAGGATGGCTGGAGTCAGGAAAACTGACTCGCTATTTATCCTGTATGCACCCAACAAGCTGGGTGCTCCTGCTTCTAAGCAGACTATTTCTCGCTGGATCTGTAGCACGATTCAACTTGCACATTCTGCGGCTGGACTGCCGCACCCTAAATCTGTAAAAGCCCATTCCACGAGGAAAGTGGGCTTTTCTTGGGCGGCTGCCCGAGGGGTCTCGGCTTTACAAATTTGCCGAGCTGTTACTTGGTCGGGTTCAAACACTTTTGCAAGAGTCTACAAGTTTGATACCCTGGCTGAGGAGGACCTAGAGTTTGCTCATTCGGTGCTGCAGAGTCATCCACACTCTCCCGCCCGTTTGGGAGCTTTGGTATAATCCCCATGGTCCTTACGGAGTCCCAGCATCCACTTAGGACGTCAGAGAAAATAAGATTTTACTCACCGGTAAATCTATTTCTCGTAGTCCGTAGTGGATGCTGGGCGCCCATCCCAAGTGCGGATTGTCTGCAATACTTGTATATAGTTATTGCCTAACTAAAGGGTTATTGTTGAGCCATCTGTTGAGAGGCTCAGTTATATTTCATACTGTTAACTGGGTATAGTATCACGAGTTATACAGTCTGATTGGTGTGGCTGGTATGAGTCTTACCCGGGATTCAAAATCCTACCTTATTGTGTCAGCTCTTCCGGGCACAGTATCCTAACTGAGGTCTGGAGGAGGGTCATAGTGGGAGGAGCCAGTGCACACCAGGTAGTCCTAAAGCTTTCTTTAGTTGTGCCCAGTCTCCTGCAGAGCCGCTATTCCCCATGGTCCTTACGGAGTCCCAGCATCCACTACGGACTACGAGAAATAGATATACCGGTGAGTAAAATCTTATTTTTCTCTTACGTCCTAGAGGATAATGGGGTCCATTTAGTACTTTGGGGATGTACCAAAGCTCCCAATTCGGGTGGGAGAGTGCTGAGGTACCTGCAGAACTGATTGACCAAACTGAAGGTCCTCAAAAGCCAGAGCATCGAACTTGTAGAACTTAGCAAACGTGTTTGACACTGACCAAGTAGCTAATTGGCAGAGCTGTAAAGCCGAAACACCCCGGGCAGCCACCCAGGAAGAACCCACTGACTTAGTAGAGCGGGCCTGTACAGATTTTGGACATGGCAAACCTGCCGTTGAATAAGCATGCTGGACAGTAAGCCTAACCCGGCGTGCAATAGACTGCTATTGAATGGTAGGCCTTCCACGCCTTTCCTGTAGTCCGCGTCAGCAGTCCACTGGCATCGCCACAAGCATAATGTATATGCTGCAGGAGTAAACCCCCCCCCCGACAAGGAATCTAACCCCTCATTCAGGTTACCTGACCATTTTGCAATGTCTTTTGTGATCCACGCACATGCAATAGTGAGTCTTTGGGCCACCCCAGCAGCTGTGTACAATGATTTGAGTGTAGTCTGAATTTTACAATCAGCCGTGTCTTTCAGGGAGGCTGCACCAGGAACAGGCAATACAATTTTACGTGAAAGCCTAGAGACTGATGCGTCCACTATCGGTGGATTTTCCCATTTTTTCCTATCCTCCAGAGGAAAGGGAAAAGAGGAGAGCAACCTTTTAGGGATCTGAAATGTCTTACCAGGATTAACCCACAGTTATTCAAACAGGGTATTCATTTCCTTTGACACATGAAAAGTGACTTATTTTTTACATTAAAATAAGATTCCTCACTCTCCTCTGACACCTTATCAGGAATATGTAGAACACCTCTGATAGCCTCTATAAGAGCCTCTATTCCCTGTGACAGAGCTGCATCCCCCCCCCCCCCCCCTTCCTCCAACTCCACCCCCCCCCCCCTCCCAAGTCCACCTGTCCCCCCCAAGTCCACCTCCCCCTCCAAGTCCACCTCCCCCTACTCCATGTCTGACCTGTCAGCATCAGAGTCGGACTGCAGGATATGGGCCAGACATCGCTTTTGCGGACAAATGGCAGGGGATCGAGACGCTGTTTTGGGGACTGGGTCTCTGTTCATACACTCATCCACAGTCTGTTTTGCGTCTTTCTCATTGTGGAACAATTTTGTAGAAAAAGTAGAGATCGTTCCTTTCAGAGAATTAACCCACTCTGGTTCAGCCCCGCTATTCTGTGAACCCTGAGTACCCAGTAGTGAGCCCCCTGGTGAAGAGGAACACACCGCTGTACAAGAAACAGTCTTTGCCTGACATAATGTAAATGTGACAGCACACTCACACACACAGGAAATTGTTAAGCACAATTAACCCACAAAGAGCCCTTCAGGGAGACAGAGTTGTTTGGAGCCAGCTCCCACCGCGCCCTTACCGCTAATGCCAAGCTTAGCCGGGTCGCAGACTAAGTACCCTGACAGGGGACTTAGTACGCTAGTAATCACCCATCCCCCCCCCCTTGTTATGACCCCCTGGTACCGCTGAGGTAATTTGGAGTCACACTGGAAGAGCTGCGCGTTCTTGTCAGTCAGCGTCTGTGTCCACTGCAGAGGGAAAATGGTGCTGGTGAGCTGCTGGATCCTGTCATAGTGAAGCCCCGCCCCTTCAATGGCACGTGGTCTTCCAGCTTTTTTTTTTCTCTAACGCCCTAAGTGGATGCTGGGGACTCTGTAAGGACCATGGGGATTAGCGGCACAACTAAAGAAAGCTTTAGGACTACCTGGTGTGCACTGGCTCCTCCCACTAAGACCCTCCTCCAGACCTCAGTTAGATTCTTGTGCCCGGCTGAGCTGGATGCACACTAGGGGCTCTCCTGAGCTCCTAGAAAGAAAGTATATTTAGGTGTTTTATTTTACAGTGAGATCTGCTGGCAACAGACTCACTGCAGCGAGGGACTAAGGGGAGAGAAGCGAACCTACCTAACAGGTGGTAGTTTGGGCTTCTTAGGCTACTGGACACCATTAGTTCCAGAGGGATCGACCGCAGGACCCGACCTTGGTGTTCGTTCCCGTAGCCGCGCCGCCGTCCCCCTTACAGAGCCAGAAGGATGAAGAGTCCGGAAAATCGGCGGCAGAAGACTTCGGTCTTCACCAAGGTAGCGCACAGCACTGCAGCTGTGCGCCATTGCTCCTCATGTACACCTCACACTCCGGTCACTGATGGGTACAGGGCGCTGGGGGGGGCGCCCTGAGGGCAATATATGACACCTTGGCTGGCAAATCTACATCATATATAGTCCTAGAGGCTATATAGATGTAAAATTACCCCTGCCAGTATTCCAGAAAAAGCGGGAGAAAGTCAGCAGAAAAAGGGGCGGGGCTTCTCCCTCAGCACACTGGCACCATTTTCTCTTCACAGTGCAGCTGGAAGACAGCTCCCCAGGCTCTCCCCTGTAGTTTTCAGGCTCAAAGGGTTAAAAAGAGAGGGGGGGCACTAAATTTAGGCGCAATATATGTATACAAGCAGCTATTTGGGGAAAAATCACTCAGTTATAGTGTTAATCCCTGCATTATATAGCACTCTGGTGTGTGCTGGCATACTCTCTCTCGGTCTCCCCAAAAGGACTTTGTGGGGTCCTGTCCTCCAGTCAGAGCATTCCCTGTGTGTGTGCGGTGTGTCGGTACGGTTGTGTCGACATGTTGGATGAGGAAGGTTACGTGGAGGCGGAGCAGAGGCCGATAAATGGGATGTCCTGTGGGGCCGACACCAGAGTGGATGGATAGGTGGAAGGTATTAACCGACAGTGTCAACTCCTTACATAAAAGGCTGGATGACGTAACAGCTGTGGGACAGCCGGCTTCTCAGCCCGCGCCTGCCCAGGCGTCTCAAAGGCCATCAGGGGCTCAAACAACGTCCGTTACCTCAGATGGCAGACACAGATGTCGACACGGAGTCTGACTCCAGTGTCGACGAGGTTGAGACATATACACAATCCACTAGGAACATCCGTTGCATGATCTCGGCAATGAAAAATGTGTTACACATTTCTGACATAAACCCAAGTACCACATAAAAGGGGTTTTATTTTTGGGGAGAAAAAGCAGCCAGTGTTTTGTTCCCCCATCAGATGAATGAATGAAGTGTGTAAAGAAGCGTGGTTTCCCCCGATAAGAAACTGGTAATTTCTAAAAAGTTACTGATGGCGTACCCTTTCCCGCCAGAGGATAGGTCACGTTGGGAGATATCCCTTAGGGTGGATAAGGCGCTCACACGTTTGTCAAAAGGTGGCACTGCCGTCTTAGGATACGGCCACCTTGAAGGAACCTGCGGATAAAAAGCAGGAGGTGATCCTGAAGTCTGTATTTACACACTCAGGTTATATACTGAAACCTGCAATTGCTTCAGCATAAATAGTGCTGCTGCAGCGTGGTCTGATACCCTGTCAGATAATATTAATACGCTAAGACAGGGATAATATTTTGCTAACATTGTCTTATATATAAAGGATGCACAGAGGGATATTTGCCGGCTGGCATCCAGAATTAATGCAATGTCCATTCTGCCAGGAGGGTATTAGAAACCCGGCAGTGGACAGGTGATGCTGCCTTTAAAAGGCACATGGAGATTCTGCCTTATAAGGGTGAGGAATTGTTTGGGGATGGTCTCTGGGACCTCGTATCCACAGCAACAGCTGGGAAGAAACATTTTTACCTCAGGTTTCCTCACAAAAGCCTAAGAAAGCACCGTATTTTCAGGTACAGTCCTTTCGGCTTCAGAAAAGCAAGCGGGTCAAAGGCGCTTCCTTTCTGCACAGAGACAAGGGAAGAAGGAAAAAGCTGCACCAGTCAGCCAGTTCCCAGGATCAAATATCTTTCCTCGCTTCCTCTGAGTCCACCGCATGACGCTGGGGCTCCACAGGTGGAGACAGGTGGGGTGGGGGCGCGTCTCGGGAACTGCAGGGACCAGTGGGCTTGCCCACAGGTGGATCCCTAGGTTCTGCAAGTAGTATCACAGGGATACAGGCTGGAGTTCGAGACGACTCCCCCTCGCCGTTGCCTCACATCAGCCTTGCCTGCTGCCCTCGGAGAAAGGTAGTACTGGCGGCAATTCACAAGCTGTACTTCCAGCAGGTGAAATCAAGGTACCCCTCCTTCAACAAGGCCGGGGTTACTATTCCAAAATATTGTGGTACCGAAACCAGACGATTCGGTGAGACCCATTCTAAAATTGAAATCCTTGAACACTTATATACGAAGGTTCAAGCTCAAAATGGAATCGCTCAGGGCGATTATTGCAAGCCTGGAAAATTTCAGGGTATCACTGGACATCAAGGATGCTTACCTGCATGTCCCTATTTACCCTCTTCACCAGGTGTACCTCAAAATTGTGGTACAGGATTGTCATTACCAATTCCAGACGTTGCCGTTGGTCTGTCCCCGGCACAGAGGGTATTTACCAAGGTAATGGCCGAAGTACTTATCCCGTACTTGGACGATCTCCTTATAAAGGCGAGGTCCAGGGAGCAGTTGTTCGTCGGAGTAGCACTATCTCGGGAAGTGCTACAACAGCACGGCTGGATTCTGAATATTCCAAAGTCGCAGCTGGTTCCTACGACGCGTCTACTGTTCCTAGGTATGGTTCTGGACACAGAACAGGATAAAAAGGGTTTCTCCCGGAGGAGAAGTCCAAGGAGTTGGCGTCTCTAGACGGAGACCTCCTAATACAAATACAGGTATCGGTGCATCAATACACGCGAGCCTTCGGAAAGATGGTAGCTTCTTACGAAGAATTTCCATTCGCCAAGTCCCATGCAAGGATCTTCCAGTGGGATCTGTTGGACAAGTGGTCCGGGTCGCATCATCAGATGCATCGGCGGATAACCCTGTCTCCAAGGGCCAGGGTGTCGCTGTGGTGGTGACTGCAGAGTGCTCATCTTCTAGGGGGCTGCAGATTCGGCATACAGGACTGGGTCCTGGTGACCACGGATGCCAGCCTTCAAGGCTGGGGGGCAGTCACACAGGGAAGAAACTTCCAAGGCCTATGGAAAAGCCAGGAGACTTCCCTACACATAAATGTTCTGGAACTATGGGCCATTTACAATGCCCTAAGTCAGGCTAGACCCCTGCTTCAACACCGGCCGGTGCTGATCCAGTCAGACAACATCACGGCGGTCGCTCATGTAAACCGACAGGGTGGCACAAGAAGCAGGATGGCGATGGCAGAAGCCACAAGGATTCTCCGATGGGCGGAAAATCATGTGTTTGCACTGTCATCAGTGTTCATTCCCGGAGTGGACAACTGAGAAGCAGACTTTCTCAGCAGACACGACCTCCACCCGGGAGAGTGGGGACTTCATCCAGAAGTCTTCCAAATGATTGTACACCGTGGGGAAAGGCCACAGGTGGACAGGATGGCGTCCCGCCTCAACAAAAAGCTAAAAAGATATTGCGCCAGGTCAAGGGACCCTCAGGCGATAGCTGTGGACGCTCTGGTAACACCGTGGGTGTACCAGTCGGTGTATGTGTTCCCTTCTCTGCCTCTCATACCCAGGGTAATGAGAATAATGAGGAGTAAGAACTATACTCATTGTTCCGGGTGGCCAAGAAGAGCTTGGTACCCAGAACTCCAAGAAATGATCTCAGAGGACCCATGGCCTCTGCCGCTCAGACAGGACCTTGCGCAGCAGGGGGCCTGTCTGTTCCAAGACTTACCGCGACTGCGTTTGACGGCATGGCGGTTGAACGCCGGATCCTGAAGGAAAAGGGCATTCCGGAGGAAGTTATCCCTACGCTATTTAAAGCTAGGAAAGAAGTGAACGCAAACCATTATCATCGCATATGGCGGAAATATGTTGCGTGCTGTGAGTCCAGTAAGGCCCCAAAGGAGGAATTTCAGCTAGGTCGATTTCTGCACCTCCTACAAGTCAGAGGTGACTATGGCCCTAAAATTGGGTTCCATTAAGGTCCAGATTTCGGCTCTATTGATTTTCTTCCAAAATAGAACTGGCTTCATTGCCTGAAGTTCAGACTTTTGTTAAGGGAGTGCTGCATAGTCAGCCCCCGTTTGTGCCTCCAGTGGCACCGTGGGATCTCAACGTAGTGTTGGATTTCCTGAAGTCGCATTGAGTTGAGCCACTTAAATCCGTGGAGCTACAATACCTCACGTGAAAAGTGGTCATGCTGTGGGCCTTGGCGTCGGCCAGGCGTGTATCAGAATTCGCGGCTTTGTCAAAAGCCCTTATCTGTATTTCTCTATCGTCCTAGTGGATGCTGGGGTTCCTGAAAGGACCATGGGGAATAGCGGCTCCGCAGGAGACAGGGCACAAAAAGTAAAGCTTTAGGATCAGGTGGTGTGCACTGGCTCCTCCCCCTATGACTCTCCTCCAAGCCTCAGTTAGATTTTTGTGCCCGGCCGAGAAGGGTGCAATCTAGGTGGCTCTCCTGAGCTGCTTAGAAAAGTTTAGCTTGGGTTTTTTATTTTACAGTGAGTCCTGCTGGCAACAGGATCACTGCAACGAGGGACTTAGGGGAGAAGAAGTGAACTCACCTGCGTGCAGGATGGATTGGCTTCTTTGGCTACTGGACATTAGCTCCAGAGGGACGATCACAGGTACAGCCTGGATGGTCACCGGAGCCTCGCCGCCGGCCCCCTTGCAGATGCTGAAACGAGAAGAGGTCCAGAATCGGCGGCAGAAGACTCCTCAGTCTTCTTAAGGTAGCGCACAGCACTGCAGCTGTGCGCCATTTTCCTCTCAGCACACTTCACACGGCAGTCACTGAGGGTGCAGGGCGCTGGGAGGGGGGCGCCCTGGGAGGCCAATGAAAACCTTTTTTGGCTAAAAATACCTCACATATAGCCTCCGGGGGCTATATGGAGATATTTAACCCCTGCCAGAATCCGTTAAGAGCGGGAGACGAGGCCGCCGAAAAAGGGGCGGGGCCTATCTCCTCAGCACACAGCGCCATTTTCCCTCACAGAAAGGCTGGAGGGAAGGCTCCCAGGCTCTCCCCTGCACTGCACTACAGAAACAGGGTTAAAACAGAGAGGGGGGGCACTAATTTGGCGTTAGAAATATATAAAAAAGATGCTATAAGGGAAAACACTTATATAAGGTTGTCCCTATATAATTATAGCGTTTTTGGTGTGTGCTGGCAAACTCTCCCTCTGTCTCTCCAAAGGGCTAGTAGGTCCTGTCCTCTATCAGAGCATTCCCTGTGTGTGTGCTGTGTTTCGGTACGTGTGTGTCGACATGTATGAGGACGATGTTGGTGAGGAGGCGGAGCAATTGCCTGTAATGGTGATGTCACTCTCTAGGGAGTCGACACCGGAATGGATGGCTTATTTAGGGAATTACGTGATAATGTCAACACGCGCCAAGGTCGGTTGACGACATGAGACGGCCGACAAACAATTAGTACCGGTCCAGACGTCTCAAAAACACCGTCAGGGGTTTTAAAACGCCCGTTTACTTTAGTCGGTCGACACAGACACAGACAGGGACACTGAATCCAGTGTCGACGGTGAATAAACAAACGTATTCCTTATTAGGGCCACACGTTAAGGGCAATGAAGGAGGTGTTACATATTTCTGATACTACAAGTACCACAAAAGAGGGTATTATGTGGGATGTGAAAAAACTACCGTAGTTTTTCCTGAATCAGATAAATTAAATGAAGTGTGTGATGATGCGTGGGTTCCCCCCGATAGAAAATATGGGCGGTATACCCTTTCCCGCCAGAAGTTAGGGCGCGTTGGGAAACACCCCTTAGGGTGGATAAGGCGCTCACACGCTTATCAGAACAAGTGGCGGTACCGTCTATAGATAGGGCCGTCCTCAAGGAGCCAGCTGACAGGAGGCTGGAAAAATATCATAAAAAGTATATACACACATACTGGTGTTATACTGCGACCAGCGATCGCCTCAGCCTGGATGTGCAGAGCTGGGGTGGCTTGGTCGGATTCCCTGACTAAAAATATTGATACCCTTGACAGGGACAGTATTTTATGGACTATAGAGCATTTAAAGGATGTATTTCTATATATGCGAGATGCACAGAGGGATATTTGCACTCTGGCATCAAGAGTAAGTGCGATGTCCATATCTGCCAGAAGATGTTTATGGACACGACAGTGGTCAGGTGATGCAGATTCCAAACGGCACAAAGGTGTATTGCCGTATAAAGGAAGAGGAGTTATTTGGGGTCGGTCCATCGGACCTGGTGGCCACGGCAACTGCTGGAAAATCCACCGTTTTTACCCTAAGTCACATCTCTGCAGAAAAAGACACCGTCTTTTCAGCTTCAGTCCTTTCGTCCCTATAAGAGTCATATCTGCCCAGGGATAGAGGAAAGGGAAGAAGACTGCAGCAGGCAGCCCATTCCCAGGAACAGAAGCGTTCCACCGCTTCTGACAAGCTCTCAGCATGACGCTGAGACCGTACAGGACCCCTGGATCCTACAAGTAGTATCCCAGGGGTACAGTTTGGAATGTCGAGACGTTTCCCCTGCGCAGGCTCCTGAAGTCTGCTTTACCAAGGTCTCCCTCCGACAAGGAGGCAGTATGGGAAAAAATTCACGAGCTGTATTCCCAGCAGGTGATAATTAAATTACCCCTCCTACAACAAGAAAAGGGGTATTATTCCACACTATATTGTGGTACTGAAGCCAGAAGGCTAGGTGAGACCTATTCTAAATCTAAAAAAATTTGAACACTTACAAAGGTTCAAATCAAGATGGAGTCACTCAGAGCAGTGATAACGAACCGGGAAGAAGGGGACTATCTGGTGTCCCGAGACATCAGGGATGCTTACCTCCATGTCCCAAATTTGCTCTTATCACTAAGGGTACCTCAGGTTCGTGGTACAGAACTGTCACTATCCGTTTCAGACGCTGCCGTTTGGATTGTCTACGGCACCCCGGGTCTTTACCAAGGTAATGGCCGAAATGATGGTTCTTCTTCGAAGAAAAGGCGTCTTAATTATCCCTTACTTGGACGATCTCCTGATAAGGGCAAAGTCCAGGGAACAGTTGGAGGTCGGAGTAGCACTATCTCGGATACTGTTACAACAGCAGGGGTGGATTCTAAATATTCCAAAATCGCAGCTGATCCCGACAACAAGTCTCCTGTGCTTAGGGATGATTCTGGACACAGTCCAGAAAAAGGTGTTTCTCCCGGAAGAGAAAGCCAGGGAGTTATCCGAGCTAGTCAGGAACCTCCTAAAATCAGTGCATCATTGCACAAGGGCCATGGTAAAAAAATGGTGACTTCCTTCGAAGCAATTCCAGTCGGCAGATTTCATGCAAGAACTTTTCAGTGGGATCTGCTGGACAAATGGTCCGGATCGCATCTTCAGATGCATCAGCGGATAACCCTATATCCAAGGACAAGGGTGTCTCTCCTGTGGTGGTTACAGAGTGCTCATCTTCTAGAGGGCCGCAGATTCGGCATTCAGTTTTGGATGTTGGTGACCACGGAGGCCAGCCCGAGAGGCTGGGGAGCAGTCACACAAGGAAAAAATTTCCAGGGAGTGTGATCAAGTCTGGAGATTTTTCTCCACATAAATATAGCTAAGGGTAAAATTATAATGCTCTAAGCTTAGCAAGACCTCTGCTTCAAGGTCAGCCGGTATTGATCCAGTGGGATAAAACATCACGGCAGTCGCCCACGTAAATAGACAGGGCGGCAGAAGAAGCAGGAGGGCAGTGGCAAAAACTGCAAGGACTTTTCGCTGGGCGGAAAATCATGTGATAGCACTGTCAGCAGTGTTTCATTCCGGGAATGGAAACTGGGAAGCAGACTTCCTCAGTAGGCACGACCTCCACCCGGCAGAGTGGGAACTTCATGGGGAAGTTTTCCACATAATTGTAAACCGTTGGGAATTACCAAAGGTGGACATGATGGCGTCCCGTCTGAACAAAAAACGGGACAGGTATTGCGCCAGGTTAAGAGACCCTCAGGCAATAGCTGTGGACGTTCTGGTAACACCGTGGGTGTACCAGTCGGTGTATGTGTTCCATCCTCTGCTTTTCATACCTAAGGTACTGAGAATTATAAGACGTAGAGGAGTAAGAACTATACTCATGGCTCCGGATTGGCCAAGAAGGACTTGGTACCCGGAACTTCAAGAGATGCTCACAGAGGACTTATGGCCTCTGCCGCTAAGAAGGGACTTGTTTCAGCAAGTACCATGTCTGTTCCAAGACTTACCGCAGCTGCGTTTGACGGCATGGCGGTGGAACGCCGGATCCTAAGGGAAAAGGCATTCAGGAAGAGGTCATTCCTACCCTGGTCAAAGCCAGAAAGGAGGTGACCGCACAACATTATCACCACATGTGGCGAAAATATGTTTCGTGGTGTGAGGCCAGGAAGGCCCCACGAAGAAATTTCAACTCGGTCGATTCCTGCATTTCTTGCAAACAGGAGTGTCTATGGGCCTCAAATTGGGGTCCATTAAGGTTCAAATTTCGGCCCTGTCGATTTTTCTTCCAGAAAGAATTGGCTTCAGTTCCTGAAGTCCAGAAGTTTGTCAAGGGAGTATTGCATATACAACCCCCTTTTGTGCCTCCAGTGGCACTGTGGGATCTCAACGTAGTTCTGGGATTCCTCAAAACACATTGGTTTAAAACCAGTCAAATCTGTGGATTTGAAGCATCTCACATGAAAAGTGAACATGCTCTTGGACCTGGCCTGGACCAGGCGAGTGTCAAATTGGTGGTTTTTTTTTTTCTCAAAAAAGCCCATATCTGTTTGTCCATTCGGACAGGGCAGAGCTGCGGACTCGTCCCCAGTTCTCTCCCTAAGGTGGTGTCAGTGTTTCACCTGAACCAGCTTATTGGGGTGTCTTGCGCCTACTAGGGACTTGGAGGACTCCAAGTTGCTAGATGTGGTCAGGGCCCTGAAAATATAGGTTCCAGGACGGCTGGAGTCAGGAAAACTGACTTGCTGTTATCCTGTATGCACCCAACAAACTGGGTGCTCTTGCTTTTAAGCAGACTTTTGCTAGTTGGATGTGTAATACAATTCAGCTTGCACATTCTGTGGCAGGCCTGCCACAGCCAAAATATGTAAATGCCCATTCCACAAGGAAGGTGGGCTCATCTTGGGCGGCTGCCCGAGGGGTCTCGGCTTTACAACTTTGCCGAGCGGCTATTTAGTCAGGGGCAAACACGTTTGTAAAATCCTACAAATTTGATACCCTGGCTAAGGAGGACCTGGAGTTCTCTCATTCGGTGCTGCAGAGTCATCCGCACTCTCCCGCCCGTTTGGGAGCTTTGGTATAATCCCCATGGTCCTTTCAGGAACCCCAGCATCCACTAGGACGATAGAGAAAATAAGAATTTACTTACCGATAATTCTATTTCTCGGAGTCCGTAGTGGATGCTGGGCGCCCATCCCAAGTGCGGATTATCTGCATTACTTGTACATAGTTACAAAAATCGGGTTATTATTGTTGTGAGCCATCCTTTCAGAGGCTCCGCTGTTATCATACTGTTAACTGGGTTCAGATCACAGGTTGTACAGTGTGATTGGTGTGGCTGGTATGAGTCTTACCCGGGATTCATAAATCCTTCCTTATTGTGTACGCTCGTCCGGGCACAGTACCTAACTGAGGCTTGGAGGAGGGTCATAGGGGGAGGAGCCAGTGCACACCACCTGATCCTAAAGCTTTACTTTTTGTGCCCTGTCTCCTGCGGAGCCGCTATTCCCCATGGTCCTTTCAGGAACCCCAGCATCCACTACGGACTCCGAGAAATAGAATTATCGGTAAGTAAATTCTTATTTTTATATGGATAAGGCGGAATTGAGGACTCGTTCCCAATTCCTTCCTAAGGTGGTAGCAGTTTTTCATGTGAACCAACCTATTGTGGTGCCTGCGGCTACTTGGGACTTGGAGGATTCCAAGTTACTAGACGTAGTCAGGGCCCTGAAAAGTATGTTTCCAGGATGGCTGGAGTCAGGAAAACTGACTCGCTATTTATCCTGTATGCATCCAACAAGCTGGGTGCTCCTGCTTCTAAGCAGACTATTGCTCGCTGGATCTGTAGCACGATTCAACTTGCACATTCTGCGGCTGGACTGCCGCACCCTAAATCTGTGAAAGCCCATTCCATGAGGAAAGTGGGCTCTTCTTGGGCGGCTGCCCGAGGGGTCTCGGCTTTACAAATTTGCCGAGCTGTTACTTGGTCGGGTTCAAACACTCTTGCAAGAGTCTACAAGTTTGATACCCTGGCTGAGGAGGACCTAGAGTTTGCTCATTCAGTGCTGCAGAGTCATCCGCACTCTCCCGCCCGTTTGGGAGCTTTGGTATAATCCCCATGGTCCTTACAGAGTCACCAGCATCCACTTAGGACGTTAGAGAAAATAAGATTTTACTCACCGGTAAATCTATTTCTCGTAGTCCGTAGTGGATGCTGGGCGCCCATCCCAAGTGCGGATTGTCTGCAATACTTGTATATAGTTATTGCCTAACTAAAGGGTTATTGTTGAGCCATCTGTTGAGAGGCTCAGTTATATTTCATACTGTTAACTGGGTATAGTATCACGAGTTATACGGTGTGATTGGTGTGGCTGGTATGAGTCTTACCCGGGATTCAAAATCCTTCCTTATTGTGTCAGCTCTTCTGGGCACAGTATCCTAACTGAGGTCTGGAGGAGGGTCTTAGTGGGAGGAGCCAGTGCACACCAGGTAGTCCTAAAGCTTTCTTTAGTTGTGCCCAGTCTCGTGCGGAGCCGCTAATCCCCATGGTCCTTACGGAGTCCCCAGCATCCACTACGGACTACGAGAAATAGATTTACCGGTGAGTAAAATCTTATTTTTTATACTGGCTGAGGAATTTGGTGCTTAAAATGTACATAAACCGTTTTAAGGCTGTGTTGCCAGTATGGGTACCGTGTAGAGTGTACTGAGATGCAGTTGTGTGCTGTGTCTAGAGACTCATTCTGTCCCGTTTAGAAGCTGTGCGTCACCGTACCCTCGTGCAGCCGTAATGGCTGGCGCTCCGCTAACCGGAACGCCGGCTCAGTACCCACCACTCTTCATTCTTCTGGCTCTGTTAGGGGTGGCGGCGTGCTGCGGGAATGTTTGGTCGCCGTGGTGGGGCTTGTGAATAGTTCCCTCAGCTCAGTGTCCTGTCAGCGGGGAACGGGACCATTAACCCTTTAAGAGGTTGTGCCATCCCACCCGTCCCCCACCCCCTTTAAGTCCCACGAAGCAGGCAGGCTAGTGCCAACCAGCCCTGCCTGAAAATAACAAATATATAAAATAAATGCAGAAAACTCTTCAGGAGCTTCCTTCAGCGTGACCGGCTCCTCCGGGCACATTTTCTAAACGGAGTCTGGTAGGAGGGGCATAGGGGGAGGAGCCAGCCCACACTATCAAATTCTTAAAGTGCCCATGGCTCCTAGTGGACCAGTGTATTCTCCATTGTACTAAATGGACCCCAGTATCCTCTAGGACGTAAGAGAAAAGGATTTCTACAAGTTTTATGGAGCTTGGCGGTCAGGCCAAGATGCCAGTTGGTAACAATATTCACTTTTTTAGAAAATGTATATTAGTTGTATAGATATGCCACATTCTTATTTGTAAAATAATATATATAGAACTAAGCATATATTCCCTTTTTCTTCAGTCCTTTTATTTTTCTTTATATTCTATAGGATTCCCATCCCATTTTTTAGATGGTTCTGCGGTCTTGTTTAATATTTCTCATTAAAAGCTGGTTTTCGCTATCTTACAATGTTCTTTCTTGAATAGAGTTACTCTGTGGGATTGTATCTGGTAAGACAGAGAACGTCATCTGAACTCCTGCAACGTTTGAAAACCATTGGGGTAAAACATCCAGAGCTGTGCAAGACCCTTGGTAAGATTAGAATTGAGACTGTTTGTTTGTGTTTAATTACTAGCGCTCATTCCTTTTACATTTACAAGTGAGCTGTGGTAATGTAATGCATTTCAATAAACTGTTAGCCTAAATATTTCCTCCTTTTGTTGTGAAACAATCTATAATAAAAAAAGCAAATGTTTTGTCATATTATCCCAATCAATACAGTGAGGGAAAAGCTACGTCTAGACCCAGACAGCGAGATTGCCACCACTGGAGTAAGAGTATCCCTTATTTGCCCGGTAAGGTTATAAAGCATGGAATGTTATGTCACATCAGCATCTGTCATTTCTTGTGATTTTTGTTTAACCAAGTTTGTATATACCCATATTTCATATTATTATTATTATTATTATTATTATTTTTTATGTAAAGAAACTGATTAAAACTAGTATATATTTGGTGCTTTGATGTTTTTGTAAATAGTAATAGTTTGAACACCTTTCTGACTTGCAGCTTGTGAAGATGCGTCTTACTGTACCCTGCAGAGCAGAAACATGTGCTCACCTCCAATGCTTTGATGCAGTTTTCTACCTGCAAATGAATGAAAAGAAGCCGACGTGGACATGCCCAGTTTGTGACAAACCTGCTCAGTATGATCAACTTATAATAGATGGGTGAGCAATAATTTAAAGTATTGCAGTTAAGCTAGTTTGTTTTATGCTTTGCCAAAGATGACAATCCCCTCTTGCACTAGTTTTCTTGTACAGTATATTTACTGTAAGCAAACCAAAGTGCCTGTCAATGACACAAATCTTCACTTTAAACTGATAATCTGGACAGACCGCATATAACTAAATTAGACAACATCAAGTCTGACTTGCTTGAGTGGTCTGATTACCTCTTGGATAAGCAGAATCATTTCTGTTAAGATGAGTGCACTCCCTCTGCTTTTATATCTGTTTCAAACCCTCCCAATTTTCTCTAGCATCCATAAGGGATATTGGGGGCAGAATTAGTACGATGGGGGGTATCGACGGGTCCAAAGGAGCCAGTGCACTTTAAATTTCTTCCACTGGGTGTGCTAGCTCCTCCCCTCTATGCCTCCTCCTACAGGTCAGTTCAGAAAAAAGTGCCCCCAGGAGAGGATGCACACTCTGCAAGCTCCAGAGTTTTTTTTCTTTTCAATTTCTTTTAAACTTTAATTTCTTCCTGTATGCTGTTTGGGCAACAGCATACCTGCACCATGGGAGTTAGGACGGGGACGGTCACCGGCCTCTTGAGGTGCTGAGCCGCTTCCCCGCTGCAGGACTACTGTCCTGAGAAGCTGCTTGTTCAGCTGGGCATGGCGCCTTTGCTGCCGCAGCATGCCGCACACTCCTAATGGTGCCTGGAGCTGATCATAGGTGGTGAGTACACACCGGGGACCCCGCTAGGGGGTTCCCTGTGAGGCATACGGGTTCCTGTTGGGGGGGACCCGCTGTCACCCCTGCTTGAGACTGGCTTAATACATTGTACCAAGAATTTATGTGAGGCTACAAACACTGCAACAAGCAGTGGCAAATCTAGCTGCTAAACATCCCCCCTTGTCCACTACAGGTGCACAAAAACACGCTTTACCTGCACTTCTATCAGACACTGATGATGATATACAGGATGATGTGGATCCCATAAGCGGGGTCTCCACCCCTACACAGGGTATTGAACCCCTTATAGTAGCTATACGGGATGTGTTAAAGCTTCCCCTAGAGGATGCTACTAATCAGCAGTCATTTTTCCTCCCACAAGACAAACTGACTGTCACATTTCCTGATCCTAAAGAATTGGATGATTTATTTAAATTAGCCTGGAAAAATCCAGGTGTCCAAAAGGTTTTTAAATACCTTCCCATTTGCCCCTGAAGGCAGGAAATCCTGGGAAGAATCTCCAGCAGTATTCGTCTCAGTCTCTCGCCTTTCTAAATAGGCGGTGCTCCCTGCTCCAGGCTCTTTTACAGTAAAGGACCCGGGGTATAGAAAAATAGAGACCACTCTAAAATCTATCTACACTGCTGCAGGTGTAGCTCAAAGGCCGGCCATTGCTGGTTGCTGGATGATGCATGCCATTCATACATGGGCTACTCAGATTCAGGAGGGCCTTTCAGGGGATATGACCTTGGTTACTACTGTAACTTTCCTAAAACACATTCAGGACAAGGCAAGAGTCCTCTGTGACTCCCTTATGGAGATTGGCAATATACAGGCTAGGACAACGGCTATGGCTGTGTCAGCTCGCAGAGCCATATGGTTGCTTCAGTGGATTGCAGACACTGATTCCAAACCTAATGTGGAGTCTCTTCCCTTCACAGGCGAATGGCTCTTCGGAGGGGAATTGGACGCATGGATCTCCAAAGCTACTGCTGGAAAATCCACGTTTCTCCCTTCAGTGGCTCCGCCTGCTAGGCGTACCTACCCGGGACAGTCTACTCAGTCCTTTCGGTCCTCCAGAATTCGATATAGGGCCCGGGGTGCCTCCAATGCAGCTAGAGGCTCCAGAGATAATCCTAAGAAACCAGCCGTTGCCGGCTCTCATGATCAGAGCACCAGTTCATCTTCCGCTAAGACTTCAGCATGACTGTGCCCACCCACCAACCCCGAGGGGATCTCGTGGTGGGAACTTGATTACGTCACTACAGCCACATCTGGGACGGTTCCTGCCAAGATGCCTGGATAAGGGACCTCATCTCTCAGGGTTACAAGCTGGAGTTCGACGGTGCTCCTCCCCAAAGATTTTTCAAATCGGGCTTGCCAGCTTTGGAAAATATGCGTGTTACACTACTACTGGCCATCGACAAGTTCGTCCAGTCCCAGGTTATTGTTCCAGTACCCCTGCTACAACGAATTCAAGGTTTCTACTCGTCTTTGTAGTGACAAAACCAGACGGGTCTGAGAGACCCATTTTGAATCTGAAGTCCTTGAATCCTTGGCTAAAGGTTTTCAAATTCAAGATGGAATCTTTGAGAGCGGTTGATCGCAGGCCTGGAACAACAGGAATTCCTCGTGTCCCTGGATATCAAGGACGCCTACCTACATATCCCGATTTGGCATCCTCATCAGGATTATCTACGGTTCGCCCTACTGAACGATCACTACCAGTTTCAGGAGTTGCCCTTCGTCCTGTCTACATCTCAGAGGGTGTTCGCGACGGTGATGTCGGAAGTTATGTTCCAGGTCAGAGTCGAGGGGGTCAACATTGTCCCTTACCTGGACGATTTCCTCATAAAAGCAAGTTCCAGGGAGCTTGTACTGCTTCATATAGATCGCACTGTCCAACCTCTGATCTCACCGCGGGTGGATCCTCAATCTACAGAAGTCTCAACTGGAACAGTCTCAATAGCTCCTGTTTCTGGGTATGATACTGTAGCTCAGAGTGTTTCTCCCAGAAGACAAGGTGACAAAACTTCAGGAGATGGTTCACATGGTTCTCCGTCCTGCTCGAGGTTCCTTTCATCTTTGCATAAAGTTGTTGGGAAAAATGGTGGCCTCGTACGAGGCGATACAGTTAGTCAGGTTCCATGCCAGACTTTTCCAATTGTGAACCGGACCGCTTGTTCAGGATGTCCATCTCCAGATGCACCGAATGATTCAGCTGTCACCCCAGGCCAGGATTTCGCTCCTGTGGTTGTTGCAGTCTTCCAACCTGCTGGAAGGTTGACTTTTCGGGATTCAGGATTGAACCCTTTTCACGACG
The DNA here is from genome assembly GCF_028390025.1 of Pseudophryne corroboree. Classification (NCBI taxonomy): domain Eukaryota; kingdom Metazoa; phylum Chordata; class Amphibia; order Anura; family Myobatrachidae; genus Pseudophryne; species Pseudophryne corroboree. The sequence continues at coordinate 704,461,807 of NC_086444.1, read as the reverse complement.
CATGCGAGTCTACAAGGATGGGGAGCTGTCACCCAGGGGGCGCAGTTTCAGGGCAGGTGGTCTACCCAAGAGGCCTACTCTCGATCAACATCCTGGAACTAAGGGCCATATACAGTGCTCTGCTTCAGGCCTCCTCTCTGCTCAGGGATCGGACAATCCAGGTTCAGTCAGACAACGCCACGGCAGTGGCGTACATCAACCGACAAGGAGGGACAAAAAGCAAGGCCTGCATGCGAGAAGTGTCAAAAATGGCTATGTTGCGAGAAGTTCAGACCACCTTACAAGGGGTGCTCCACATACAACCTCCCTTTGTGCCGCCTACGCACCCTGGGCTTTGGATGTAGTGCTGCAATTTCTACAGTCCTTCTGGTTTGAGCCTCTGATGACAGTAGAAGACAAGTAGCTCACGTCTACTTGGTCTTTTACGAGGACAGAGCGGAGCTCCGGACTAGACATCTGAATCAACCTATTGTGGTTCCGTCTTGTTCTGACGCTTCAGCAGGTTGCGGTCGTTAGGTCGACCACTAAAGGTCGACATGCACTAGGTCGACATGTTCATTAGGTCGACATGTGCAAGGTTGACAGGTCAAAAGGTCGACATGAGTTTTTCAAAAAATTTTTCTTTTCTTTTTCTTTTACCTTTTTCATACTTTACGATCCACGTGGACTACTAATGGGAACGGTAATCTGTGCCGAGCGCAGCGAGTCACCTTGAGAGAAGAAAACGACACCACAAAAAGTTTTTTTTTTTTTTTAAATGTCGACCTAATGCACGTCGACCTTTTGTGGTCGACCCATCGCATGTCGACCTAATGTGTGTCGACCCATACCCCGCTTCGGCTCCTCCGAAGTCTTTGGATGTGGTGCGCACTTTGAAGATCTATGTCAAATGCTGTTGACTGGGGAACTGAAGGCCTCTCGGGAAGATAGAGAGGTGGCCTGGGTCCGACAGATTGTCACTGTACCGGAGCCAGAACCAGCATGGGCAGTTTCCCTGGCGAAATCGGTTGAAGGGCTCTCTAGTGCTGTAATCCCTTCCCAAGCCCCGTCCTTTAGTTCCCCCCCACAGGCTTCTAAAAAGAGATTGCTAGCCTCTGTGTTGCAGGAATCTGACGATGATATGCCTCAATTAGATGAGGCAGTGGTAGATCTACAGGATGCTGATGACGATCAGGTGTAGGAGGACTCTGAACCAGTAGCTCAGAGTATAGAGGCTCTTATTACAGCTATTCGCTCAGTATTACAGGTGGAAGAAACGGAGCAGGATGTCTTACGCCCTTCAAGGTTTGGCGTCAACCAGTGCTTACCGGTGACTTTTCCAGTTTCGGAGGAGCTAGATGCGCTCATCACGGCAGCCTGGAAACATCCAGACGTGTAGTTTCAGGTATCAAGAAAAATGTTGTCTTCCTATCCTTTTCCCGCAGATAGCATGACGCGTTATAAGACCTCCCCGATTGTGGATCCTTCGGTGTCTCATCTGTCCAAGAAGACGGTTCTGCCGGTTCTGGGAGCGACTTCGCTAAAAGAGGCGTCAGATACGAAATTGGAATCCACCTTGAAGACTATTTACTCGGCGGCGGGCAATTACATCGCCCGGCGCAGGTAGGTTGTTGGGTCAAGAAGGCGATGGAGGCTTGGGCAGAGCAATTGTCCTTTGGAATTCGGTACGATTTGCCGGCGGATCAACTGATACAGTTGGCGGAACACATCCGTGAATCAACCCTTTATCTTTGTGAGACTTCCAAGGACATCTGTATTCTCTGTGCTAGGATTTCCGCTTTAGCAATTTCCGCCCGCAGAACTCTCTGGCTGCGGCAGTGGCAGGCGGATACGGAGTCCAAAAGGGCAGCAGAAGCGTTGCCCTTTACGGGAGAGGTCCTGTTCGGTAAGGGTCTGGATGCCTGGATCTCTCAGGCCACCGGAGGTTAGTCGACTTATCTTCCTTCTGCTTCTCCAGCCCCTCGCAGGCCATATCGGGGTCCCTCCTTTCGATCCTTTCGGGCCCCTTCCAGGTTTCGAGGCCAGACCAGGGGAGGAACTTCCGCCTCCCGTGGCCATAGGGGTAGAGGCAGAGGTTCCACAGCCTCAACCCAGCCAGAGGTTAAATCCTCCACCACTACCACCGCATGACGAGCTTCCCTCCCACCTGGGAGACCACAGGGTGGGAGCTCGTCTGTGGGACTTCAAGGAAGTCTGGGTACAGTCCTGCCCAGATGCTTGGGTCAGGGATCTCAACACTTGCGGTTACAAGCTCGATTTTCAGACCCGTCCGCCCCGGCGGTTTTTCACCACGGTTTACTAGTTTCCGACAGAGGAGTTGCCTTGCAGGCAGCGGTCCAGAAGCTTCTAGCTGCAAGGGTACTGATCCCTATTTCCCTCAGCATCGAAAACAGGGCTATTACTCAAGCCTGTTTCTCGTACCAAAGCCGGACGGCTCGGTCAGGCCAATCCTGAACTTGAAGGATCTCAATCAGTATTTGAGGGTATTCAAGTTCAAGATGGAGTCCCTCCAGTCTGTTATTGCGGGTTTGGAGCAAAACGAGTTTCTGGCGTCCTTAGACATCAAGGATGCATACTTACATGTTCCCATTTGGCCTCCTCATCAGGCTTTTCTCTGGTTCGCGATACAGGACGCTCATTTCCAGTTCCAGGCCCTTCCGTTCGGTCTCTCTTCTGCTCCCAGAGTGTTCACAAAAGTCATGGCGGTCATGATGGCCCTACTTCGAAAGCAGGGTGTGACGATTGTTCCCTATCTGGACGATCTGCTCATAAAGGCGCGCTCGGCAGAGCTTTTACTTCAGAATATCCGGATAACGCAGGACCTTCTGATACGGCACAGGTGGATCCTGAACTTCCTGAAGTCTCACTTATGCCCCTCACAACGGTTGCTGTTTTTGGGGATGATTCTCGACACGGTCCGTCAGAGGGTTTCCTTCCTCAGGACAAGATCCGGTCTCTGCAGACGCTGGTAAGATCGGTACTTCGACACCGTCGGGTGTCAGTGTATCTGTGCATTCGCCTTCTGGGAAAGATGGTAGCGGCGTTCGATGCTCTTCCGTACGGTCGCTTCCACTCTAGACCGTTTCAGCTGTGTCTTCTACATCAGTGGTCAGGATCTCATCTGTTCCTTCATCAGCGGGTGACGCTATCTCCAAAGGCACGGTCGTCGCTTCTCTGGTGGCTCCAGTCGGCACATTTGTTGGAAGGAAGGCGGTTCGGAGTGTGGGATTGGACTCTTCTCACCACGGACGCAAGTCTGCGAGGCTGGTGGGCAGTGACCCTCGAACATCGGTTCCAGGGACGCTGATCGATCCACGAATCTGCTCTCCCGATAAACATTCTCGAACTACGGGCGGTATACAACGCCCTACTTCAGGCACATCACCTGCTGCGCGGTCGAGCGGTCAGGGTTCAATCCGACAACGCCACGATGGTAGCGTACATCAACCGTCAGGGCGGCACTTGCAGCCGTGCGACGACGAGGGAGGTCACCAACATACTTCTCTGGGCGGAGGAGTATGCTCTGCCCTTCTCGGCGATATTCATTCCAGGAGTGGAAAATTGGGAAGCTGATTACCTCAGCCGACAGGACATGCACCAGGGAGAGTGGTCACTCCATCCCCAGGTGTTTTGTCAGCTGGTCCGCCGGTGGGGAAAACCACAGATCGACCTCATGGCGTCCCGCCTGAACCATCAGCTGCCTCTTTATTACTCTAGAACGAGGGACCCGGCGGCGGGCGTGGATGCCCTCACGTCTCCTTGGAATTTCTGGTACATTACCTCTTTCCTCCCTTCCCGCTGTTGCCTCGGGTTCTACAACGCATCAAGAGAGAAAACGCTCTGGTCCTCCTGGTGGCTCCAGATTGGACATGCAGGACTTGGTACTCCACCCTATGCCTATTGTCAGTAGCCAAGCCTTGGCCCCTGCCACTACGGGACGATCTTCTGCAACAGGGTCCTTTTCTTTATCCAGACTTACGCAGGCTATGTTTGACGGCGTGGTTGTTGAGAAGGCCATCTTGAAAAGGAAGGGGATTCCTAGTACGGTTATTCCTACTATGCTTCGGGCTAGAAAGTCAGTCACATCGTCTCATTACTACCGCATTTGGAAGGCTTATGTAGCCTGGTGTTAACGTCGCCAATTTTCTCCTTCAGTTTTTCGCTTGGCCCGCCTTCTCAGTTTTTTGCAGGCGGGTTTTTCGGCAGGCTTAAGACTGGGTTCACTAAGGGTGCAGGTCTGCTCTTTCGGTTTTCTTCCAGAAAAAGTTAGCTTTGCTGCCGGAAGTTCAGACTTTCTTTCAGGGGGTTTTACGAATACAGCCTCCCTTTCGCCCTCTGACAGCACCATGGGACCTCAATCTGGTCCTCTCTTTTCTGCAATCCTCGTTGTTTGAGCCTCTGGAGTCAGTGGAGATGAAATATCTCACCTGGAATGTGGTTCTTCTGGCTCTCGCTTTGGCTAGCCGGGAGTCGGCACTTGGGGCTCTCTCTTGTCGTCGTCCTCCTTACCTGGTGTTTCATGCTGATAGGGCCGAGCTGCGTACTCGCATGTCTTTTCTACCTAAGGTGGTGTCCGATTTTCACATCAATCAGCCACTTGTGGTTCCGGCTCTCTTGGTGGACTCTCCAGATTTAAGATCATTGGACGTGGTCAGGGCGCTCAAGATCTATGTGGATAGGACTAAGGCTATTCGGAAGTCCGATTCCTTATTTGTTCTATACGATGCTACTCGGCTGACCATCAGACAAGCTTATTTGGCAGCTTCTCTGGAACCTCCGGCTTCAATTTCGGCGCACTCTACGCTCTCTGTGGGACCTTCGTGGGCGGCTGCCTGTGGGGTCTCCATGACTTCTTTATGTCGGGCGGCTACTTGGTCGGGCCGACATACGTTTGTCAAATTCTACAGGTTTGACACTTTTGCGGCCTCTGCATCACAGTTTGGCCGAGCGGTTTTACAGTACTCTCTGCGTTCTTCCGCCCGTCTTGGGAGCTCTGTTACGTCCCCATTGTAACTGCGCTCCAGTGTCCCCTAGTGGATGAAGGAGAAATCAGGATTTTGGTACTTACCGATAAATCCCTTTCTCCGATTCCACAGGGGACACTGGACGCCCACCCAGCGCTGTTTCCTCCTTTTTCGCTTAACGGTTCGTAGATCACTATGTGACTGCTTGTTTGGTTCATGTTAACCTTTTGTTTAGGTTAGGTTCCAAGTTGGTTTTTCGTGTTATCCTGGTTTACATGGCGGCGTTAACCTCCTCTACTTTAACGTTAGTTTCTCTGACGTCCTAGTGGATGCTGGGTACTCCGTAAGGACCATGGGGAATAGACGGGCTCCGCAGGAGACTGGGCACTCTTTAAAGAAAGATTAGGTACTACATCTGGTGTGCACTGGCTCCTCCCTCTATGCCCCTCCTCCAGACCTCAGTTAGAATCTGTGCCCGGCCAGAGCTGGATGCACTTAGTGGGCTCTCCTGAGTTCACTAAAAAAGAAAGTGTTTGTTAGGTTTTTTATTTTCAGTGAGATCTGCTGGCAACAGACTCACTGCTACGTTGGACTTAGGGGAGAGAAGCAAACCTACCTGCTTGCAGCTAGCTTGTGCTTCTAAGGCTACTGGACACCATTAGCTCCAGAGGGATCGAACACAGGGCCCGACCTCGATCGTCCGTTCCCGGAGCCGCGCCGCCGTCCCCCTTGCAGAGCCAGAAGACGGAAGATTCCTGAGAAAATCGGCGGCTGAAGACTCCGGTCTTCAATAAGGTAGCGCACAGCACTGCAGCTGTGCGCCATTGCTCCCACAGCACACCACGCGCTCCGGTCACTGGTGCGTGCAGGGTGCTGGGGGGGGGGGGGGGGCGCCCTGGGCTGCAATTAGTATACCTTACTTGGCAAAATGCACATAATACAGTTCTAAACTGTATATGTGCCTAATCCCCCGCCATAAATATTATTAAAAAAGTGGGAGAAGCCCGCCGCTGAAGGGGCGGGGCTATCTTCCTCAGCACAGCCAGCGCAATTTTCCCTTCACAGCTCCGCTGGAAGGATGCTCCCCAGGCTCTCCCCTGCAGTATACACTACAGAAAGGGTAAAAAAGAGAGGGGGGGCACATAAATTTAGGCGCAAATTGGGATAATAAGCAGCTATTGGGGGAAAATTCACTGTGTATTAGTGTAAGTCCCTCAGTTATATAGCGCTCTGGTGTGTGCTGGCATACTCTCTCTCTGTCTTCCCAAAGGACTTTGTGGGGTCCTGTCCTCAGTCAGAGCATTCCCTGTGTGTGTGTGTGCGGTGTGTCGGTACGGCTGTGTCGACATGTTTGATGAGGACGCTTACGTGGAGGCGGAGCAGGAGCCGATAAGTGTGATGTCGCCCGCTGCGGGGCCGACACCAGAGTGGATGGATATGTGGAAGGTATTAACAGACGGTGTCAACTCCTTGCATAAAAGGTTCGATGACGTAACAGCTTTGGGACAGCCGGTATCTCAGCCCGCGCCTGCCCAAGCGTCTCAGAGGCCATCAGGGGCTCAAAAACGCCCGCTACCTCAGATGGCAGACACAGATGTCGACACGGAGTCTGACTCAAGTGTCGACGAGGATGAGACAAATGTACAATCCACAAGGGCCATCCGATGCATGATTACGGCAATGAAAAATGTGTTGCACATTTCTGACATTAACCCGGTTACCACAAAAAAGGTATTATGTTTGGGGAGAAAAAGCAGCCAGTGACTTTTCCCCCATCTGATGAGTTAAATGAATTGTGTGAAGAAGCGTGGTGTTCCCCAGAAAAGAAACTGGTGATTTCTAAGCGGTTACTAATGGCGTACCCTTTCCCGCCAACGGATAGGTTACGCTGGGAGACATCCCCTAGGGTGGACAAGGCGCTCACACACTTATCAAAAAAGGTGGCACTGCCGTCTCAGGATACGGCCACCTTAAAGGAGCCTGCAGATAGAAAGCAGGAGGCTATCTTGAAGTCTGTGTATACACACTCAGGTACTATACTGCGACCTGCTATTGCTATTTTGCTAACCATAGAGCATATTAAAGACGTAGTCTTATATATGAGGGATGCACAGAGGGACATTTGCCGGCTGGCATCTAGAATTAATGCAATGTCCATTTCTGCCAGGAGAGTATTATGGACTCTGCAGTGGACAGGTGATGCTGATTCTAAAAGGCACATGGAAGTTTTGCCTTATAAGGGTGAGGAATTGTTTGGGGACGGTCTCTCGGACCTCGTGTCCACAGCAACAGCTGGGAAGTTGACCTTTTTACCTCAGGTTCCCTCACAGCCTAAGAGAGCACCGTATTATCAAGTACAGTCCTTTCGGCCCCAGAAAGGCAAGCGAGTCAGAGGCGCATCCTTTCTGCCCAGAGGCAGGGGTAGAGGGAAAAAGCTGCACCAGACTGCCAGTTCCCAGGAACAAAAATCCTCCCCTGCTTCCACTAAGTCCACCGCATGACGCTGGGGCTCCACAGGTGGAGCCAGGTGCGGTGGGGGCCCGTCTCCGAAACTTCAGCGTCCAGTGGGTTCGCTCACAGGTGGATCTCTGGGTTCTACAAGTGGTATCTCAGGGATACAAGCTGGAGTTCGAGACGTCTCCCCCTCGCCGTTACCTCAAATCAGCCTTGCCAGCTACTCCCAAGGAAAGGGAGGTAGCACTGGCAGCAATTCACAAGCTGTACTTCCAGCAGGTGATAATCAAAGTTCCCCTCCTTCAACAGGGACGGGGTTACTATTCCACAATGTTTGTGGTACCGAAACAAGATGGTTCGGTGAGACCCATTCTAAATTTGAAATCCTTGAACACTTATATAAGGAAGTTCAAGTTCAAAATGGAATCGCTAAGGGCGGTTATTGCAAGCCTGGAAGAGGGGGATTTTATGGTATCACTGGACATCAAGGATGCTTACCTACATGTCCCCATTTACCCACCTCACCAGGAGTACCTCCGATTTGTGGTACAGGACTGCCATTACCAATTCCAGACGTTGCCGTTTGGTCTGTCCACGGCACTGAGGGTATTTACCAAGGTAATGGCCGAAATGATGATACTCCTTCGAAAGAAGGGAGTTATAATTATCCTGTACTTGGAGGATCTCCTTATAAAGGCGAGGTCCAGGGAGCAGTTGTTGGTCGGAGTAGCACTATCTCAGGAAGTGCTACAACAGCACGGCTGGTTTCTGAATATCCCAAAGTCGCAGCTGGTTCCTACGACGCGTCTGCTGTTCTTGGGTATGATTCTGGACACAGAACAGAAGAAGGTGTTTCTCCCGGAGGAGAAGGCCAAGGAGTCGTCATCTCTGGTCAGAGACCTCCTGAAACCAAAACAGGTGTCGGTGCATCACTGCACGCGAGTCCTGGGAAAGATGGTAGCTTCTTACGAAGCGATTCCCTTCGGCAGGTTCCATGCAAGGATCTTTCAGTGGGATCTGTTAGACAAGTGGTCCGGATCGCATCTTCAGATGCATCGGTTGATCACCCTGTCCCCGAGGGCCAGGGTGTCTCTGCTGTGGTGGCTGCAGAGTGCTCATCTTCTCGAGGGCCGCAGAATCGGCATTCAGGACTGGGTCCTGGTGACCACGGATGCAAGCCTCCGAGGTTGGGGGGCAGTCACTCAGGGAAGAAACTTCCAAGGACAATGGTCGAGTCAGGAGACTTCCCTACACATAAATATTCTGGAACGAAGGGCCATTTACAATGCCCTAAGTCAAGCAAAACCCCTGCTTCAAAACCAGCCGGTGCTGATTCAGTCAGACAACATCACGGCGGTCGCCCATGTAAACAGACAGGGCGGCACAAGAAGCAGGATGGCGATGGCAGAAGCCACAAGGATTCTCCAATGGGCGGAGTATCACATGATAGCACTGTCAGCAGTGTTCATTCCGGGAGTGGACAACTGGGAAGCAGACTTCCTCAGCAGGCACGACCTCCACCCGGGAGAGTGGGGACTTCATCCAGAAGTCTTCCAGCTGATTGTAAATCGTTGGGAAAGGCCGCAGGTGGACATGATGGCGTCCCGCCTCAACAAAAAGCTAAAAAGATATTGCGCCAGGTCAAGGGACCCTCAGGCGATAGCTGTGGACGCTCTAGTGACACCGTGGGTGTACCAGTCTGTTTGTGTTCCCTCCTCTTCCTCTCATACCAAAGGTACTGAGGATAATAAGAAAGAGAGGAGTAAGAACTATACTCATCGTTCCGGATTGGCCAAGAAGAACTTGGTACCCGGAACTACAAGAAATGATCTCAGAGGACCCTTGGCCTCTGCCGCTCCGACAGGACCTGCTACAGCAGGGGCCCTGTCTGTTCCAAGACTTACCGCGGCTGCGTTTGACGGCATGGCGGTTGAACGCCGAATCCTGATGGAAAAGGGCATTCCGGTGGAAGTCATTCCTACGCTGATAAAAGCTAGGAAGGATGTGACAGCAAAACATTATCACCGCATATGGCGAAAATATGTTGCTTGGTGTGAGGCTATGAAGGCCCCAAGAGAGGAATTTCAGCTGGGTCGATTTCTGCACTTCCTACAGTCAGGAGTGACTATGGGCCTAAAATTGGGATCCATAAAAGTCCAGATTTCGGCCCTGTCTATTTTCTTTCAAAAAGAACTGGCTTCACTGCCTGAAGTTCAGACGTTTGTTAAGGGAGTGCTGCATATTCAGCCCCATTTTGTGCCTCCAGTGGCACCTTGGGATCTCAACGTAGTGTTGGATTTCCTAAAATCACATTGGTTTGAGCCACTTCAGACCGTGGAGTTGAAGTATCTCACGTGGAAAGTGGTCATGCTTTTGGCTTTGGCATCGGCTAGGCGTGTGTCAGAATTGGCGGTTTTGTCATGTAAAAGCCCTTATCTGATCTTCCATATGGACAGGGCAGAATTGAGGACTCGTCCCCAATTTCTCCCTAAGGTGGTATCAGCGTTTCATTTGAACCAACCTATTGTGGTGCCTGCGGCTACTCGGGACTTGGAAGATTCCAAGTTGCTGGACGTAGTCCGGGCCCTGAAAATCTGTTTCCAGGACGGCTAGAGTCAGAAAAACTGACTGTTTATCCTGCATGCACCCAACAAGCTGGGTGCTCCTGCTTCTAAGCAGACTATTGCTCGCTGGATCTGTAGCACGATTCAACTTGCACATTCTGCGGCTGGACTGCCGCATCCTAAATCAGTAAAAGCCCATTCCACGAGGAAGGTGGGCTCTTCTTGGGCGGCTGCCCGAGGGGGTCTCGGTTTTACAACTTTGCCGAGCTGCTACCTGGTCGGGATCAAACACGTTTGCAAAATTCTACAAGTTTGATACCCTGGCTGAGGAGGACCTTGAGTTTGCTCATTCGGTGCTGCAGAGTCATCCGCACTCTCCCGCCCTTTTGGGAGCTTTGGTATAATCCCCATGGTCCTTACGGAGTACCCAGCATCCACTAGGACGTCAGAGAAAATAAGAATTTACTCACCGGTAATTCTATTTCTCGTAGTCCGTAGTGGATGCTGGGAGCCCGTCCCAAGTGCGGACTTCTGCAATACTTGTATATAGTTATTGCTTAACTATAGGGTTATTGTTCTGAGCCATCTGTTGAATGAGGCTCAGCTATTGTTCATACTGTTAACTGGGTATAGTTATCACAAGTTGTACGGTGTGATTGGTGTGGCTGGTATGAGTCTTACCCTGGATTCCAAATCCTTTCCTTATAATGTCAGCTCTTCCGGGCACAGTTTCCCTAACTGAGGTCTGGAGGAGGGGCATAGAGGGAGGAGCCAGTGCACACCAGATTTAGTACCTAATCTTTCTTTAAAGAGTGCCCAGTCTCCTGCGGAGCCAGTCTATTCCCCATGGTCCATACGGAGTTCCCAGCATCCACTACGGACTACGAGAAATAGAATTACCGGTGAGTAAATTCTTATTTTATTCCAGCTCTCCGCGGGCAGAGTTTTACGTAGACTGGCTTGGAGGGGGTACATAGTAGGGGAGGAGCTAGCCACGGTGTTAGAGTTTTAAAGTGCCAGCTCCCAGTTACTGCCTACTATTTCCCCATTGTAACTGCGCTCCAGTGTCCCCTGAGAAAGGGATTTATCGGTAAGTACCAAAATCCTGATTTTTCCCGTCCTGGAGCTTCCTCATACTCCCTCTCACTCCCTGACTGAGACTCTGGGCGCTATCTTAGGAGTATAGCTGCGACTGGTCTCTGGGACTGCAGGGCAAGGTCTCACTTGTAAAGCTGCCTGTATACAGCGCTGTATTTTAGTGTTCACTTTATTTTTTGAGATATATATATATATATATATATATATATATATATATATATATATATATATATATTTCTCAAAAAAATAAAGGGAACACTAAAATAACACATCCTACATCTGAAAGAATTAAATATTCTTATTAAATACTTTGTTCTTTACATAGTTGAATGTGCTGACAACAATATCACACAAAAATTATCAATGGAAATCAAATTTATTAACCCATGGAGGTCTGGATTTGGAGTCACACTCAAAATTAAAGTGGAAAAACACACTACAGGCTGATCCAACTTTGATGTAATGTCCTTAAAACAAGTCAAAATGAGGCTCAGTAGTGTGTGTGGCCTCCACGTGCCTGTATGACCTCCCTTCAACGCCTGGGCATGCTCCTGATGAGGTGGCGGATTCTCCTGAGGGATCTCCTCCCAGACCTGGACTAAAGCATCCGCCAACTCCTGTACAGTCTGGTGCAACGTGGCGTTGGTGGATGGAGTGAGACATGATGTCACAGATGTGCTCAATTGGATTCAGGTCTGGGGAACGTGCGGACCAGTCCATAGCATCAATGCCTTCGTCTTGCAGGAACTGCTGACACACTCAAGCCACATGAGGTCTAGCATTGTCTTGCATTAGGAGGAACCCAGGGCCAACCGCACCAGCATATGGTCTCACAAGGGGTCTGTGGATCTCATCTCGGTACCTAATGGTAGTCCGGCTACCTCTGGCGAGCACATGGAGGGCTGTGCGGCCCCCCAAAGAAGTGCCACCCCACACCATTACTGACCCATTGCCAAACCGGTCGTGCTGGAGGATGTTGCAGGCAGCTGAACGTTCTCCTTGGCGTGTCCAGACTCTGTCACGTGCTCAGTAAGAACCTGCTTTCATCTGTGAAGAGCACAGGGCGCCAGTGGCGAATTTGCCAATCTTGGTGTTCTCTGGCAAATGCCAAACGTCCTGCACGGTGTTGGGCTGTAAGCACAAACCCCACCTGTGGACGTCGGGCCCTCATACCACCCTCATGGAGTCTGTTTCTGATCGTTTGAGTAGACACATGCACATTTGTTGCTTGCTGGAGGTTATTTTGCAGGGCTCTGGCAGTGCTCCTCCTGTTCCTCCTTGCACAAAGGCAGAGGTAGCGGTCCTGCTGCTGGGTTGTTGCCCTCCTACGGCGTCCTCCACATCTTCTGATGTACTGGCCTGTCTCCTGGTAGCGCCTCCATGCTCTGGACACTACGCTGACAGACACAGCAAACCTTTTGCCACAGCTTGCATTGATGTGCCATCCTGGATAAGCTGCACTACTTGAGCCACTTGTGTGGGTTGTAGACTCCGTCTCATGCTACCACTAGAGTGAAAGCACCGCCAGCTTTCAAAAGTAACCAAAACATCAGCCAGAAAGCATAGGAGCTGAGAAGTGGTCTGTGATCACCACCTGCAGAACAACTCCTTTATTGGGGGTGTCTTGCTCATTGCCTATAATTTCCACCTGTTGTCTATTCCATTTGCACAACACCATGTGAAATTGATTATCAATCAGTGTTGCTTCCTAAGTGGACAGTTTGATTTCACGGAAGTGTGATTGACTTGGAGTTACATTGTGTTGTTTAAGTGCTCCCTTTATTTTTTTGAGCAATGTGTGTGTGTGTGTATATATATATATATATATATATATATATGTATGTGTGTGTGTATATATATATATATATATATATATATATATATATATATATATATATATATAGTATGTGTATGTGTGTGTGTGTGTGTGTGTGTATATATATATATATATATATATATATATATATATATACTCTGACGTCCTAGTGGATGCTGGGACTCCGTCGGGACCATGGGGAATAGCGGCTCCGCAGGAGACAGGGCACAAAATTTAAAAGTTTGACCACTAGGTGGTGTGTACTGGCTCCTCCCCCTATGACCCTCCTCCAAGCCTCAGTTAGGTTTTTGTGCCCGTCCGAGCAGGGTGCAATCTAGGTGGCTCTCCTAAAGAGCTGCTTAGAAAAAGTTTGTTAGATTTTTTATTTTCAGTGAGTCCTGCTGGCAACAGGCTCACTGCAACGAGGGACTTAGGGGAGAAGAAGTGAACTCACCTGCGTGCAGGATGGATTTGCTTCTTAGGCTACTGGACACTAGCTCCAGAGGGACGATCACAGGTACAGCCTGGATGGGTCACCGGAGCCGCGCCGCCGACCCCCTTGCAGATGCCGAATAGAGAAGAGGTCCAGAAACCGGCGGCAGAAGACGTCTCAGTCTTCATGAGGTAGCGCACAGCACTGCAGCTGTGCGCCATTGCTCTCCGCACACTTCACACCAGCGGTCACTGAGGGTGCAGGGCGCTGGGGGGGGCGCCCTGGGCAGCAATGTAATATACCTATTCTGGCTAAAATATATCACATATAGCCCCTGGGGCTATATGGATGTATTTAACCCCTGCCAGGTTCCAAAAAAAACGGGAGAAGAAGCCCGCCGAAAAGGGGGCGGGGCCTATTCTCCTCAGCACACAGCGCCATTTTCCTGCCCAGCTCCGCTGCGAGGAAGGCTCCCAGGACTCTCCCCTGCACTGCACTACATAAACAGGGTAAAAACAGAGAGGGGGGGCACTTATTGGCGATATTTATAATATTTGAGCCGCTATAAAGGGAACACACTTATTAAGGTTGTCCCTATATATATTTATAGCGCTTGGGTGTGTGCTGGCAAACTCTCCCTCTGTCTCCCCAAAGGGCTAGTGGGGTCCTGTCTTCTATCAGAGCATTCCCTGTGTGTCTGCTGTGTGTCGGTACGTGTGTGTCGACATGTATGAGGACGATGTTGGCGTGGAGGCGGAGCAATTGCCTGTAATGGTGATCTAAAAAAGGGGAGGTAGAGGACTGCTGCGCCTCAGAGAGCTGCAGTAGGGATACCAACAGATGATCACTCAATCACCCTGGAACACAATGCACAAGAAAATAAGGGATCCCTTCTGCGCTCATCCAACAACAATAAACAGTAATGCAATAAATGATAGGTTCCCAATGGATAAGTCTATGACTAAATTATAGTCTCTTTTAGTTCTTATACAAAGCGGAAGTGCTGGATGTAGGGAGACTCAATGCATACCTGTAATGGTGATGTCACCCCCTAGGGAGTCGACACCAGAATGGATGGCTTTGTTTATGGAATTACGGGATAGTGTCAGCACGCTACAAAAGTCGGTTGACGACATGAGACAGCCGGCAAACCAGTTAGTCCAGGCGTCTCAGACACCGTCGGGGGCTGTAAAACGCCCTTTACCTCAGTCGGTCGACACAGACCCAGACACTGACACTGAATCCAGTGTCGACGGTGAAGAAACAAACGTATTTTCCAGTAGGGCCACACGTTATATGATCACGGCAATGAAGGAGGCTTTGCATATCTCTGATACTGCAAGTACCACAAAAAGGGGTATTATGTGGGGTGTGAAAAAACTACCGATAGTTTTTCCTGAATCAGAGGAACTGAATGAAGTGTGTGATGAAGCGTGGGTTACCCCAGATAGAAAACTGCTAATTTCAAAGAAGTTATTGGCATTATACCCTTTCCCGCCAGAGGTTAGGGCGCGCTGGGAAACACCTCCTAGGGTGGATAAGGCGCTCACACGCTTATCAAAGCAAGTGGCGTTACCGTCTCCTGATACGGCCGCCCTCAAGGATCCAGCTGATAGGAGGCTGGAGAATACATTAAAAAGTATATACACACATACGGGTGTTATACTGAGACCAGCAATCGCCTCAGCCTGGATGTGCAGTGCTGGCGTGGCTTGGTCGGAGTCACTGTCTGAAAATATTGATACCCTGGATAGGGACAGTATTTTACTGACTATAGAGCAGTTAAAGGATGCATTTCTTTATATGCGAGATGCACAGAGAGATATTTGCACTCTGGCATCAAGAGTAAGTGCGATGTCCATATCTGCCAGAAGAAGTTTATGGACGCGCCAGTGGTCAGGTGATGCGGTTTCCAAACGACATATGGAAGTATTGCCGTATAAGGGGGAGGAATTATTTGGGGTCGGTCTATTGGATCTGGTGGCCACGGCAACGGCCGGAAAATCCACCTTTTTACCCCAGGTCACCTCCCAGCAGAAAAAGCCGCAGGCTTTTCAGCCGCAGTCCTTTCGTTCCTATAAGAACAAACGAGCAAAAGGACATTCCTATTTGCCCCGAGGCAAAGGAAAGGGTAAGAGACTGCAACAAGTAGCTCCTTCCCAGGAGCAGAAGCCCTCCCCGGCTTCTACAAAGGCGTCAGCATGACGCTGGGACCTTACAAGCAGACTCAGGGGCGGTGGGGGGTCGCCTCAAACATTTCAGCGCACAGTGGGCTCACTCGCAGGTGGACCCCTGGATCCTGCAGGTAGTATCTCAGGGTTACAGGTTGGAATTCGAGAAGTCCCCTCCTCGCCGTTTCCTAAAGTCTGCTTTGCCAACGTCTCCCTCCGACAGGGCGACGGTATTGGAGGCCATTCACAAGCTGTATTCTCAGCAGGTGATAGTCCCTACAACAGGGACAGGGGTATTACTCCACGCTATTTGTGGTACCGAAGCCGGACGGCTCGGTAAGACCGATTCTAAATCTAAAATCTCTGAACCTGTACATACAAAAAATTCAAGTTCAAGATGGAGTCACTCAGAGCAGTGATAGCGAATCTGGAAGAAGGGGATTTTATGGTGTCCTTGGACATCAAGGATGCTTACCTTCATGTTCCAATTTGTCCTTCACACCAAGGGTACCTCAGGTTCGTGGTCCAAAACTGTCATTATCAGTTTCAGACGCTGCCGTTTGGATTGTCCACGGCACCCCGGGTCTTTACCAAGGTAATGGCCGAAATGATGATCTTTCTTCGAAGAGAAGGCGTCTTAATTATCCCTTACTTGGACGATCTCCTGATAAGGGCAAGATCCAGAGAACAGCTGGAGGTCGGAGTAGCACTAACCCAAGTAGTGCTCCAACAACACGGGTGGATTCTGAATTTTCCAAAATCCCAACTGATCCCGACGACACGTCTGTTGTTCCTAAGGATGATTCTGGACACTGTTCAGAAAAAGGTATTTCTTCCGGAGGAGAAAGCCAGGGAGTTATCCGATCTAGTCAGGAACCTCCTAAAACCAGGAAAAGTATCTGTGCATCAATGCACAAGAGTCCTGGGAAAAATGGTAGCTTCTTACGAAGCGATTCCATTCGGCAGATTCCATGCACGAACTTTTCAGTGGGATCTGCTGGACAAATGGTCCGGATCGCATCTGCAGATGCATCAGCGGATAAAATTGTCCACAAGGACAAGAGTGTCTCTGCTATGGTGGTTGCAGAGTGCTCATCTGTTAGAGGGCCGCAGATTCGGCATACAGAACTGGGTCCTTGTGACCACGGATGCCAGCCTGAGAGGCTGGGGAGCGGTCACACAGGGAAGAAACTTCCAGGGCGTGTGGTCAAGCCTGGAGACGTCTCTTCACATAAATATACTGGAGCTAAGAGCAATCTACAATGCTCTAAGCCTGGCAAAACCTCTGCTTCAGGGTCAGCCGGTGTTGATTCAGTCGGACAACATCACGGCAGTCGCCCACGTAAACAGACAGGGCGGCACAAGAAGCAGGAGGGCAATGGCAGAAGCTGCAAGGATTCTCCGATGGGCAGAAAATCATGTGTTAGCACTGTCAGCTGTGTTCATCCCGGGAGTGGACAACTGGGAAGCAGACTTCCTCAGCAGACACGATCTGCACCCGGGAGAGTGGGGATGATTGTGGTCCATTGGGAAAGACCAATGGTGGACATGATGGCGTCCCGCCTCAACAAAAAACTGGACAGGTATTGCGCCAGGTCAAGAGACCCTCAGGCAATAGCTGTAGACGCTCTGGTAACACCATGGGTGTACCAGTCAGTGTATGCGTTTCCTCCTCTGCCTCTCATACCAAAAGTACTGAGAATTATACGGCAAAGGGGAGTAAGAACGATACTCGTGGCTCCGGATTGGCCAAGAAGAACTTGGTACCCGGAACTTCAGGAGATGCTCACGGAAGATCCGTGGCCTCTACCTCTAAGACGGGACCTGCTTCAGCAGGGACCGTGTCTATTCCAAGACTTACCGCGGCTGCGTTTGACGGCATGGCGGTTGAACGCCGAATCCTAAGGGAAAAAGGCATTCCGGAGGAGGTCATCCCTACCCTGGTAAAAGCCAGGAAGGAGGTGACTGCACAACATTATCACCGCATTTGGAGAAAATATGTTGCGTGGTGTGAGGCCAGGAAGGCCCCGACGGAGGAATTTCAACTGGGTCGATTCCTACATTTCCTGCAAACAGGGTTGTCTATGGGCCTCAAATTAGGGTCCATTAAGGTTCAAATTTCGGCCCTGTCGATTTTCTTCCAGAAAGAATTGGCTTCAGTTCCTGAAGTCCAGACTTTTGTAAAAGGAGTACTACATATACAGCCCCCGGTTGTGCCCCCAGTGGCACCGTGGGATCTTAATGTAGTTTTGGATTTTCTCAAATCCCATTGGTTTGAGCCACTCAAATCGGTGGATTTGAAATATCTTACATGGAAAGTAACTATGCTACTGGCCCTGGCTTCAGCCAGGAGAGTGTCAGAATTGGCGGCTTTATCGTATAAAAGCCCATATTATGATTTTCCATTCGGACAAGGCAGAACTGCGGACGCGTCCTCACTTTCTGCCTAAGGTGGTTTCAGCGTTTCACCTGAACCAGCCTATTGTGGTGCCTGCGGCTACTAGCGATTTGGAGGATTCCAAGTTGCTGGACGTTGTCAGAGCATTGAAAATATATATTTCAAGGACGGCTGGAGTCAGAAAATCTGACTCGCTGTTTATACTGTATGCACCCAACAAGCTGGGTGCTCCTGCTTCTAAGCAGACGATTGCTCGTTGGATTTGTAGCACAATTCAACTTGCACATTCTGTGGCAGGCCTGCCACAGCCTAAATCTGTCAAGGCCCATTCCACAAGGAAGGTGGGCTCATCTTGGGCGGCTGCCCGAGGGGTCTCGGCATTACAACTCTGCCGAGCAGCTACGTGGTCAGGGGAGAACACGTTTGTAAAATTCTACAAATTTGATACCCTGGCTAAGGAGGACCTGGAGTTCTCTCATTCGGTGCTGCAGAGTCATCCGCACTCTCCCGCCCGTTTGGGAGCTTTGGTATAATCCCCATGGTCCTGACTGAGTCCCAGCATCCACTAGGACGTCAGAGAAAATAAGATTTTACTTACCGATAAATCTATTTCTCGTAGTCCGTAGTGGATGCTGGGCGCCCATCCCAAGTGCGGATTGTCTGCAATACTTGTACATAGTTATTGTTACAAAAAAACCGGGTTGTTATTGTTGTGAGCCGTCTGTTCAGAGGCTCCTACGTTTGTCATACTGTTAACTGGGTTCAGATCACAAGTTGTACGGTGTGATTGGTGTGGCTGGTATGAGTCTTACCCGGGATTCAAAATCCTTCCTTATTGTGTACGCTCGTCCGGGCACAGTATCCTAACTGAGGCTTGGAGGAGGGTCATAGGGGGAGGAGCCAGTACACACCACCTAGTGGTCAAACTTTTAAATTTTGTGCCTGGTCTCCTGCGGAGCCGCTATTCCCCATGGTCCTGACGGAGTCCCAGCATCCACTACGGACTACGAGAAATAGATTTATCGGTAAGTAAAATCTTATTTTATATATATATATATATATATATATATATATATATATATATATATATATATATATATATATATATATATATAATATATTGGTATCCAGCACTCCTATACTAATCCGCTCCCGCGGTGCCTTCCTTATGATTCAAATAGCAACAGGTGGTTCCAGGCGGCACTCAGCTACGATTTTTAACTCAAGATGGTATATTAACATCAATATAAACAGTGCAAGCATTTCTTTTTTTTGAAGGTATTGTGCTCTGTGTATCCTGAAAAAACAAAACCTTGAAAAAAGTCCTGCGTGACGTTGATTCGTTGGTGAAAGAAATGCTTGCACTGTTTATATTGATGTGAATATACCATGTGAGTTGAAAAACGCAGCTGAGTTCTTCCATTGTACAGGAGAGTCCTGCAAGAACCTCTTTTTGAGATTTTATATATATATATATATATATATATATATATATATATATATATATATATATATATATATATATATATATATATATATATATATATATAGATTTCTCTTACGTCCTAGAGGATACTGGGGACTCCGTAAGGACCATGGGGTATAGACGGGCTCCGCAGGAGACATGGGCACTCTAAAGACTTTAGATGGGTGTGCACTGGCTCCTCCCTCTATGCCCCTCCTCCAGACCTCAGTTGGATCCTGTGCCCAGAGGAGACTGGGTGCACTGCAGGGGAGCTCTACTGAGTTTCTCTGAAAAATACTTTGTTAGGTTTTTTATTTTCAGGGAGCACTGCTGGCAACAGGCTCCCTGCATCGTGGGACTGAGGGGAGAGAAGCAGACCTACTAAAATGATAGGCTCTGCTTCTTAGGCTATTGGACACCATTAGCTCCAGAGGGTCGGAACGCAGGTCTCACCCTCGCCGTTCGTCCCGGAGCCGCGCTGCCGTCCTCCTCACAGAGCCGGAAGATAGAAGCCGGGTGAGTATAAGAAGAAAGAAGACTTCAAAGGCGGCAGAAGACTTCAGATCTTCAATGAGGTAAAGCACAGTGGTAACACTGCGCACCATTGCTCCCACATTAACACACACACTGGCGGCACTGTATGGGTGCAGGGCGCAGGGGGGGGCGCCCTGGGCAGCAATTATTAAACCTCTATGGACACTGGCATAGATATATATTGCGGAGGCAGTATATTACAAAAAACCCCGCCAGTATAAAGATTTGAGCGGGATCGAAGCCCGCTGGTGAGGGGGCGGAGCTTGATTCCTCAGCACTAACCAGCGCCATTTTCTCCACAGCACGCTGCAGAGAAGCTGGCTCCCCGGACTCTCCCCTGCTGAACACAAGTACAGAGGGCAAAAAAGAGGGGGGGGGGCACATTTATTTGGTGCAGTGAGTATATTTAAATAAAAGCGCTGTAATGACTGGGATTTTATTCCAGTGTCCGGTGGCGCTGGGTGTGTGCTGGCATACTCTCTCTCTGTCTCTCCAAAGGGCCTTATTGGGGGACTGTCTATCTGTATCTATATATATATATATATATATATATATATATATATCTATATATATCTATATATATATCTATATATATCTATATATATATATATATATATCTCTATCCCTGAGTGTGTGGGGGTGTCGGTACGTGTGTCGGCATGTCTGAAGCGGAAGGCTCATCTGAGGAGGAAGTGGAGCAGATTGTGGTGTCTCCGTCGGCACCTGATTGGCTGGATATGTGGAATGTTTTAAATGTAAATGTGTGTTTATTACATAAGAGAATGGACAAAGCAGAGTCCAGAGAAAAGACAGGGAGTCAATCCATGGCTTTGGCTGTATCACAGGGCCCTCCAGGGTCTCAGAAACCTCCCCTGTCCCAAGTAGCAGACACTGATACCGACACGGATTCTGACTCCAGTGTCGACTACGATGATGCGAGGTTACACCCAAGTGTGGCCAAAAGTATTCATTATATGATTATTGCAATAAAAGATGTTTTGCATATCACAGAGAAAAGAAACCCGAGGTAACCTTTCCCCCATTTCATGAGCTGAACGTGTTATTTGAAAAGGCTTGGGAAACTCCAGACAAGAGACTGCAGATTCCCAAGAGAATTCTTATGGCGTATCCTTTCCCTGCACAGGACAGGTTACGGTGGGAATCCTCGCCCAGGGTGGACAAGGCTTTAACGCGCTTGTCCAAAAAGGTGGCGCTACCGTCTCCAGACACGGCAGCCCTCACGGATCCTGCTGATCGCAGACAGGAAACTACCTTAAAATCAATTTATGCACATACGGGTGCCGTGCTCAGACCGGCAATAGCGTCTGCTTGGGTTTGTAGCAGCTTGGGCAGATAACTTGTCATCTGACATTGATACCCTAGATAGGGATACCATTTTATTGACCTTGGGTCACATTAAAGACGCAGCCTTATATATGAGAGACGTTGGGCTGTTAGATTCAAGAGCCAACGCCATGGCAATTTCTGCTGGGCGAGCCCTGTGGACCCGTCAATGGACGGGTGATGCCGACTCAAAGAGACATATCGAAGTTTTGCCTTACAAGGGTGAGGTTTTATTTGGGGAAGGTCTCGCTGACCTGGTTTCCACAGCTACCGCGGGTAAATCTACTTTTTTACCTTATGTTCCCCCACAGCAAAAAAAAACACCACAATATCAGATGCAGTCCTTTCGGTCGCATAAGTCCAGAAGAGGTCGGGGCTCTTCCTTCCTCGCCAGAGGTAAGGGTAGAGGGAAAAGAATGCCTGCTACGGCTAGTTCCCAGGAGCAGAAGTCCTCCCCGGCTTCTACTAAATCCACCGCATGACGCTGGGGCTCCACTGAGGGAGTCCGCGCCGCTGGGGGCACGTCTTCGACTCTTCAGTCACGTCTGGGTTCAGTCAGACGTGGATCCTTGGGCGATGGAAATTGTATCCCAAGGCTACAAGCTGGAATTCGAAGAGGTGCCTCCTCGCCGATATTTCAAATCTGCTTTACCAGCTTCTCCCCCGGAGAGGGAGATTGTTTTAGCTGCAATTCAAAAACTGTGTCAACAACAAGTGATTGTCAAGGTTCCCCTAGTTCAACAGGGGAAGGGGTATTATTCAACCCTGTTTGTGGTCCTGAAACCGGATGGCTCGGTCAGACCCATTCTAAATCTAAAATCCCTAAACCTGTACTTGAAAAAGTTAAAGTTCAAGATGGAATCTCTACGGGCAGTTATCTCCAGCCTGGAAGGGGGGGATTTTATGGTGTCACTAGATATAAAGGATGCATACCTTCATGTCCCCATATATCCCCCTCATCAGGCATACCTGAGATTCGCTGTACAGGACTGTCATTACCAGTTTCAGACGTTGCCGTTTGGGCTTTCCACGGCCCCGAGGATTTTCACCAAGGTAATGGCGGAAATGATGGTGCTCCTGCGCAGGCAGGGAGTCACAATTATCCCGTACTTGGACGATCTCCTGATAAAAGCGAGATTGAGAGATCAATTGCAGAAAGGCGGGTCGCTCTCCCTGAGAGTGCTGCAGCAGCATGGCTGGATTCTAAATCTACCAAAGTCACAGTTGGTTCCAACGACTCGGCTATCTTTCTTAGGCATGATTCTGGACACGGAACAAAAGAGGGTTTTTCTCCCGGTGGAAAAAGCCCAGGAACTCCAGAACATGGTCAGAGACCTGTTAAAACCGAAAAGAGTGTCAGTCCATCAATGCACTTGAGTACTGGGAAAAATGGTGGCGACCTACGAGGCCATCCCCTTCGGCAGGTTCCTTGCGAGGACGTTTCAGTGGGACCTTCTGGACAAGTGGTCGGGGTCCCATCTACAAATACATCAGAAAATAAGCCTGTCCCCCAGGGCCAGGGGGTGTCTCCTGTGGTGGCTGCAGAGTGCTCACCTTCTCAAAGGTCGCAGGTTCGGCATTCAAGACTGGGTTCTGGTGACCACGGATGCAAGCCTCCGAGGGTGGGGGGGCAGTCACACAGGGAAAAAACTTCCAAGGTCTGTGGTCAAGTCAGGAGACTTGCCTCCACATCAATATCCTGGATCTAAGGGCCGTATACAACGCCCTACGTCAAGCGGAGACCCTGCTTCGCGACCAATCCGTTCTGATTCAGTCAGACAACATCACCGCAGTGGCTCATGTAAACCGCCAAGGCGGCACAAGGAGCAGGGTGGCGATGACGGAAGCCACCAGAATTCTTCGCTGGGCGGAGAATCACGTAAGAGCACTGTCAGCAGTGTTCATTCCGGGAGTGGACAACTGGGAAGCAGACTTCCTCAGCAGGCACGACCTCCACCCGGGAGAGTGGGGACTTCATCAAGAAGTCGGTGGGAACTGCCACAGGTGGATATGATGGCATCCCGCCTCAACAAAAAGCTACAGAGGTATTGCGCCAGGTCAAGAGACCCTCAGGCGATGGCTGTAGACGCACTAGTGACACCATGGGTGTTCCAGTCGGTCTATGTATTTCCTCCTCTTCCTCTCATACCCAAGGTGCTGAGAATCATAAGAAAAAGAGGAGTGAGAACAATACTCATTGTTCCGGATTGGCCAAGAAGGACTTGGTATCCAGATCTGCAAGAAATGCTCACAGAGGACCCGTGGCCTCTATGACAGGACTTGTTGCAACAAGTCAGGACTTGTTGCAACCGCGGCTGCGTTTGACGGCATGGCGGTTGAACGCCGGATCCTAGCAGAAAAAGGCATTCCGGATGAGGTTATTCCTACGCTGATAAAGGCTAGGAAGGACGTGACGGCTAAACATTATCACCGTATATGGCGAAAATATGTTGCTTGGTGTGAGGCCAGGAATGCCCCTACGGAGGAATTCCAGCTGGCCCGTTTCCTTCACTAACTACAGTCGGGAGTGACTTTGGGCCTGAAATTGGGTTCCATTAAAGTCCAGATTTCAGCCCTATCCATTTTCTTTCAAAAGGAACTGGCTTTTCAGACGTTTGTAAAGGGAGTGCTGCATATTC
This sequence comes from Pseudophryne corroboree, assembly GCF_028390025.1. NCBI lineage: Eukaryota > Metazoa > Chordata > Amphibia > Anura > Myobatrachidae > Pseudophryne > Pseudophryne corroboree. Next base: position 704,437,927 of record NC_086444.1, on the reverse strand, counting down.
AGCCCCCTTTTGTGGCACCTTGGGATCTTAATGTGGTGTTGAGTTTTCTGAAGTCACACTGGTTTGAGCCACTCAAAACGGTGAAGTTAAAATATCTCACGTGGAAGGTGGTCATGCTATTAGCCTTGGCTTCGGCTAGGCGTGTGTCAGAATTAGCGGCTTTGTCACATAAAAGCCCCTATCTGGTTTTCCATATGGACAGGGCAGAATTGCGGACCCGTCCACAGTTTCTGCCAAAAGTGGTGTCATCTTTTCATATGAACCAACCTATTGTGGTGCCTGTGGCTACTCGTGACTTGGAGGATTCAGAGTTACTAGATGTGGTCAGGGCTTTGAAGGTTTATGTAGCCAGAACGGCTAGAGTCAGGAAAACTGAGTCGCTGTTTATCCTGTATGCATCCAACAAGCTGGGTGCTCCTGCTTCAAAGCAAATTATTGCTCGCTGGATCTGTAACACGATTCAGCAGGCTCATTCTGCGGCTGGATTGCCGCTTCCAAAATCCGTAAAAGCCCACTCCACAAGGAAGGTGGGCTCTTCTTGGGCGGCTGCCCGAGGGGTCTCGGCATTACAGCTTTGCCGAGCGGCTACTTGGTCAGGTTCAAACACTTTTGCAAAGTTCTACAAGTTTGATTCCCTGGCTGAGGAGGACCTTGTTTGCGCTCATTCGGTGCTGCAGAGTCACCCGCACTCTCCCGCCCGTTTGGGAGCTTTGGTATAATCCCCATGGTCCTTACGGAGTCCCCAGCATCCACTAGGACGTTAGAGAAAATAAGATTTTACTTACCGGTAAATCTATTTCTCGTAGTCCGTAGTGGATGCTGGGCGCCCGTCCCAAGTGCGGACTTCTTCTGCAATACTTGTATATAGTTATTGCTTAAATAAGGGTTATGTTTGGTTGCATCAGGGTTGATCTGATGCTCCGTTGTTGTTCATACTGTTAACTGGGTAAATTTATCACGAGTGATACGGTATGATTGGTGTGACTGGTATGAGTCTTGCCCTGGATTCCAAAATCCTTTCCTTGTACTGTCAGCTCTTCCGGGCACAGTTTCTTTAACTGAGGTCTGGAGGAGGGACATAGAGGGAGGAGCCAGAACACACCAGAATCCAAATTCTTAAAGTGCCCTATCTCCTGCGGAGCCCGTCTATTCCCCATGGTCCTTACGGAGTCCCCAGCATCCACTACGGACTACGAGAAATAGATTTACCGGTAAGTAAAATCTTATTTCTCTGACGTCCTAGTGGATGCTGGGGACTACGTAAGGACCATGGGGAATAGCGGGCTCCGCAGGAGACTGGGCACTCTAAAGAAAGATTTAGTACTATCTGGTGTGCACTGGCTCTTCCCTCTATGCCCCTCCTCCAGACCTCAGTTAGAATCTATGCCCGGACAGAGCTGGGTGCTTTTAGTGAGCTCTCCTGAGCTTGCTAATAAGAAAGTATTTTAGTTAGGTTTTTTATTTTCAGAGAGCTTCTGCTGGCAACAGACTCTCTGCTACGAGGGACTGAGGGGAGAGAAGCAAACCTACTAACTGCGGCTAGGTTGCGCTTCTTAGGCTACTGGACACCATTAGCTCCAGAGGGATCGAACACAGGACCTGACCTTGTCGTCCGTTCCCTGAGCCGCGCCGCCGTCCCCCTCGCAGAGCCAGAAGGCAGAAGCGGAGAAGTCATCGAAATCGGCGGCAGAAGACTCCTGTCTTCACATGAGGTAGCGCACAGCACTGCAGCTGTGCGCCCACACTAGCCCACACACTCCGGTCACTGTAGGGTGCAGGGCGCAGGTGGGGGCGCCCTGGGCAGCAATTGATACCTCCTGGCGAAAGCTGCATATAGACAGTGGGACACTGTTATATGTATGAGCCCCCGCCATTTATTTTACAAGAAATCGCGGGACAGAAGCCCGCCGCTGAGGGGGCGGGGCCTTCTTCCTCAGCACTCACCAGCGCCATTTTCCTTCCACAGCTCCGCTGAGAGGAAGCTCCCCAGGCTCTCCCCTGCAGAATCACAGGTACTGGGTAAACACTAAGTTACTGTGTAATCCCTGGGTTATATAGCGCTGGGGTGTGTGCTGGCAGACTCTCTCTCTGTCTCTCCAAAAGGACTTGTGGGGGTCCTGTCCTCATTTAGAGCTTCCCCTGTGTGTGTGGTGTCGGTACGCGTGTGTCGACATGTTTGACGAAGAGGGCTATGTGGAGGCAGAGCAAGTGCAGTTGACTGACGTGTTGCCGCCGACGGTGCCGACACCTGATTGGATGGATATGTGGAAGGTGTTAAATGATAATGTAAACTCCTTACATAAAAGGTTGGATAAAGCTGATACCTCGGGCCAGTCAGGGTCTCAACTCATGCCTGATCCTACAGCGCAGAGGCCCTCAGGGTCTCAAAAGCACCCACTATCCAAAATGGTTGACACAGATGTCGACACGGATTCTGACTCCAGTGTTGACGACGATGATGCAAAATTGCAACCAAAAATGACAAAAGCTATACGTTACATGATTATAGCGATGAATGATATTTTACACATATCAGAGGTAAACCCTGTCCCTGACAAGAGGGTTTATATGTATGGGGAGAAAAAGCAAGAGGTGACTTTTCCCCCTTCACATGAGTTAAATGAGTTATGTGAAAGAGCGTGGGATTCCCCAGATAAGAAAGTCCTGATTTCCAAAAGGTTACTTATGGCATACCCTTTCCCGCCAGAGGACAGGGTGCGCTGGGAATCCTCCCCTAGGGTAGATAAAGCTCTGACACGCTTATCTAAGAAGGTGGCCCTGCCGTCGCAGGATACGGCCACCCTAAAGGATCCTGCAGATAGAAAGCAGGAAAGTATCCTGAAATCTGTTTATACACATTCAGGGACTCTACTGAGGCCGGCAATTGCGTCGGCGTGGATGTGTAGTGCTGTAGCAGCGTGGACAGATAATCTGTCTGAGGAAATGGATACCTTAGACAGGGATACCATTATGCTGACCCTGGGGCATATAAAAGACACTGTCCTATATATGAGGGATGCCCAGAGGGACATTTGCCTACTGGGCTCTAGAATTAATGCAATGTCAATTTCTGCCAGGAGGGTCCTGTGGACTCGGCAGTGGACAGGTGATGCCGACTCCAAAAAACACATGGTGTTACCTTACAAGGGTGAGGAATTGTTTGGGGACGGTCTCTCGGACCTGGTTTCCACAGCTACTGCTGGGAAGTCAAACTTTTTCCCATATATTCCCTCACAACCGAAGAAAGCACCGTATTACCAAATGCAGTCCTTTCGCGCACAAAGAAGCAAGAAGGTCAGAGGTGCTTCCTTTCTTGCTAGGGGCAGAGGAAAAAAGCTGCACCTTACAGCTAGTTCCCAGGAACAGAAGTCCTCCCCGGCTTCCACTAAATCCACCGCATGACGCTGGGGCTCCACGGGTGGAGCCAGGAGCGGTGGGGGCACGTCTCCGATATTTCAGCCACCAGTGGGTTCGCTCACAGGTGGATCCCTGGGCTATACAGATTGTGTCTCAGGGATACAAGCTGGAGTTCGAGGTGATGCCCCCTCAACGTTACCTAAAATCGGCCCTGCCAGCTTCCCCCATAGAAAGGGAAGTAGTGGTAGCGGCAATTCACAAGCTATTTCTCCAGCAAGTGGTGGTAAAGGTTCCCCTTCTTCAACAGGGGAAGGGATACTATTCCACAATGTTTGTGGTACGGAAACCGGACGGTTCGGTCAGACCTATAAAATTTAAAGTCCCTGAACATTTATCTGAAAAGATTCAAGTTCAAAATGGAATCGCTCAGAGCGGTCATTGCAAGCCTGGAAGAGGGGGATTTTCTGGTGTCTCTGGACATCAAGGATGCTTACTTGCATGTCCCCATTTATCCGCCTCATCAGGAGTACCTCAGATTTGTGGTACAGGACTGTCATTACCAATTCCAGACGTTGCCGTTTGGCCTGTCCACGGCACCAAGAATATTTGCCAAGGTAATGGCAGAAATGATGGTGATCCTGAGGAAAGCAAGGAGTCACAGTTATCCCATAATTGGACGATCTCCTCATAAAGGCGAGGTCGAGGGAGCAGTTGCAGATTAGCGTAGCGCACTCACAGTAAGTGTTGCAACAGCATGGCTGGATTCTGAATATCCCAAAGTCGCAGCTGATTCCTACGACGCGTCAGCCCTTTCTGGGCATGATTCTGGACACAGACCAGAAGAAGGTGTTTCTCCCGACTGAGAAGGCTCAAGAGCTTGTGACTCTAGTCAGAGACCTCTTAAAACCGAAACAGGTGTCGGTGCATCACTGCACGCGAGTCCTGGGAACGATGGTGGCATCGTACGAAGCCATTCCCTTCGGCAGGTTCCATGCGAGGATCTTTCAATGGAATCTGTTGGACAAATGGTCCGGATCGCATCTTCAGATGCATCGGCTGATCACCCTGTCCCCCAGGGCCAGGGTGTCTCTTCTGTGGTGGCTACAGAGTGCTCACCTTCTCGAGGGCCGCAGATTCGGCATACAGGACTGGGTCCTGGTGACCACGGATGCGAGCCTCCGAGGGTGGGGGGCAGTCACTCAGGGAAGACACTTCCAAGGGTTGTGGTCAAGTCAGGAAACTTGTCTGCACATAAATATCCTGGAACTAAAGGCCATATTCAACGCCCTGAGTCAAGCGGAGCCCCTGCTTCGCAACCAACCGGTGCTGATTCAGTCAGACAACATCACCGCGGTGGCTCATGTAAACCGCCAGGGCGGCACAAGAAGCAGAGTCGCGATGGCGGAGGCCACCAGGATTCTTCGGTAGGCGGAGAATCACGTACAAGCACTGTCAGCAGTGTTCATTCCGGGGGGTGGACAACTGGGAAGCAGACTTCCTCAGCAGGCACGACCTTCACCCGGGAGAGTGGGGACTTCATCACGAAGTCTTCATTCAGATTACAAATCGATGGGAACTGCCACAGGTAGACATGATGGCGTCCCGTCTCAACAAAAAGCTGCAACGGTATTGCGCCAGGTCAAGAGACCCTCAGGCGATAGCTGTGGACGCCCTGGTAACACCGTGGGTGTTCCAGTCGGTCTATGTGTTCCCTCCTCTTCCTCTCATACCCAAGGTACTGAGAATCGTAAGAAGAAGAGGAGTGAGAACAATACTCATTGTTCCGGATTGGCCAAGAAGGCCTTGGTACCCGGAATTGCAAGAAATGCTCACAGAGGACCCATGGCCTCTGCCTCTCAGACAGGACCTGTTGCAACAGGGGCACTGCCTGTTCCAAGACTTACCGCGGCTGCGTTTGACGGCATGGCGGTTGAACGCCGGATCCTAGCGGAAAAAGGCATTCCAGAGGAAGTTATTCCTACGCTGATAAAGGCTAGGAAGGACGTGACAGCAAAGAATTATCACCGCATATGGCGAAAATATGTTGCTTGGTGTGAGGCCAGGAAGGCCCCTACAGAGGAATTCCAACTGAGCAGATTTCTGCACTTTCTACAGTCTGGAGTGACTATGGGCTTGAAGTTGGGATCCATAAAGGTCCAGATTTCGGCCCTATCCATTTTCTTTCAAAAGGAACTGGCGTCTCTTCCTGAAGTTCAGACGTTTGTTAAGGGAGTGCTGCATATTCAGCCCCCTTTTGTGCCACCAGTGGCACCTTAGGATCTCAACGTGGTGTTGGGTTTCCTAAAATCCCACTGGTTTGAACCACTTAAGACCGTGGAGCTAAAGTATCTCACGTGGAAGGTGGTCATGCTATTGGCATCAGCTTCGGCTAGGCGTGTGTCAGAATTGGCGGCTTTATCATGTAAAAGCCCCTATCTGGTTTTTCATATGGACAGGGCAGAATTGCGGACTCGTCCCCAATTTCTGTTAAAGGTGGTGTCATCTTTTCATTTGAACCAACCTATTGTGCCTGCGGCTACTCGTGACTTGGAGGATTCCTGGTTACTAGATGTAGTCAGGGCTTTGAAGATTTATGTAGCACGAACGGCTGGAGTCAGGAAAACGGACTCGCTGTTTATCCTATATGCCCCCAACAAGTTGGGTGCTCCTGCTTCAAAGCAAACCGTTGCCCGCTGGATCTGTAACACGATTCAGCAGGCTCATTCTGCGGCTGGATTGCCGCATCCAAAATCAGTGAAAGCCCATTCCACAAGGAAGGTGGGCTCTTCTTGGGCGGCTGCCCGAGGGGTCTTGGCATTACAGCTTTGCCGAGCTGCTACTTGGTCGGGTTCAAACACATTTGCAAAATTCTACAAGTTTGATACCCTGGCTGAGGAGGACCTTGAGTTTGCCCATTCGGTGCTGCAGAGTCATCCGCACTCTCCCGCCCGTTTGGGAGCTTTGGTATAATCCCCATGGTCCTTACGGAGTCCCCTGCATCCACTAGGACGTCAGAGAAAATAAGATTTTACTCACCGGTAAATCTATTTCTCGTAGTCCGTAGTGGATGCTGGGCGCCCGTCCCAAGTGCGGACTTTCTGCAATACGTGTGCATAGTTATTGCTTAATAATGGGTTATGTTATGTTGGCATCCATTGTTGATGCCCTGTTGTTGTTCATACTGTTGACTGGATAAGTGTATCACAAGTTATGTGGTGTGCTTGGTGTGGCTGGTATGAGTCTTACCCGAGATTCCAAAATCCTTTCCTTATAATGTCTGCTCTTCCGGGCACAGTTTCCTTAACTGAGGTCGGGAGGAGCCAGTGCACACCAGATAGTACTAAATCTTTCTTTAGAGTGCCCAGTCTCCTGCGGAGCCCGCTATTCCCCATGGTCCTTACGGAGTCCCCAGCATCCACTACGGACTACGAGAAATAGATTTACCGGTGAGTAAAATCTTATTTTACTCCCTGACAGGTGCTGTACATAGACCCACTATTGCTGCCTCCTGGGCTGCTAAAGGTATTGAAGCATGGGTTCAGGCATTAGAGGAAGAGCTGCCCGAGGATATTTCTGACAATGCCAGACAATACCTATCTCACATTCACATCGCAACCGCTTCTTATTATATTCAAGAGGCGTCCTCTGAGGCGTGTGTGTTGGCGGCCAAGGCGTCGACTACGTCTTTCCTGGCTTGCCGTATTCTGTGGTTGAGTTCATGGAGTGTGGATTGGACTCCAAAAAGACCTTGGAGGTATTCCTTTTTAAGGGAGACATTGTTTGGGGCAGACCTAAATAAAATTGTTTCTGAACTGGTGGCTGCCAAGACTGCTTTTCTCCCAAATACTAATCCTTTTGCACAGAATGCAAAAGGTACCACTTTTCGTTCCTTTCGACCTCAAGGGAAAGCAAAAGGTCAGGCATACCCGAGACAATATTGTGCTTCCAAAACCACTAAGCCCAAGACGAAGCAGTCCTGGGCGGCACGTCGGCCTGCTTTTAAACAAGTCAAGCCTACTGCTTGACGAGGCGGGCCTCCCCCTAGTTACACTAGGGTGGAAGGCCGACTTCTGTAATTCACCCAGGTCTAGTTGAAGACCACTTCAGATGCATGGGTGCGAGAAGTCTCTCATGGGTACACAGTCTCTTTCAAGAGACGTCCCCCTCACCAGTTTTCCACCACGGTCATTCCTTCGGATCCACTAAAGGCGCAAGCTCTGCAGCAGGTTGCGGGTTTTTTCCTGGATACAGGAGTGGTAGTCCCGCTACATCTGTCCCAAAGGGGCAGTGGTTACTACTCCACCCTGTTTCTAGTCCCAAACCCAATGGGTCCTTCCGGCCTATACTGAACCTCAAATCACTAAACACGTTTGTGAGTGTCCAAGTTCCGTATGGAGATGCTGTGCTCAATTGTACTGGCGATGGAACCCGGAGACTATATGGTATCCCTGGATATTCAGGATGCGTACCTGCATATACCTATTGCCAAATCACATCTGCAGTTTGATATTGGCAACCTACATGATCCGTTCCAGGCTCTGCCATTTGGACTGGCTACGGCTCCTCGGATCTTCACCAAGGTCATGGCTGTAATGACGGCCCATCTCCGTCACCAGGGAGTCGGGATCCTTCTGTATCTGGATGACTTGCTGATCGTGGGAATTTGCCATGATGTCCTCCTTAGTCATCTACAACTGACTGTAACCTTCCTACAAGCCCACGGGTGGCTTATCAATTGGAAGAAATCCTCGCTGGTCCCAGCTAAGAGCATGGTGCACCTGGGGGCACTCCTGGACACACACAGTCAATGTCTGTTCCTGTCTCCGGAGAAAGTCCTGAAGCTTCAGGACAGCATAAGATGCTTACTTTGTTGCCCCAGAGTGTCGATACTCAGCGATGCAAGTACTTGGCCTGGGCATCCGACATGGCACAGTACGCTCAATTTCATTCCCACCCTCTGCAGAGGTTAAAACTTTCTAAGTGGAATGGCCTACCTCATCGGATCAAATATCACATGATTAGTTTGACTCCGGAGGTTCGTCAGTCGCTGACCTGGTGGCTACAGGACCAGCAGTTGAGCAAGGGCCGTCCCTTATGGATCTCCGACTGGGTCCTGCTGACTACGGATGCCAGTCTGAGGGTATTGGATGTGGTGTGGAGCAACACTCTTTCCAGGGTCGTTGGACCAAGGAGGAGTCTCTCCTCCAGATAAACAATCTGGAGCTGCGGGCGGTGTTCAGTACGTTAACTCTTGCCCTGCCTCTGGTACAGAACAGGCCTGTTCAAGTACGGTCAGACCACGCCACCGCAGATCAATCATCAAGGCGGCACTCAAAGCCGCATGGCAATGTTGGAAGTGTCAAAAATCCTCGGATGGGTGGCACGCTATCTGCCAGCAATATAGGCAGTGTTCATTCCGGGTGTCCTAAACTGAGAAGTGGACTTCCTCAGTCATCAGGATGTACACGCCGGAGAGTGGAGTCTTAATCCGGAAGTCTTTCAACTCATAGTGGACACGTGGGGCCTACCAGATGTAGTCCTGATGGCTTCTCGACACAATCGCAAGGTTTCAGGCACTAGCCATTCCATGGATCTTTCGGCTGCCTTACGTATTCACTCCTGCCCTTGGTTCTACGGAAGTTCAAACAGGAAGGAGGAATACTGCTTCTAGTCGCTCCAGCGTGGCACTGAAGGCATTGGTTCTCAGACCTGCAGGGTCTATCAACAGGGCATACTCTTCTACCTTCTCAACAACCAGACCGCCTCCTACAGGGCCCTTGTCTCTACCCAGACCTGGCCAGACAGGCTTTAACGGCGTGGCTCTTGAAGCATCACTCCTGAGAGCCAAATGATTTTCAGAGGCGATTATTCAGTGTTTAAAAGCCCGCAAACCAGCATCTGCCTGGATCTATTACAGGGTCTGGAATACTTACTTCACCTGGTGTGCTGATGAGAACTATGATGTGTACAGATTTAAAACATCCCGAATCCTGGCTTCCTGTAACAAGGCCTGGACTTAGGCCTTCGTCTGGCCTCCCTCAAGGTTCACATATCTGCCTTCCCTCAAGGTTCACATATCTGCCTTGTTCGGTGTGCTTTCAGAGAAAAATTGCGCCTCTACCTGATGTTCATACATTCACTCAGGGTGTAATAAGGATTCAGCCTCCCTATGTCCCTCCGGTGGCTCCATGGGATCTGTCGTCCTGAATGCCCTGCAAGAGTCTCCATTTGAACCTCCTTGAGTCAGTGGACTTTAAATGGCTCACAGCCAAGGTCCTATTTGTGTTGGCTATTGCCTCTGCTAGAAAGGTTTCGGACCTAGGCGCTTTGTCCTGTCGTCCACCCTTTCTAATATTACATCATGACCGGGTAGTTCTTAGAACTCACCCAGGTTATTTGCCTAAGGTGATGTCATCTTTTCACCTTAACCAAGAGATTGTGGTCCCGGCCTTTATCTCTTCGGATTTGTCCCCCAAAGAGCTGTCTTTGGATGTCGTAGGGGCTCTCCGTATATATGAGGAGATGACTGCCTCTATCAGGAGGCCAGATGCCCTTTTTGCACTGTTTGGTTCCACAAATGTGGCTGGCCTGCGAATAAGCAAACCTTGGCCAGATGTATTAGAATGGTGATTGCATAAGCTTATGTGCAGGCTGGGCTCCCAGCTCCTGCTGCTATTAAAGCCCATTCTACTCAGTCTTTTGGACCTTACTGGGCGGCCCACCGTGGCGCGTCCGCAGAGCAATTGTGCAAGGCGGCTACGTGGTCCTCAGTGAACCATCATTAGGTTTTATGCATTTGATACTTCTGCCTCCCAGGATGCTTTCTTTGGACGCTGGGTTCTCATATCTGCTAAGGCGTGTCCCCTCCCTTGAGGAACTGCTTTAGGATATCCCCAATGTTTTCCTTTGTAACAGTGTACCCCACTGTAGAAAAGGAAAGCTATGATAGACTTACCATTGTTAACTCTCTTTCTGCAAGGTACACTGGGTTCCACAGGGCGCCCACACTGATGCACCTAGCTTCTATGGGTTTGTATGGCGTTAGCCGCTGGTCACTTCTCCTGTCATGAGAATGTGGTTCTATATGACTAACATCTGCCTTCTCTTACCTGCTCCTACATGGGACTGTTTAACGAAACTGAGCTCACGGTGCCTGGAGGTGGGGATACAGAGGAGGCCCCAATGCATCCTGGGACAGCCTAAAGCTTTAGCCTGTTGCTGCCTCTGGATCAAGATCCACTCTACACCCCGATTGTTTTCCTGTGGAACCCAGTGTACCTCGCAGAAAGAGTTAACAATGGTAAGTCTACCATAACGCTACAATAATTAGTATAAAAAGTATAATAAAAGTATATTTTACTTCAGAGCAGCAGCACTTGGCTGTCCAGCGGACGCCATCGCTGCTGCTCCTACAACTCCCTGGTAGCAAGCCTTCACGGTGACCCGGCGACTACAACCGGTCAACGGGGGGACAGGTACGGCGGGTCTCTGTGGAAACGGGCCCCACGTCTTTTATTGAGGCCTCTCCTCCGGCCGCAGTTACGAACCGGAGGTGCTGATGTGGGCGCTGGTCCATCCGCAACCCCACTATGCCACCGGGGTCTTTTATGCAGGCTTGTTGGGGACTTTTTCAGCCAAGCGCCCCGGAGCTTAATGTCAACATAAGGGGAGGTAACACTTAACACCCCCCCCCTTTGACAGTCTTCCTCAGAGCGGGTCTCCACAGCGCTTTCTTACCTCTGGACTGCTCCTCTCTCACCATCCTCCCTTACAGAGACGTGCAGCGGTCATTTCCTCAGGGACCCAGGCTACAGCTGAAGCTTTCTGGGAATGCTGGGTTAGGAGTCTCCAGTGTACCTTTCCCCATCGGTCAGGTTATACAGCCCTTCATCCTACCAGCCACTGCGGTCTGGTAGGATGTGTAATTGATATAGTGCCCATTGCAATACATTTCTGCATTGTACATTATGTGACTTTTGTAATTCAGTTTCTCTGTACAGACTATTGTTATCCCTTTCTCTTTTTCTCATAACCCTTGAATACAAGTGTTAACGGGGTGACTTTGTACTTCACACACACATATATTTGTGAAGGCAATCACATTGGGTTTGTAAGCTATACACTAGTGTGCTTCACGGTTATTGCTACAGTATGTCCTCCAGAAAGGCTCATAAGGAGCAGGCTGCTTCGGTACTGGTTTCTTGCAGGACCTGTTCAGCTGCCTTAACCCCACAGGATCCTGTTAATGATGGTCAATGCATAAATTGTTATAACCCTTCTAACCAGTCTACCTCAGCGGAGCAGCCTCTACCACAGGGACCTCCATGGGCTTCATTCTCACAGCTCCTCACACAAATTGCAGACTGCTTATCAGCACCTGCTCAACCCCCAGTGTGGGATTTCATCAGTAGCTACAACCTGCAATGTTAAATCCCCCTTTACTTCCCAAACAGCCTCCCTGGATGGATGTACTGTCCAGCTTAGTACAAAATTTGTCTCAGACTTCTGCTGCATTCCAGCAAATGTTACAAACCAAACTCCAGAGACACAGCCCCACAAAAGGCCTTTACAGTCCTCTCAGTCTACTCAGGAATCCTCTTGGGAACCTGATCAGACTGACACGTTCCTAGTGGTATCCTTCTCCCCTGATGAGGAACGTCATTCCACAATAGATGTATCTGCTTTAGTTAGAGCGGTATAGTTTATCCTGGAAATTAACAATTGACAAAAACTGTTAAAGCATTGTTTGCTCGGTCCGACCAACTGATGGACATTATGCAGGAAACCTGAGCTATGCCTGGTAAAAAGATTTCAGATACCTAGGCGTCTGGCTACGTTTTACCCCCTGCCGGCAAAGGAGTAAGCAGAGTGGGAAACCTCTCCCTCTGTGAATTCCCATGTGGCACGTTTAGTGCGCACATCTACATTGCCTATCCCATCTGTTTTGTCCCTAAAGGATTCTACTGACAGAAAGATAGAGACTTGCCTCAAATCTTTAGATTCCCTCTCAGGGGAAGTCACTAGGCCAGCCATGGCCTCGGCATGGGTAGCTAAGGCCATTGAAAGTTGGGCAGATGCCTTTAGAAGAGAGAGTGCCAGCAGATGCAAACAGGGTCCAGATGTCCCCCATTGCAAACCTCAGGGAGGCAGCATCCTATTTAGGTAAAGACACAGGATTAATGACCTCTGAAGTCTCTGCTAATTCTATTGCAGCACGACGCATGATTTGGCTACGTACATGGAAAGGGGATAGTGATTCTAAAAAGGCCTTGGAAGCCCTACCCTTCACGGGAGACATCTTGTTTGGTAAAAAACTTGATGAGATAGTGGTTACTATAGCTTCTTCTAACACAGCATTTCTGCCTTCTCCACCTTTGCACAAATCCAGAAGTAATGCTCACGGACCTTTCACCCTCACGGTAAAGCTAAGGGACAACCCTTTCCGCGCCAGACAGCCACGAACAGACCCACTAAACCCCGTAAACAGGCCTAGGCAGCCATCCGCAAAATCCACTGACTAACCTATTGCCTGACGGGGCAGGCCTCCTCATGGGGAACTGAATGTGGGAGGCCGACTGCTTCAGTTCTGAACAAATACATATATGTTTCTAAGATTTGTATGGAAACTCTCCGTTGTATAGTTCTAGCACTCGAACCAGAGGATTTCATGGCATCACTGGACATCCAAGATGTGTACCTGGATGTGCGCATTTTGCTAGCTCATCAGTAATACCTCCGGTTTGCTAGTATCAAACAACATATACAATTTCAGGTGCTGCCTTTTGGTTTGTCTACGGCTCCCAGAGTCTTCACCAAAATTATGGCGTCATGGCAGCACAACTGAAGGGAATCCGAATACTATTCTACCTGGACAATTTGCTTGTCCTGGCACAATCCCCAGACACCCTGTTCACTCATCAGATAACTATCCAGTCCCTACAAAGTCATGGATGGATTATCAACAAGAAAAAATCATCCCTTGATTCATCTCAAAGAATGATGCACCTCGGAGCTCTGTTGGATTTGCAGAGTCGGCAAATCTTTCTTTCTCCAGAAAAGAAAACTACTTTACAGGTGCATGTACGCCGACTATTAGCCAATCACAGAGTCTCCATAAACTCAGCGATGCAGGTTCTGGGATCCATGGTCTCTGCCTTCGATATGGTGGAATACGCCCAACTCCACTCCAGGCCCCTTCATCTGCAAATCTTGCCCAGATGGAATGGACAAACCACATCTCCTCAAAACACAAACGATGATTTTCTCCCCAGAAGTTTGGCTTTCCCTAACCTGGCGGTTGCACACAGCCCACCTGGACATAAGCCATCCGTTCTGGATTTCGGACTGGTTAATCCTGACAACGGCTGCCAGCCTCCGCAGTTTGGGGCAGTAACGTGTCACCACTCCTTCCAGTGACGGCACACCCACTCAAAGTCTATTACTAATCAATGTGCTGGATTTACGGGCAATCCTCATGGCCCTCGAGGAAGCCAAACCTGCCATTTTGGTCAAACCGGTACAGACAACGCCACAGCGGTGGCTTACCTAAACCACCAGGGCAGAACATGGGGATGCACGAGGTGGCACAGATTCTCTGTTGGGCCGAACTCCATCTCCCGGCAATATCAGCAGTCTTTATCCCGGGCATCCTAAATTGGGAGGTGGACTTCTTCAGCTGCCACAATGTACATTCTGGCGAGTGGGTCTTTACATCTACAGGTGTTCTAACTTCTAGTGGACAAGTAGAGTATTCCAGAGGTAGACCTCATGGCCTCCAGTCACAACAAAAACTACATGTGTACGGCTCCCACACAAGGGACCCAGAAGCAGCCTGTGTAGACACTGTCAGTGACCTGGAAGTTCCCCCTGGCATATATGTTCCCCCAGTGGCCTATCTTCCGCAAGTGCTCCAAAAGTTCAAACAGGATGGTACAACAATACGCATTGCCCCAGCGTGGCCCAGATGTCATTGGTATGCATACCTCCTCAATCTCTCCATAGACTACCCTCTGCCATTTCATCCATGGCCGGATCTGCTGTCTCGGGGTCCCTGTCTCCATCTGGACTTGGCTTGTCTGTCTTTGACGGCGTGGCTCTTGAGACATCCCTCTTGGGAGCCAAAGGATTTTCTCACTGTTGTACAAACAATGCTTAAAGCCAGAAAACCAGCTTCAGCATGAATCTACTGCAAAGTGTGGCACACCTACTTCCAGTGGTGTGCTCCCAAGCATTATGACCCTCATACTTTTATGGTATCTAGAATCCTTGTTTTTCTTCAAACTGGATTGGACCTAGGATTGAGGCTGGCTTCCCTTAAGGTGCAGGTGTCAGCCCTATCCATATGGTTTCAGAAACTGATTGCTACGTTCTCTGACATTGAAACCTTTCTCCAAGGCGTACTCTGATTACAACCTACGTTCGCCCCTCTGGATGCACCTTGGGACTTGTCCATAGTCCTTAGGTCACTCCAGGAATCCCCTTATGAACCTCTGGACTCTGTAGACCTTAAATGGCCAGGAAAGTGTCTGACTTAGGCGTATTTTCATGCAAGTACCCGTTCATGATCTTTCACCAGGATAGGGCAGTCCTACGAAGCAGGCCTTGCTACCTCTCGAATATAGTCTCCAGTATTCATGTTAATGGAAGAAATTGTGGTTCCGCCTTTTTTATCTCTCCGGGCCTTTCCCCCAGTGATGCCTCACTGAATGTGGTTCAAGCATTACGGATTTATGTACAGAGAACGGTCTCTGTCAGGAAAACAGACTTGTTCTTTGTCCTGTATAGCTTCCACAAAAGAGGTTGACCAGCCAGTAAACAAACTCTGACCAGATGGCTCAGCGTGACCATCTCAAATGCTTACCAATAGGCAGACCTCCCTGTCCCGGACAGTCTCGGCTCATTAAATGAGGTCTGTTGGGCCTTTGTGTGCAGCTTGACGTGCGGTGTCCGCAGAACAGCTCTGCAAGGCGGCCACGTGGTCTTCCGTCCACACCTTCCTAAGGTTCTATGCCTTTGACACGTTCGCTTCTCAGGATGATTCATTTTGATATCAGGTACTCCTCTCAGCTCAGGAGCGTCCCCACCCTTTGGTTTAACTGCTTTAGGGCATCCCCGATGTCCCTGTGAATAACCATGTACCCCAAAGAAGAAAATAAAAGTTAAGCTTACCTTAGCTAACTCTTTCTTCGAGGTCCATGGGATTCACAGGACGCCCACCCTGACGCACCTGGCTTCAATGGGTTCTTTCTTCTGGTCACTTGTTCCCTTCTCTTTAATCTGAGAGTGCGTTTCTTGAGTGTACCATTCTTCCTTCTCTCTTTCATCCTGCTCCTGCCTTGGGCTTGCTAACAAAACTGACGTCCTTTGGGCAGGGTACAGGGAGGAAGGACTGGGAAATCCTGGGAGCTTAAGAGCTTTGAATGTCTGATGCCAGGATCCACTCCTCAGCCCTACATCCCGATGTCCCTGTGAATCCCATGGACCTCGAAGAAAAAGTTAACCAAGGTAAGTTTTACCATAACTCTTATCTTTAGGACATCACCACTGATGCTATCTTTCCTCAGTTCTCAGACGTTTGTGACTTAACGGCAATCCTATCCACTGACTTCTTTCGCTCTCGTCAATTTTGACACTTTCATTCCACATCTCAACTCTCACTAATAGTAATGTATCCTCTTGTGAATATATCTGCAGGAAACGCTCTGTTACTGGGGACTTAATTTCCAGTATTTATGCTTTACTAAGTGAGGACTCGGGCCCTTCCCAGGACTCTAATGAATTAGTATGGGAATTGGATTTTGGACAGGCCATAGGTAGTGAAGATTGGGCCGACATATGGAATAATGCTGCTTCTAGGTCAATTTGTGTAAAAATCAGAGAAAACGCATACATTTCTGTATTGCTGATATTATGTACCTTAAAGGCCATGTTCCCTGATGCTTCGGATAGGTGCTGGAGGGGGGGTGTTGAAGAGGCCTCTTTTTGCATACATGTTGGTCCTGTTCCGAAACTCGCCAGTATTTGGCGGGAGATCACTACCTTACTCTCGCACCTATTGGAAACCACTATTCCCTTGACCCCAAGTATTATCTGCTCCCCTTGACTCTTCCTAACCTCACCCGACACCAAAATAAATTATTTCTGCTCAGTTTCTGCTACGACCTGCCAAATAGCAGTCTACTGAAAAAATCTAATGCCTTCCCCTATGCAGGCAGTGCTCTCTAGAGTATGGTATGTATATAATCATTGGATATAGTTTGGTCTCCATGGCTGGCATCTCAACACGCTTCCTCACAATTTTCTACCTGATGTATTAAACATAATGTTTAAAAGCTTTGAGACCGGAGGTCATCCCCTTCCCTTACGGATTTGTCCTTTTTCACCCTTTTATCTATTCGCTCTTCTCTGTTTCCTATTCTTTTTTTTTTCTTTTTATTCTTCTTCCTACTCTATCAATTCTCTTTGACGGATGGCCAAACCGTCGCTGCTACATCGCTCTCTTGCTCTCGTATCTCATAATTGGATCATCTTTGTTACTCATTGCAATTTTGTTATGTAGCTACTGTTTGTAAGATTTCCTTGTGAGTTATATATGCTCTTTTCATATATGATCCGTGCACTGTCAAGTGTGGGACCTTATATAGACAGGTGTGTGCCTTTCCAAATCATGTCCAATCAACTGAATTTACAACAGGTGGACTTCAATTAAGCTGTAGGAACGTCTCAAGGATGATCAGTGGAAACAGGATGCACCTGAGCTCAATTTTGAGCTTCATGGCAAAGGCTGTGAATACTTATGTACATGTGATTTCTTTGTTTTTTTATTTTAAATAAATCTGCAAAAATCTCAAAACTTTTTTCACGTTGTCCTTTATGTTGTCCTTTATTTGTGTGTAGAATTTTGAGGGAACAAATTAATTTATTCCAATTTGGAATAAGGCTGTAACATAACAAAATGTGGAAAAAGTGAAACGCTGTGACTACTTTCCGGATGCACTGTATAGGCTAGCAAACCTTTTGTTTTCATTACAGTGCTCCAGTTTTCCAAAATTTAATGAATATGGATAACCAACTTGACTGTTACAACTTGTTAGGTTTGATGCCTTTGTAAGCAGGGTGTTCTCTATTTCAGGCTATTGTCCAAGATCCTCAGTGAGTGTAAGGATGCAGATGAGATAGAGTTTTTGGTGGATGGATCCTGGTGTCCAATAAAAGCAGAGAAAGAGAGGAGCTGCAGTCCAGTGTGTCCCATTCTTGACTTAGGTATATTTCCATCTGTTTATAAATATATAATTTCAGATTGCATTCCCACAGTTTATATACTTCTTTACCCTGTATCCTTTGGTTTGTTTTTATTTTGAAGTTCCTGTAGTAGGTTCTCCAGTAATTATCAGCTGTTGATTATCTTCTTTTTCTTGGCAGGTTCTCCTGAAATGGCAGCAAAGATTCCTCCTCCCAGCAGCACATTGGCAAATGAGAATGGGAAGCCTGGGCCAGATGTGGTGGACCTAACACTGGACAGCAGTTCGTCTTCTTCATCCTCCTCTGACGAAGACGAAGATGATGATGAGGAGGAACGTCCACAACATAAGAGACGCTGCTATGAAAATGGACTTTTATCAGCCTCTTGACCCCTCCTTGCTTTCTTTTCATAGACTTGTACCTACAAATCGCAAACGGATACAGCGGGGAACGGTGTGTTCTTCCCACCAAGACCTATATGCATCCCTACTTTTGCGAAGTCCCTTTCACCTGTTTAACTTAAGACCTAAAATGTCATCACCTGGCAATGGCTCAATACTTCCTATTTTCACTTCTGCCCGATTTTATTTTTCCCCCCTCTAAAGTTGTATGTTTTGGAAGTGGGTCCAAGAGACAGACTCAGTGGGAAAAAACCATTCCAAGCCACCTCACAACCACTTTCATTGCCTTCAGATGCTACTTTGAAATGCAGATATTTTTTTTTTTCTTCAACCCGTTTCCACTTTAAATGCGTGCTATGGATCAATGAATGGAGGAACTGTCCAAAAATTAAAGATATTGGTTTGTTATTGCAGGATGTGAATGTTTTGGTGTAAAAACCATGGCAAAAAAAATGTTTAAAATTATGTAGCTGTACAGAGGGGAACCTGGTTGACAGAGCCATTGTGGGGATAAAATAATTGGCCTACTCTGTGTTCTAATTTCTCACCTCCTACCAATTTAAAGGGGGTGCTATTTTATTCCTTGTTCTACTTTAGTAATATGCAAAAAGCGGGGTGTGTTTAGACTTTTGTGAAGTGATAATGATGGATGGGAGTGGGGATTTACACAACGCTTTCAATCAAACTACCTCTCTGCTGTTCAGGTTTTGTTTCTGTGCTAGTTAGGGGAAGGGGGTTAATGCTGCTTTAGACTTTCTCCTCCCTACAGTTGACCCATTTCTAGGCCCCCTCCCTCCATACATTCTTTTCTAATGCCACTGTAAAGTAATTCTCACCTTTTGAAAGACTCCCATCTTTTTCTCTCTGTTCTCCACCTGCTTATGTAATCATCTTTTGGTGGGAACGCTAGCTTTTGAATATTTATGCAGGCATGTGTTATTTGTAAACTATGTGAATGATAAGTAGCACTGACTGGTCCACAGATTATATCCTGATGGTTAGCAAATTTAATTTATGCTCTTCATTTTACAGTTTAAAAGGATATAATTCTTCTATATTCATGGTTAGGTTGTGCAGCTCCAGTACTCTATATCAAATGCGGATTATTTACATGGTCGACTTGGTATTCATTGTTTGCAAGAATTTTACAAAACTGCGTTCAAAGTTGAAACCTTTAGCAAGTTGTTACTATGCCCCTAAGAAAGTAAATAACGTTCATGGGATGTTTTCCACCCAGGTCTGGCTGTATTTGTAGTATCCAGTATCTTAGAGTTTGTCAAATTGAAGAAACGTGTTCATTGCAAAAAAAAAAATTGTACTGGAACAATCTGTAATTTACTTGAATTTGGTTTATTATATGGGACTTTATCTAAAATGCATTAACCAGCTCCATCACTCTCCCTCTACAAACAGACCTTTCCTACCCTTTTTTTACAAACTTATAGTTGCACTTATAGGAGGGCCTTTGAAATCATGTATTTTTTTTAAAGATTTTCCTTTTTCAAAATTATGTATTTCAGAAGATTAAACCTGTTGGCAGCATTAGCCAGAGAGCTTTCAAATGTTTTCCCCACCCCAATAAAGCTAATTTGTGTATTTTTAATTATTTACAGGTTCTGTAACCTGCGCCATTCTGAGTTTTCATTCTACCAGCTTTCCCCAGCCAGTGTTAACAATTATCAGGAATATTTAAAGCTGTCCTGATTGTGCAATTGGTTTTCAACAATCAAGAGAATACTTGGCCAAAATTAGTGGAAGATAGTGCAATAGATGTGCAGTTATTTACTAAGCTACTATGATGATCTCTGTCAACATAAATGTCAGATTTTAATACATTTTTTAACAAACCAAGCATAGAATCATGGTTTCACAATGTAAGCACTAGATCACAAATTTAAATATGGATATTGCTTCAAGATTGGTCTGAGATGAAAAAGCTTTATTGAACTGTCCTTTAACTGGGTTTTAACTAGGAATAGGGAGTAAAGTAAACAGAATCATGTACAGAACCTACAGCCTGCCCCTTTTAAACAAGACACTGTTTTTTGCTTTTAATTTTCTAGATTTTTCTTGGGTTTTTGTTACTTTTGTTTCCCTGTGCAGATAGAGACAGGACATGATGCAACTGGTTCAGAAACAGCCACAATATGATGGCTACTCTTTATTTTATTTTATTTTCTTGTTCTAATTTAAGTGTTTTAATATCTCTCTTGCGTCTGTGAACATTATTTTCTTTATTGGTGTTTTTTTTTTTTTTTTTTGTACATGCTTTGCAAAAAAAATACATTTTGTTTTTTGTTCCCAAATTTAACATAAAAAACACAAAAATATAGTGTTTCTTACAATAAAAAGATTTACAATTATGTAGTTGCTGAAAGTTTTTGTGTGCACATGCAATTACATACTAGTTTTCTACTTAATGCCATATCAGCATCTGTTGCTTAGGTAGTAACAGCATTTAACAGGACTAGTTTCATACTGTTTTATATTTGTATAGCAATTGTGTATGACAATGTAGAGCATTGTGGGCATCTTATTTTTTTTTTTTACTGAATTACTAACAAATACTTTGTGTGAAATATGTCGTAACTCATTCTTTGCTCATCCAAAGCCAGAAAGTTTTTTAGGGGTAATTCAATTGCTGGCGAAGCCTTTGCCTGACCAAATCCATGAAATCTCACAAAAGTTTCACTACCAAATAGGTTAGCAAACTTTTGTGCGAATCGGTCATTTGGCTGGCCTGGTGAAGGCTGCAAGATAGGGTGCTGTTGCGGGAGTTTAAATACCATGGCAATAAGTACTCTTTGCCCAGAATTGAATTCCCCTCGTAATGTGAGATATTTTGGTCTGAAGGAGAGACCAATTTGCATAACAGGGTATGTCAATTTTCACAGATGACCAATACCTAGACAGGACTACCACATTTGCATGGAGTACCTGAGATTGAGCTGCTTCTCCACCATTTATCTTAAAGCGTCAGTAAGATTTTACAAAGCGACAAGGTACCTATGGTATATGAAACTTTTAAGCCTTTGCCATGACTTTGACACATATTGAGCTCCTTTAACATCAGTTTCCCATGGGAGTTAATGGGGAGGATCTTTTGGCGACTTGTATCAATAGTTAAGCAGTTAGGGGTAAATTTACTAAGATGGGAGTTCTATTTAAGAGGGGATGTAGCCCATAGTAACCAATCAGATCCAGGTATTATATTCAAGAAGGTGCTAGATAAAGGAGAAATCTGGTTGCTATGGACAACATCCCATCTTAAATAGAAATCCCATTTTAGTACATTTACCCCAGGCATGTCCAAACTGCGGCCCTCCAACTGTTGTGAAACTACATATCCCAGCATGCCCTGACACAGTTTTGCGGTCAGAGAATGCTAAAGCTGTGTCAGGGCATGCTGGGATGTGTAGTTTCTCAACAGCTGGACGGCCGCAGTTTGGACATGCCTGATTTACCCTATAAGAGTAGAAAACAATCATTGGGTGGTTCCTTTAGTGATTTCAGTGGTAGGTATGCTGAGAATCAATCAAAGAAAATTGAAGCGTTTTTGTGGAAAATATTTATTGACTAGTCATTAAATTGGGGGATGTAGTAATGTCATTAACATATTTCCACATGGTTACCCAGAGCGTAAAAGGAGAACTCTTAATCCATGTGTGAAAGTAGAATTACTGGGATTTTGGTGGAAGGGTTGTGGGTAAGCACAAAAACCTTGATTATTTAATTCTAGACAGAGAGAGCGCTATTACTGGGTGGGTTTCTACCCTAGAGGAATCACTGGCCGAAACCACAAAAGAGAGGAGAGGGAAGATAATGGAATAAATAAAAATCAATGCTTCTTTTTTTTCTTTTCTTCAGCCATAGTAGGTAACACAAAAGGGATAACACTGCGTATAGGCTGGTGAGTCTGGCACAAACAATTTTAGATTTCTTTCCCAGAAGCCTAGGCTCCCTATACTCCAGTCACAGGTATTCGGTTTCAGTTTTGTGCCTCAGGAATAAGGGCACTGTTTTTACAGGGGCTGCTTTTAAGCAGCAGATTCATTGTTTTTCTTTTCTTTTTTTTTTTCACTTTTCTTTTACATTTATTTGAGCAGACAGTGAGTCAACACCGGAGGTGCACTCGCTGCAACTCCAGCGATCCCCATGTATCGGCATCCACAGCACTGACAACTGAGTCAGTGACAACGGCCAGGCTCCAGTAGGGAAGCCGCAGCCAGACACCTCGGGGACAGGTGAGGCATCTTTCTGCCCACAACGTGGTGGTCACTGGCAGTGGGGGCCCAGGTTGTCTTTGCCACCCACTTGACCACCAGGATGATTCTTATGGCAACAGGGCTCTATACAGGTAGCTGCCATTACCCTGGGCTCCTGGCCACACGGGGAAGGTAGGCTTTCCCTGTCTACCACTCGCCAACCCCATTGGCATGTTCCCTCCTACAAGCATTACCGCCACTGTGTTCTCTCTCTTCTCCCTTCATGAGACGCTGGGCAGCAATTTTTGCACATTGCCTACCACCGCAGAGCGAAGCACGGGCTCCTGTTTCCCTGTATACCTCATTTCAGCAGGTCAGGTTATACATTTAGCTCCTTTTTCCTATGTTAGTGTTGGACTGTTGAGCAATATTTGCTCATTGGTCTTTTGCTTTAAATGTTTGGTGTGCATGTACAGTATTTGTAAGTTTTTAGGAGTACTGCATTTCTTTTCAACATGGTTTGTTCATTTTAGTGCATACTGTGTTTAGCCTGTATTATGGGTTTATTTTCATCACTGTCTATGGAGTACTGTTTATTTGTACATTCAGTTGTGAAAAATAGTATATTGGCATTCACATAGACAACCTTGTCTGAATAGCCCCCCAATTTATTTGTGGCACTCAACATTCAGTACACTGCCCCTTAATTGCACAGCTCAGTTTGGATAACTTGTGTGTAGGGGCATTCTTGGGTATTGCATTATGTCCTCCAAGAGCAAAGGGAGGTGGGTGCTCCTGTGTTGCATAAGTGTAGGACCTGTGCTGAGTGCTTTCTTCTCAGGTTCAGTACCAAGATGGTCTCTGCGCCCGGTGTTTTACAGCTGCGCAGCAGGAGGTCCCTTTGGCCACAGCTTCCAGTCAGAAAACTGCATTGGCTTCTGCACTTTCACAGGTAATGTTGTAGTTATCCTGGGGATTACAAGCCGATTAACACCCCCTACAGGTGCAGAACAGGCTACCAGCACTCGACCTGCTTAGGGCGATTCTCATCTGTCTGTCATGGAACTACAATGGATGCAGTCCTTCACTCAGTCAGTGCATGGCTTGGTGCAGGTAACATAGGGACCCGCTGCAAATCGAGATCCGGCGCGGTCTCTTGGAGACAGAACGCACGCGCTGGCGTGGACACTGGCCGGGCAGGGACCCCACTAGACCACCAGGGCAAGGGCACAGTTCGGATTCTGTACATAATCCGTTTTCTAAGGCCCGCAGTACCCGGTGGTAAAGTCCAGCAAGGGGATAAGGCTCTGACCTGTAGCCCTAGCCCCAGGGCAACATTTACTGCTAATGTTCTCGCCCTGGAGCTGCATCTCTCTGTCTCCCTCACTCCCTGTCAGCGTTTGGGCGCCATTACACACACAGCTGCGTTGATCTGAGACTGCTGGGCAAAGTCTCCTCTGTAAAGCCGCCTGCATTATCAGCGCTGTGCATTTACAGGACACTTAACTAATACTGTCTAAAGACATGTAGAATACTTAAGAACATGTGCATACTGTCAGGGATATTTGTACCCTGTGATATACATCCAGTCTTTACTGTGCATTGTTATATCTATATACCTAATTAGTTTTCTCTATCGTCCTAGTGGATGCTGGGGTTCCTGAAAGGACCATGGGGAATAGCGGCTCCGCAGGAGACAGGGCACAAAAGTAAAGCTTTCCGATCAGGTGGTGTGCACTGGCTCCTCCCCCTATGACCCTCCTCCAAGCCAGTTAGATTTTTGTGCCCGGCCGAGAAGGGTGCAATCTAGGTGGCTCTCCTAAAGAGCTGCTTAGAAAAGTTTAGCTTAGGTTTTTTATTTTACAGTGAGTCCTGCTGGCAACAGGATCACTGCAACGAGGGACTTAGGGGAGAAGAAGTGAACTCACCTGCGTGCAGGATGGATTGGCTTCTTGGCTACTGGACATCAGCTCCAGAGGGACGATCACAGGTACAGCCTGGATGGTCACCGGAGCCTTGCCGCCGGCCCCCTTGCAGATGCTGAAGTAAGAAGAGGTCCAGAATCGGCGGCAGAAGACTCCTCAGTCTTCTAAAGGTAGCGCACAGCACTGCAGCTGTGCGCCATTTTCCTCTCAGCACACTTCACACGGCAGTCACTGAGGGTGCAGGGCGCTGGGAGGGGGGCGCCCTGGGAGGCAAATGAATACCTATTTTGGCTAAAAATACCTCACATATAGCCTCCGGAGGCTATATGGAGATATTTAACCCCTGCCAGAATCCGTTAAGAGCGGGAGACGAGGCCGCCGAAAAAGGGGCGGGGCCTATCTCCTCAGCACACAGCGCCATTTTCCCTCACAGAAAGGCTGGAGGGAAGGCTCCCAGGCTCTCCCCCTGCACTGCACTACAGAAACAGGGTTAAAACAGAGAGGGGGGGCACTAATTTGGCGTTAGAAATATATAAAAAAGATGCTATAAGGGAAAACACTTATATAAGGTTGTCCCTATATAATTATAGCGTTTTTGGTGTGTGCTGGCAAACTCTCCCTCTGTCTCTCCAAAGGGCTAGTGGGTCCTGTCCTCTATCAGAGCATTCCCTGTGTGTGTGCTGTGTGTCGGTACGTGTGTGTCGACATGTAGGAGGACGATGTTGGTGAGGAGGCGGAGCAATTGCCTGTAATGGTGATGTCACTCTCTAGGGAGTCGACACCGGAATGGATGGCTTATTTAGGGAATTACGTGATAATGTCAACACGCTGCAAGGTCGGTTGACGACATGAGACGGCCGACAAACAATTAGTACCGGTCCAGACGTCTCAAAAACACCGTCAGGGGTTTTAAAACGCCCGTTTACTTTAGTCGGTCGACACAGACACAGACAGGGACACTGAATCCAGTGTCGACGGTGAATAAACAAACGTATTCCTTATTAGGGCCACACGTTAAAGGCAATGAAGGAGGTGTTACATATTTCTGATACTACAAGTACCACAAAAGAGGGTATTATGTGGGATGTGAAAAAACTACCATAGTTTTTCCTGAATCAGATAAATTAAATAAAGTGTGTGATGATGCGTGGGTTCCCCCCGATAGAATATTATGGGCGGTATACCCTTTCCCGCCAGAAGTTAGGGCGCGTTGGGAAACACCCCTTAGGGTGGATAAGGCGCTCACACGCTTATCAAAACAAGTGGCGGTACCGTCTATAGATAGGGCCGTCCTCAAGGACCAGCTGACAGGAGGCTGGAAAATATCATAAAAAGTATATACACACATACTGGTGTTATACTGCGACCAGCGATCGCCTCAGCCTGGATGTGCAGAGCTGGGGTGGCTTGGTCGGATTCCCTGACTAAAAATATTGATACCCTTGACAGGGACAGTATTTTATTGACTATAGAGCATTTAAAGGATGCATTTCTATATATGCGAGATGCACAGAGGGATATTTGCACTCTGGCATCAAGAGTAAATGCGATGTCCATAACTGCCAGAAGATGTTATGGACACGACAGTGGTCAGGTGATGCAGATTCCAAACGGCACAAAGGTGTATTGCCGTATAAAGGAAGAGGAGTTATTTGGGGTCGGTCCATCGGACCTGGTGGCCACGGCAACTGCTGGAAAATCCACCGTTTTTACCCTAAGTCACATCTCTGCAGAAAAAGACACCGTCTTTTCAGCCTCAGTCCTTTCGTCCCTATAAGATCATATCTGCCCAGGGATAGAGGAAAGGGAAGAAGACTGCAGCAGGCAGCCCATTCCCAGGAACCGAAGCGTTCCACCGCTTCTGACAAGTTCTCAGCATGGCGCTGAGACCGTACAGGACCCCTGGATCCTACAAGTAGTATCCCAGGGGTACAGATTGGAATGTCGAGACGTTTCCCCTTCGCAGGCTCCTGAAGTCTGCTTTACCAAGGTCTCCCTCCGACAAGGAGGCAGTATGGGAAAAAATTCACAAGCTGTATTCCCAGCAGGTGATAATTAAATTACCCCTCCTACTACAAGAAAAGGGGTATTATTCCACACTATATTGTGGTACTGAAGCCAGAAGGCTAGGTGAGACTTATTCTAAAAATTTTTTTGAACACTTACAAAGGTTCAAATCAAGATGGAGTCACTCAGAGCAGTGATAACGAACCAGGAAGAAGGGGACTATATAGTGTCCCGGGACATCAGGGATGCTTACCTCTATGTCCCAAATTTGCCCTTCTCACTAAGGGTACCTCAGGTTCGTGGTGCAGAACTGTCACTATCAGTTTCAGACGCTGCCGTTTGGATTGTCCACGGCACCCCGGGTCTTTACCAAGGTAATGGCCGAAATGATGATTCTTCTTCGAAGAAAAGGCGTCTTAATTATCCCTTACTTGGACGATCTCCTGATAAGGGTATAGTCCAGGGAACAGTTGGAGGTCGGAGTAGCACTATCTAGGATACTGCTACAACAGCACGGGTGGATTCTAAATATTCCAAAATCGCAGCTGATCCCGACGACACGTCTGCTGTGCCTAGGGATGATTCTGGACACAGTCCAGAAAAAGGTGTTTCTCCCGGAAGAGAAAGCCAGGGAGTTATCCGAGCTAGTCAGGAACCTCCTAAAAACAGTGCATCATTGCACAAGGGTCCTGGTAAAAATGGTGGCTTCCTACGAAGCAATTCCATTCGGCAGATTTCACGCAAGAACTTTTCAGTGGGATCTGCTGGACAAATGGTCCGGATCGCATCTTCAGATGCATCAGCGGATAACCCTATATCCAAGGACAAGGGTGTCTCTCCTGTGGTGGTTATAGAGTGCTCATCTTCTAGAGGGCCGCAGATTCGGCATTCAGGATTGGATGCTGGTGACCACGGAGCCTAGCCCGAGAGGCTGGGGAGCAGTCACACAAGGAAAAAATTTCCAGGGAGTGTGATCAAGTCTGGAGACTTTTCTCCACATAAATATACTGGAGCTAAGGGTAAATTTATAATGCTCTAAGCTTAGCAAGACCTCTGCTTCAAGGTCAGCCGATATTGATCCAGTGGGAAAAACATCACGGCAGTCGCCCACGTAAACAGACAGGGCGACACAAGAAGCAGGAGGGCAATGGCAAAAACTGCAAGGACTTTTCGCTGGGCGGAAAATCATGTGATAGCACTGTCAGCAGTGTTTCATCCCGGGAATGGAAACTGGGAAGCAGACTTCCTCAGCAGGCACGACCTCCACCCGGGAGAGTGGAAACTTCATCGGGAAGTTTTTTCCACATGATTGTAAACCGTTGGGAGATACCAAAGGTGGACATGATGGCGTCCCGTCTGAACAAAAAACGGGACAGGTATTGCGCCAGGTCAAGAGACCCTCAGGCAATAGCTGTGGACGTTCTGGTAACACCGTGGGTGTACCAGTCGGTGTATGTGTTCCCTCCTCTGCTTCTCATACCTAAGGTGCTGAGAATTATAAGACGTAGAGGAGTAAGAACTATACTCATGGCTCCGGATTGGCCAAGAAGGACTTGGTACCCGGAACTTCAAGAGATGCTTACAGAGGTCTTATGGCCTCTGCCGCTAAGAAGGGACTTGCTTCAGCAAGTACCATGTCTGTTCCAAGACTTACCGCAGCTGCGTTTGTCGGCATGGCGGTGGAAAGCCGGATCCTAAGGGAAAAAGGCATTCCGGAAGAGGTCATTCCTACCCTGGTCAAAGCCAGAAAGGAGGTGACCGCACAACATTATCACCACATGTGGCGAAAATATGTTGCGTGGTGTGAGGCCAGGAAGGCCCCACAAAGAAATTTCAACTCGGTCGTTTCCTGCATTTCCTGCAAACAGGAGTGTCTATGGGCCTCAAATTGGGGTCCATTAAGGTTCAAATTTCGGCCCTGTCGATTTTCTTCCAGAAAGAATTGGCTTCAGTTCCTGAAGTCCAGAAGTTTGTCAAGGGAGTATTGCATATACAACCCCCTTTTGTGCCTCCAGTGGCACTGTGGGATCTCAACGTAGTTCTGGGATTCCTCAAATCACATTGGTTTAAAACCAGTCAAATCTGTGGATTTGAAGCATCTCACATGAAAAGTGACCATGCTCTTGGCCCTGGCCTGGACCAGGCGAGTGTCAAATTGGTGGTTTTTTCTCAAAAAAGCCCATATCTGTTTGTCCATTCGGACAGGGCAGAGCTGCGGACTCGTCCCCAGTTCTCTCCCTAAGGTGGTGTCAGTGTTTCACCTGAACCAGCTTATTGTGGTGCCTTGCACCTACTAGGGACTTGGAGGACTCCAAGTTGCTAGATGTTGTCAGGGCCCTGAAAATATGTTCCAGGACGGCTGGAGTCAGGAAAACTGACTTGCAGTTATCCTGTATGCACCCAACAAACTGGGTGCTCTTGCTTCTAAGCAGACTATTGCTAGTTGGATGTGTAATACAATTCAGCTTGCACATTCTGTGGCAGGCCTGCCACAGCCAAAATATGTAAATGCCCATTCCACAAGGAAGGTGGGCTCATCTTGGGCGGCTGCCCGAGGGGTCTCGGCTTTACAACTTTGCCGAGCAGCTACTTGGTCAGGGGCAAACACGTTTGCTAAATTCTACAAATTTGATACCCTGGCTAAGGAGGACCTGGAGTTCTCTCATTCGGTGCTGCAGAGTCATCCGCACTCTCCCGCCCGTTTGGGAGCTTTGGTATAATCCCCATGGTCCTTTCAGGAACCCCAGCATCCACTAGGACGATAGAGAAAATAAGAATTTACTTACCGATAATTCTATTTCTCGGAGTCCGTAGTGGATGCTGGGCGCCCATCCCAAGTGCGGATTATCTGCAATACTTGTACATAGTTACAAAAATCGGGTTATTATTGTTGTGAGCCATCTTTTCAGAGGCTCCGCTGTTATCATACTGTTAACTGGGTTTAGATCACAAGTTGTACGGTGTGATTGGTGTGGCTGGTATGAGTCTTACCCGGGATTCAAAATTCCTCCCTTATTGTGTACGCTCGTCCGGGCACAGTACCTAACTGGCTTGGAGGAGGGTCATAGGGGGAGGAGCCAGTGCACACCACCTGATCGGAAAGCTTTACTTTTGTGCCCTGTCTCCTGCGGAGCCGCTATTCCCCATGGTCCTTTCAGGAACCCCAGCATCCACTACGGACTCCGAGAAATAGAATTATCGGTAAGTAAATTCTTATTTTACTTAAGTAGTGCAGTTACTTAGTATTGGTAATCCAATGCAGTTTTATTGTTTGTGATTAATTTCTGCATTGTACATGTGACTGTGTGTCAATAGCTGCTCTGTGATTTCCATTCCGTGTATCTCGCATATATTGCTATCCCTATATTCTGTACCCTGAGGGGGGCTAAGTGTTTCAGTTTTTTAATATTATATAGGGTCTCACAGGATATACTATATTGGTATTTTTCTCTGTGTTTTACAGTCACCATTTGCCTCTTAAATCCTCTGTGTGCTCTGACTGTAATCACACTGCCCAGGGGTATTTTTGTCAGGTATTTTGTCAGCCTTCATTGTACTTTTTCACCCTACAGTAAAGCTTTCGTATAATGTCAACTCAGCAGGGTGGGGATTCTGTGGCTGGCTTTGCGTCCTGCAGTGCTCATGCCATGGATGTCTCTGAGGAAAATATTGCAGCTGAGGGTTCAGGTACTGGGTGTTTTGTACCCCTCAGGCAGTCAGTTTTCTGCAGCGGGGGCAACTAATGACCAGCCGTGGGCTACATTTTCTAATTTACTGACTATGCTGGTAACTAGACTTACGCCCCCTATGGGACATCCTGTGCCATTACAGCCACATATTGTCCTTGCTGTTAATCCGCCATGGGCAGATACTCTGTCCTCTCAGTTACAGCAATTAAATCAGTCTTTGGCCAAGCAAAAGCCTAACCCTCGCTCAACTAAGACCATGGTGTCATCTAAGCGGGCCATTACATCCTCACAATCCACGCATGTTACAGATACTTCATCTGATGACGATGGCGCATATACCGACCCCTCAGACACTGATGCAGATGCTTCAGATGGGGAATCCCTGACTCAAGTGGATGTTCCTGACCTCTTCGAGGCTATCAGGCTGATTCTTCAAATTGATGATGATGAAGAACCCCCCCGGCTACTTTAAGAAACCAGATAAGTTCAAGCGTCAGAAGGTTACTAGTTAGTGTTACCACCTTCTGACCATTTAGTTGACGTACGTCAGGAATGCTGGGAATATCCAGGAAAGAACTTCTCCTTGTCCAAAAAGATGCTAGCTCGTTATCCCCTCGCTGCAGAGTTGAGCAAAAATTGGGAAACACCCGCCGCCGGTGGACTCACAAGTCGCATGTCTGGTGGTGTCATCTGCTCTGCCTGTCACTACCGTTACCTCTCTGAAGGAACCGATGGATAAATGTGTGGAGGGTTGCTTGAAGTCCATTTACACTCTGGCTGGAGCTGTGCATAGGCTTACTATTGCGGCCTCTTGGGCTGCTCAAGCTATAGAGGGCTGGGTACAGGAAGTTGAAGCGGAATTACAGTCTAATTTTCCTGATAATGCTCAACAGTGTCTTTCTTACATTGTTACAGCCTCTCATATTCAGCAGGCGGCATCTGATGCAGGTATCCTAGCGGCCAAAGCGTCTATCACGTCTATTCTGACTCGCCGGATCCTCTGGTTGCGATCCTGGTCTGTAGATCTGGACTCGAAAAAGACCTTGGAGGATATCCCTTTTAAGGGAAACCTTCTTTCTCTTATGTTCTAGAGGATGCTGGGGTCCATTTTAGTACCATGGGGTATAGACGGTTCCTTTGGGAGCCACTTGCACTTTAAGAGTTTAATAGTGTGGGCAGGCTTCTCCCTCTATGCCCCTCCTACCAGACTCAGTTTAGAAAATGTGCCCGGAGGAGCCGGTCTCAGCTAGGGGAGCCCTTAGGAGTTTTTCTAGTTTTTTTTAATTTTATTTTTTTTAGTTAGGTACAGGCAGGCTGCTGGCAACAGCCTTTCTGCTTCGTGGGACTTAGGGGGGGGGGGGGGGGGGGAGTAGGAACCAACTCTAGAAGGTAATGGCTCTCTACCTCTGCTGACAGGACACTGAGCTTCTGAGGGTGCTGATCGCAAGCCCATGAGGCGACCGCTCACTCCCGCAGCACGGCCGTCACCCACTAACAGCCAGAAGAAAGAAGTGTGGCGAGTATGATGCCGGCAGCCCGGTTAGCGGGTCGCCGGCGGGAATGGCGGCACAAGGGTGCGTGTACGGCGCTGTGAGGGGCGTCCTGGGCCAGCGCACATCCCCTAATTTGGTCAGATATGCTAACGGGTTAATCCTGCTGTTAGCAGCACAAAACCTCAGGCCAGTATAATCCATTAAGTGTGGGAAGATGCGCCATTACAGGGGGTGGGGCTTCTCAGTGGATCCAGCACTAACCAGCGCCATTTTCTCCCTGCACATCACACAGATGAGACGCTGACAGTGGGCGCTGCCCTCTTCATAACTCCAGCATACCTCTGCGGTACCAGGGTGTTATAGACAGGGGGGAGAGTGTTATAACAACTCTGTCCTATTAAGGTTACTCAGTCAGCGCCGGCCGTTTATTCTATTAACTGCCTACTGGGGCGCTGTGTGGCTGGCTCCTTATACTCTGTGACTCTCTGCAGGTACTCTGGGGAAACTGTCTTACATTTTCCTGTGTGTGTGTATGTGCATTTATCCACATTACCATGTCTAAGGGCTCTGTATCCTGTGCTGCAGAGTGTGTATCTTCTCCTGAAGAGTCTATACCATGTACTCAGGACTGCAATGTACTTTCCCAACCTGTCGAATTGGAGCCCCCTTGGGTGGATTCTTTAAGGGGAATGAAATCACATTTTATCTAGGATGTCACATAATGAGAAACGAATGCAGTTTTTGAGGAAGTCAGTAGAGGGGTTACAGCATTCAGCTCCTACTCCCTCCCATACCCCACCTACATACCCTAAGAAAGGTACACTCGCCCAAATAATGCACGTCGACACTGATACCGACACTGATACAGGGGACGGTGATGGGGATATGCAGGGAGGGGATGCATCCTTTGCTAAGGGGGTGCTATTGATGATTGAAGCCATTAGGGATGTTTTCATATTACTGAGGTACCTGAGCCGGAAGAGGAATCTTATTTTACAGAAAATAAGAAATCCTCTCACCTTCCCTACTTCTTAGGAGCTGAACTCTTTATTTGAAAAATCCTGGGAAAACCCAGAGAAAAAATTCCAGATCCCTAAAAGAATTCTCATTGCTTTTCTTTTCCCTGAAGAGGATAGGAAGAAATGGGAATCACCACCTATAGTAGACACTTCTGTATCTAGGTTGTCTAAAAAGGTGGTTTTACCTGTCCCTGGTACAACCGCCCTAACGGAGCCGGCTGACCGCAAGATTGAGACTACGCTCAAATCTATATACACTGCTACAGGTGTGGCTTTAAGACCCACTATTACTTGTGCGTGAATTTCTAAAGCCATAGTAAAGTGGTCAGGCACATTATTAGAGGAATTAGATTCTATGGATAGGTGTGACATTGATTTATTTCTGCATCACAGGATTCTGCTGGGTTCATGGTGGAGGCTATGAAAGACCTTGGAATGCTGAATGCAAGGACTACTTCCATGGCGGTATCAGCACGCAGAGGACTCTGGCTACGCCAATGGACTGCGGATGCAGAATCCAAGAATAGTGTAGAGAACCTACCCTTCACAGGTCAGGCTCTGTTTGGGGACGCATTGGATGCGTGGATTTCCACGGAACTTGCGGGTAAGTCAACCTTTTTACCCTCAGCAGCTCCGCCGACTAGGAAATCTTATCCTACGTCCACACTGCAGTCCTTTCGGACCGCAAAATTTTAAAACTTAAAAACTCCACTTCCCCTTTCACCTTCTTTAGGGGTGGTCGGGGAAAATCCAGAAAACCTGCACCAACAGGTTCTCAGGAATAGAAACCAGGTTCTGTCTCCTCAAAATCGTCAGCATGACGGTGGACCTCTCACCCTGGGGATCGGGCAGGTGGGAGCAAGACTAAAAAATTTCAGTCACATCTGGGTGTCATCAGGCCTAGACCCCTGGGTGATGGAAATTTGTTACCCAGGGCTACAGACTGGAGTTTCAGGAACTCCCACCTCACTGATTCTTCAAATCAGGCTTACCAGTTTCGCTAACAAAGTGCTATCCTACAGGAGGCCATTCAAAAATTTGTCAAAACAGATGTTATTGTCCCAGTTCCACCTACCCCACACCACAGGGTTTATTATTCCAGCCTGTTTGTGGTGCCGAAACGGGATGGTTCGGTAAGGCCGATTTTAAACCTAAAATCATTGAACCCCTACTTAAGGGAATTTAAATTCAAGATGGAATCTCTGAGAGCGGTGATATCTGGTCTGGAGGAAAGGGAATTCCTAGTTTCCCTGGCTATCAAGGATGCGTACCTTCACATTCCAATCTGGCCGCCTCACCAGGCTTATCTCAGATTTGCGCTACTGGATTGTCACTATCCGTTCCAAGCGCTGCCGTTTGGCCTCTCCACAGCACCGAGAGTGTTCACCAAGGTCATGGCAGAGATGATACTACTCCTCTGCAAGCAGGGAGTGAACATAATTCCATATCTAAACGATCTCCTGATAAAAGCGTCTTCCAGGGAGAGGTTGTTGCAGAGTATTGCTCTCTCAACTCGACTACTCCAGGATCATGCGTGGATCCTGAACCTCCCAAAGTCACATTTGGAACCGACAAGGAGACTGCCCTTCCTGGGGATGATACACGACACTGAGGTGCAGAGAGTATTTTTACCAGTGGAGAAAGTGTTGGTGATCCAATCAATGGTGCGGGATGTCCAGAAGCAAGCCCGGGTATCGGTATTCGCGTTCTGGAGAAGATGGTAGCCTCCTACGAGGCTCTTCAGTACGGAAGATTCCATGCGAGGTCCTTCCAACTGGATCTCCTAGACAAGTGGTCAGGATCACATCTTCACATGCACCAGCGGATACGCCTGTCGCCGAAAGCCAGAATTTCACTCCTCTGGTGGCTGCAGACTTCTCACCTACTCGAGGGCCGCAGGTTCGGGATTCAGAATTGAATCCTTCTAATGACGGATGCAAGTCTCAGAGGTTGAGGAGCAGTCACCCAAGGGGAAAACTTCCAAGGAAAGTGGTCAAGTCTGGAATCCATCCTTCCGATAAACATTCTGGAACTAAGGGCCGTATTCGACTGACCTCTACAAGCGGCACATCTTCTGCAAGATCAGGCCATTCAGGTTCAGTCGGACAATGTAACGGCAGTGTCCTACATAAACCGACAGGGCGGCACGAAGAGCAGAGCGGCAATGACAGAGGTAACAAGAATCCTCCTCTGGGCAGAAAAGCATGCGTTGGCCTTATCGGCAATCTTCATTCCGGGAGTGGACAACTGGGAAGCGGACTTCCTCGGCAGACACGGTCTCTGTCCAGGAGAATGGGGCCTCCATCCGGAGGTGTTCGCAGAGTTGACAAGCCGTTGAGTTGTACCTCAGGTAGACATGATGGCATCTTGCCTCAACAAGAAGCTTCGCAGGTACTGCTCCAGGTCGAAAGACCCACAGGCAGTGGCGGTGAACGCACTGGTTACTCCGTGGGTGTTCCACTCAGTGTATGTGTTCCCTCCACTTCCACTCATCCCAAGAATTCTCACACTAATAAAAAGAACAAGGGTTCAGGCGATCCTCATTGCTCTGGACTGGCCAAGGAGGGCTTAGTACGCGGATCTTCTGGAGTTACTCCTGGAGGATCCGAGGCCTCTTCCTCTTTGCGAGGCCCTTCTTCTGCATGGGCCGTTCGCCTAGCAAGACTTACCGCGGCTACGTTTGATGGCATGGAGGTTGAACGCCTGATCTTAGCTCGGAAGGGCATTCCAAAAAAGTCATTCCTACCTTAATTCAGGCTAGGAAGGGAGTTATGTCTAAACATTACCATCGCATTTGGAAAATTTATGTGTCTTGGTGTGAATCCAAGAAGTATCCAACGGTGGAATTTCAACTGAGACGGTTTCTCCTCTTTCTGCAGGCTGGTGTGGATGTGGGCCTACACTTGGGCTCCAATAAAGTCCAGATTTTGTCCTCCTCCATTTTCTTCCAGAAACAATTGGCTGCCCTCCTTGAGGTTCAGACTTTCTTGAAAGGGGTTCTGCACATCCAACCTCCCTTTGTGCCTCCTATGGCACCTTGGGGTCTTAATGTGGTGCTGCAGTTCCTGCAATCGGATTGGTTCGAACCTTTGCAGGAGGTGGACGTCAAGTTTCTTACTTGGAAGGCGGTCACACTGTTGGCATTGGCATCTGCTAGGTGTGTGTCAGAATTAGGGGCATTGTCATGAAAGAGCCCCTATTTGATTTTCCATGAAGATAGGGCTGTGCTCAGAACGCGTCAGCAGTTTCTTCCAAAGGATGTGTCTGCTTTTCATATCAACCAACCTATTGTGATTTCAGTGGCTACTGACTCCTCAATTACCTCAAAGTCCTTGGATGTGGTGAGGGCTTTGAAGATTTATGTGAAGAGAACCTCTCGTCACAGGAAGTCGGACGCTTTGTTCGTCCTTTATGATCCCAACAAGGTTGGGTGTCCTGCTTCTAAGCAGACGATTTCTCGTTGGATCAGTTTTACTATCCAGCATGCTTATTTTACGGCAGGCTTGCCGTGTCTAAAATCCGCTAAGGCCCACTCTACTCGTAAAGTGGGTTCTTCCTGGGTGGCTGCCCGGGGCGTCTCGGCTTTACAGCTTTGCCGAGCAGCTACTTGGTCAGGGTCAAACACGTTTGCTAAGTTCTACAGGTTCGATACTTTGACCAAACTTTAGGTCCTCAGAAGCCAATCAGTTCTGCAGGACCCTCAGCACTCTCCCTCCCTTACTGGGAGCTTTGGTACATCCCCATGGTACTAAAATGGATCCCAGCATCCTCTAGGACATAAGAGAAAATAGGATTTTAATTACCTATCGGTAAATCCTTTTCCCGTAGTCCGTAGAGGATGCTGGGCGCCCGCCCAGTGCTCCGTATTCCTGCATTGCTATTTGGTTCAGTATTGTTTCAGCCGTTGCTGAATTGTTCCAAGTTGGTTAGATTGACTTTCCTTTTTTGTTATGTGTGAGCTGGTGCGAGTCTCACCACTATCTGTGTATTTCCTTCTCTCGAAGTATGTCCGTCTCCTCGGGCACAGTTTCTAGACTGAGTCTGTAGGCGGGTCATAGAGGGAGGAGCCAGCCCACACTATTAAAATCTTAAAGTGCCAGTGGCTCCCAAAGGACCGTCTATACCCCATGGTACTAAAATGGACCCCAGCATCCTCTACGGACTACGAGAAAAAGATTTACCAGTAGTAATTAAAACTGTCTTGTTGAGGAGAGAGAGCAGGCATGTCCAAACTGCGGCCCTCCAGCTGTTGAGAAACTACACATCCCAGCATGCCCTGACACAGCTTTAGCATTCTGTGACAGCAAAACTGTCAGGGCATGCTGGGATATGTAGTTTCACAACAGCTGGAGGGCCGCAGTTTGGACATGCCTGCTCTATCTCCTCAACAAGACAGTGGTTTGCACAGCCTGGAGAACGGGCTGGTGGGGGCGAGACTCAGATGTTACAGCCACGTCTGGGTGTCGTCCGGCCTGGATCCCTGGATAAAGGATATTGTGTCCCTGGAATACAGACTGGAGTTTCAAAACTCCCGCCTCACTAATTCTTCCAATCAGGCTTGCCAGCTTTACTGACAGAAAGGGCTATCCTATAGGAAGCCATCCAAAAATTGGAATGGTCAGCGGTCATTGTTCCAGTTCTTCCTCATATGCAACACAAGGAATACCAAAACTGGATGGTTCAGTCAGACCAATTTTGAACTTGAAATCGTTAAAACCTTATCTGAGGGAGTTAAAATTCAAAATGGAGTCTCTGAGAGCGGTGATTACACGTCTGGAGGAGGGAGAGTTTCTGGTATCCCTAGATATCAAGAATGCGTACCTCCACATTCTGATTTGGCCGCTGCATCAGGCTTATCTCAGATTTGCACTGTTAGACAATCACTATCAGTTCCAGGCACTGCCATTTGGTCTCTCCACGGCACCAAGGATGTTCACCAAGGTGATGACAGAGATGATGGTTCACCTCCGCAGACAGGGAGTGAACATAATTCCATATCTGTTTGCTGATAAAGGCATCGTCTAGGGAGAAATTGTTGCAGTCCATTGCTCTCACGACTCATCTGCTCAGGGAACTTGGTTGGATCCTGAACCTTCCAAAGTCACATTTGGGGCCGACAAAGAGATTGTCTTTCCTGGGGATGATCCTCGACACGGAAGTGCAGAGGGTGTTTCTACCGGTGGAAAAAGCATTGGTGATACAATCAATGGTCCGGGATGTCTTGAAAGTGCATTCACCTTCTGGGGAAGATGGTTGCCTCCTACGAGGCTCTACAGTACGGAAGATTTCATGCTCGGTCTTTCCAACTTGATCTCCTAGACAAGTGGTCGGGATCTCTCCTACACATGCACCAGCGGATACGTCTGTCGCCGAAAGCAAGGATTTCACTCCTCTGGTGGCTGCAAATGCCTCACCTTCTGGAGATCCGCAGGTTCGGGGTTCAGAACTGGATCCTTCTTACCACGGATGCAAGTCTCAGGGGTTGGGGTGCAGTCACTCAAGGGGAAACTTTCCAAGGAAGGTGGTCAAGCCTGGAATCCATTCTTCCAATAAACATTCTGGAACTGAGAGCCGTATACAATGGTCTTCTACAAGCGGCACATCTTCTGCAAAATCAGGCCATTCAAGTACAGTCGGACAATGTGATGATGGTGGCCTACATAGACAGGGAGGAACAAAGAGCAGAGCTGCTGTCAGAAGTAACAAGAATCCTCTGGGCAGAAAAGCACGCAGTAGCACTGTCGGCAATCTTCCTTCCAGGAGTGGACAACTAGGAAGCAGACTTCCTCAGCAGGCACGATCTCCATCCAGGAGAATGGGGCCTCCATCCAGAGGTGTTCACAGAGGTGACCAGTCTTTGGGGCGTGCCTCAAATAGACATGATGGCCTCACGTCTCAACAAGAAACTTTGGAGGTACTGTTCCAGGTCAAGAGACCTACAAGCAGTGGCGGTGGATGCCCTGGTAACACCGTGGGTGTTCAAGTCAGTGTATGTGTTCCCTCCACTTCTTCTCATTCCAAGAGTTCTTAAACTCATAAAGAGAACAAGGGTTCAGGCAATTCTCATTGCTCCAGACTGGCCAAGGAGAGCTTGGTACGCTGATGATCTGGACTTACTGCTGGAAGATCCGAGGCCTCTTCCTCTTAGCGAGGATCTTCTGCAACAGGGGCCATTCGCTTATCAAGACTTACGCAGCTATGTTTGACGACATGGAGGTTGAACGCCAGATCTTAGCCCGGATGAGTATTCCGAGCAAGGTTATTCCTACCCTGATACAGGCTAGGAAAAGAGTAATGTCTAAACGTTACCATCGCATTTGGAAAAAATGTGTCTTGGTGTGAATCCAAGAGGTTTCCTACGGTGGAGTTTCAACTTGGACAGTTTCTCCTCTTCCTGCAAGCAGGCATGGATATGGGCCTGCGTTTGGGATCCATAAAGGTCCAGATTTCATCTTTATCCATTTTCTTCCAGAAACAATTGGCTGTGCTCTCTGAGGTTCAGACTTTTTTGAAAGAGGTTCTGCACATCCAGCCTCCCTTTTTGGCGCCAACGGCACCCTGGGATCTTAACGTGGTGTTGCATTTCCTGCAATCGGATTGGTTTGAGCATTTACAGGAGGCTGAGGTCAAGTTTCTCACGTGGAAGGCTGTCACTTTGTTGGCCTTAGCTTCTGCTCGACTTGTGTCGGAATTGGGGGCTTTGTCCTGTAAAAGCCCCTACTTAATATTCCATGAAGATAAAGCTGAGCTCAGGACGCGTCAGCAGTTCCTTCCAAAGGTTGTCGGCTTTTCATATCAACCAACCTATTGTGACCGTAGCTACTGACTCCAATTACATCAAAGTTCTTGGATGTTGTGAGGGCTTTGAAGATCTATGTGAAGAGGACTGCTCGTCACAGAAAATCAGACTCTGTTTGTCATGTATGATCTCAAGAAACTTGGGTGTCCTGCTTCTAAGCAGACCATTTCTCACTGGATCAGGTTCAGTACTCAGCACGCATACTCTATGGCAGGCTTGCCGTGCCCAAAATCTGTTAAGGCCCACTCTACTCGTAAGGTGGGTTCTTCCTGGGCGGCAGCCTGGGGGGTATCGGCTTTACAACTTTGCAGAGCGGCTACTTGGTCAAGGTCGAACACGTTTGCTAAGTTCTACAAGTTTGATACTTTGGCCTCTGAGGACCTGAAGTTTGTTCAATCAGTTCTGCAGGACCCTCAGCACACTCCCTCCCATTCTGGGAGCGGTTCCGGTATGAATGGTCGACCATGTTATGGTCGACAGTCATTAGGTCGACCACTATTGGTCGACATTGACATGGTCGACACATGAAAAGGTTGACATGAGGTTTTTTTACTTTTTTTGGTGTCGTTTTTTGCGTAAAGTGACTGGGAACCCCAATAAGTGCACCGCGTCCCCTCGCATGGCTCGCTTCGCTCGCCATGCTTCGGGCATGGTGCCTTTGCTTCGCTCTGCACAGATTACCGTTCCAATTGTAGTCCACATGGATCGTAAAGTATGGAAAAGTTTTCCAAAAGAAAAAAAAGTTTAAAAAAACTCATGTCGACCTTTTCATGTGTCGACCATTTTCATGTGTCGACCATGTGTACATGTCGACCATGTCAATGTCGACCAATTGTGGTCGACCTAATTACTGTCGACCATAACATGGTCGACCATCTGAACGGATACCCTGGGAGCTTTGGTACATCCCTATGGTACTAATGTGGACCCCAGCATCCTCTAGGACATAAGCGAAAATAGATTTTTAATTACAGACCGGTACATCCTTTTCTCGTAGTCCGTAGAGGATGCTGGGCGCCCGCCCAGCGCTTCGTGATCCTGCAGTGGTTACTTAGTTCAGTACTGCTTTGTTATTGGTTAAGTACTGTTTTTCTTACTTGGTTAAGTAATATTGTTCAGCCGTTGAGTTTTCAAGCTGGTTGGCTTGGTTTGCCTTGTATGTGTGAACTGGTGTGAGTCTCGCCACTATCTGTGTAAAATCCTTCTCGAAGTTGTCCGTCTCCTCGGGTACAGTTTCCTAGAGTCTGGTAGGAGGAGCATAGAGGGAGGAGCCATCCCACACTCACTATTAAACTCTTAAAGTGCCAGTGCCTCCTAGTGGGCCCGTCTATACCCCATGGTACTAATGTGGACCCCAGCATCCTCTGCCGACTACGAGAAAAGGATTTACCGGAAGGTAATTAAAATCCTATTTTTGGGGGGAAGATCTCAACAAGATTATCGCTGACTTAGCGTCTGCTAAGACTGCATGTCTGCCTAGTACAGCTCTGAAGGCTGAGTACTTCCTTTCGTTGCTTTCGACCTCCAGGTAAAGCAAAGGGTCAGTCGTACCTGAAACAGGCTTGCACTTCCAAATCCACTAAGTCCAAACCTAAACGTGCCTGGGCTGCCCGTCAGCCTGCTGCCAAAACAGACAAGCCTGCTGCATGATGGGGCGGGCCTCCTCCTGGGTGATCCCACGGTGGGAGGCCGACTTCTACGGTTTGCTCAGGTGTCGTCACAGACCACCTCGGATGCCTGGGTAAGGAAAGTAGTCACTCATGGATATGCCATCTCTTTCAAGACACTAGTTACAAAACCGATTGGATCTTCCTGACCCATTCTCAACCTCAAGTCTTTGAACAAATTTGTGAGTGTCTCCATATTCCGTATCAAGAAATGTCCCTTCGATCCGGTAAAAGCAAAAACTCTCCATCTGGTGGTACAATCCCTCCTGGACACGGGAGTGGTAGTGCCGGTGCCTCGGGCTCAGAGAGGCAGGGGGTACTATTCAACGCTGTTCCTAGTTCCGAAACCGAATGGATCTTCCCGACCCATTCTCAACCTCAAGTCTTTGAACAAATTTGTGTAAGTCTCCATATTCCGTATGGAAACTCTTCGCTCTATTGTTCTGGCCTTGTAGCCCAAGAACTATTTGGTATCACTGGACATAAAGGATGCTTACCTGCATACACCTATTGCAGTGTCGCATCAACAATACCAGCGGTTGCTATCGGCAACCTACATTTTCAATTCCAGGCCTTGCGTTTTGGTCTGACCTCGGCTCCTCAAGTTTTCACCAAGGTCATGGAGGTCATGACGGCCCTACTCTGCCGTATCTCGACAACTTCTTGATCCTGACGAACTCTCCTGAGGTTCTCCTTCGTCATCTGGAACTGACGGTCCAATTCCTGCTAGCCCACGGGTGGCTAGTCAACTGGAAGAAGTCTTCCCTGGTTCCTGCTCAGAGCATGGTGCACCTGGGAGCACTATTGGACACCCACAAACAGCGGTTGTTTTTGTCTCCAGAGAAGGTCTTGAAGCTTCAGGACAAGATGAGATGCTTTCTCTCTCGCCCACGTGTCAATACACTCGGCAATGCAAGTAGTAGGCCTCATGGTGTCGGCTTTCAACATGGTAGAGTACGCTCAATTTCATTCCTGCCCTCTGCAGAAGCGGATTTTTGCCAAGTGTGACGGCCTGCCTCACCAGATCAGGTCTCACATGATCTCCTTGTCTCCAGAGGTTCGTCATTGAGCTGGTGGATACAGGACCAACGATTGAGCGGGGGTCGTCCCTTCTGGATTTCCAACTGGTTCCTCCTGACAACGGATGCCAGTCTGAGGGATTGCGGCGTGCTGTTGGAGCAACACTCTCTTCAGGGTCGGTGGACCAGGGAGGAATCTCTCCTCCCGATAAACATTCGGGAATTGCGGGCAGTGTTCAATGCGTTGACAGTAGCCCTGCCTCTAGTACAGAACAGGCCTGTTCAAGTACAGTCAGACAACACCACCACGGTGGCATACATAAATCATCAAGGCGGCACCCGAAGCCGCAAAGCACTGTTGGAAGTGTCAAAGATTCTTCGTTGGGCGGAACGCCATCTGCCAGCCATATCAGCAGTGTTCATTCCGGGGGTCCTAAACTGGGAAGCAGACTTCCTCAGTTGTCAGGACATACACGCCAGAGTGTGGAGCCTGCATCCGGAGGTCTTTCAACTCCTAGTGGACCAGTGGGCACTACCAGATGTAGACCTGATGGTGTCTCGACACAATCACAAGGTTCCAGTCTTTGGAGCAAGGACAAGGGATCCTCAAGCAGTGTTCGTGAACGCACTGGCAATTCCATGGAACTTTCGGCTGCGGTGTCACTTCTGCCCAGGGTGATAAGGAAGGTCAAGCATGAAGGAGGAATACTACTTCTAATCGCTCTGGCGTGGCCCAGACGGCATTGGTTCTCAGACCTGCAGGGTCTCTCGATCGAGCGTCCTCTTCTGCTTCCGCAGTGCCCAGACCTCCTCGATCAGGGTCCTTGTGTCTACCAGGATTTTGGCCCAGCTGGCTTTGACGGCGTGGCTCTTGAAGCTTCCGTACTGAGGGCCAAATGTTTTTCGGAGGCGGTCATTCAAACCATGTTGAAGGCCCGTAAACCGGCTTCTGCTCGGATTTATCATAGGTTCTGGAATTCTTATTTTGCTTGGTGTGCAACTAACAATTATGATGCATACAAGTTCAGTACTGCCATACTCTTGGCTTTTCTGCAACAGGTCCTAGACTTAGGCCTTCATCTGGCCTCCCTCAAGGTTTATATTTCTGCCTTGTCGATATGGTTTCGGAGAAATATTGGCTCTTTGGGATTTGACGGTTGTTCTGGAGGCCTTACAAGAGTCACTGTTTTAACCTGTTGAGTCTGTGGACCTTAAATTGCTTACTCTTAAGGTCTTCTTTCTGCTGGCTATTGCCTCTGCTAGACTGGTTTCAGACTTGGGTGCCTTGTCCTGTCGGTCACCCTTTCTGATTTTTCATCGTGACCATGTGGTTCTTCGAACTCTCCCTGGTTATCTACCTAAGGTGGTGTCATCTTTCCACCATAACCAAGAGATTGTGGTTCCAGCCTTTACATCTCCAGGTTTATCTTTCAAAGAGCGGTCTTTGGATGTGGTATGGACTCTCCGTATTTATGTGAAGAAGACAGCTTATCTTAGGAGAACTGATTCCCTCTTTGTCCTTTTTGGTTTTCGCAAACGTGGCTCGCCTGCTAACAAGCAGACCTTGGCCAGATGGATTAGAATGATGATTGCACATGCTTATGTACAGGCTTGCTTTCCAGCTCCTGCTACCATCAAAGCCCATTCTACTCGGTCTGTTGGACCTACTTGGGTGACCCGCCATGGTGCGACCCTTGAACAATTGTGCAAGGCGGCTACGTGGTCCTCAGTGAATACGTTCATAAGGTTCTATGCCTTCGATACTTCCGCCTCCTTTGGATGCCGGGCTCTTGTGCCCGCTACAGTGCGTCCCCTCCCATGAGGAACTGCATTAGGACATCCCCGATGTTATCCCTGTGGAATCCCAGTGTACCCCGCTGCAGAAAAGGAGAT
This sequence comes from Pseudophryne corroboree, assembly GCF_028390025.1. Classification (NCBI taxonomy): domain Eukaryota; kingdom Metazoa; phylum Chordata; class Amphibia; order Anura; family Myobatrachidae; genus Pseudophryne; species Pseudophryne corroboree. Next base: position 704,394,212 of record NC_086444.1, on the reverse strand, counting down.
TTATGGTAAGAACTTACCTTTGTTAAATCTCTTTCGGCGAGGTACACAGGGCGCCCACCCTGACACACTTTGCTTCTTTGGGTTTGTATGGCATTAGCCGCTGATACCTTCTCCTGTCGTGAGAATGTAGTGCAGAGGTTCTCAAACTCGGTCCTCGGGGGCCCACACAGTGCATGTTTTGCAGGTCTCCTCACAGAATCGCAAGTGAAATAATTAGCTCCACCTGTGGACCTTTTAAAATATGTCAGTGAGTAATTAATACACCTGTGCACCTGCTGGGTTACCTGCAAAACATGCACTGTGTGGGCTCCCGAGGACCGAGTTTGAGAACCTCTGATGTAGTGTATGTGGCTACTAACGGTTGTCGTCTCTCTTACCTGCTACTGCATTGGGCTGGTTAACAAAACTGAGCTCCTGTGCACGGAGGCGGGGTTATAGAGGAGGCGGCGCTAAGCATCCTGGGAATAGTCAAAGCTTTTAGCCTGTTGGTGCCTTGTATCGAGATCCAACTCTACACCCCGATGTTATCCCTGTGGAACCCAGTGTACCTCGCAGAAAAAGATTTAACAAAGATAAGTTCTTACCATAAATCTCCTTATCCTTGGATATCTTTTTCGTTTAGAAATGTATCCAATTAGTCTAATCATTTTAGTTGAAAACATCAAACTAATTGTAAAAGATATAAAGAAAGGTTTTTTAGACTTGGAATAATATCCCCAACATCATATCAAAAGTCTAGAAAAAGCTAATTATGGGAAAGACGCCATACTGGCCGCCATCTTGGATTTACTCTCAATCTATAAAATGCATTTATTGCTCTGATTAACTTCAAATATATACCAATTAGAAAGTTTTTTGAACTAGGAATCATATAAAGACTTTATTTAATTATGTTTCTATCATGTTCCATTTATTATAAAGGTAGTCAAGTTATGAACATTATAATGATACGGTATGTGTTTGAAAAAACTTTGTTAAACTTGTACAAAATAGTTTACATTACTATACACTCTTTGAAAAAACTACTAACACAATAGAAACGCTACTGTCATTTCTAACATATATTACTCTCCATCAGAAACACCATCATCGTATACTTCTATATTGGAGTTACTGCAGAGTATACCATACTGCAAGCAGATGAACATTCCAAACCATGTTTTCTGCATGAGCACCTTGAAGTACTACAATCTGTCTTGCATTTACATCTTATGATATTGAGCAGAACTAATGGTGCTGGTTGAAGGTCGGTGAGTACTGGTAGGAGTTGACCACCCTGTAACTGACAACCCCAATCCTCAGGTAGAAGAGATGTAATACCTTTCCAATCCTGAACTCGGTAGTAGACCTGTAAGTTATGGAATTTAGCAGCAGCTGAAGTTGATGGAAGTGACTGTGCTTGAATAGCTTGAACCATATTTTTGTTAGCCACCTTTGTACTGAAACATCTGTGTCTCTGGATATCAAGGATGCGTACCTTCATATTCCGATCTGGCCGCCTCATCAGGCTTATCTCCAGTTTGCACTGCAGGACTGTCACTACCTGTTCCAGGCCCTGCCATTTGGTCTCTCCACGGCACCGAGGGTGTTCACCAAGGTGATGGCAGAAACAAGGTTTCTACGCCGCAAACAGGGAGTGAACATAATTCCGTACCTGGATGATCTCCTGATAAAAGCGCCATCCATTAAAACGTTGCTGGACAGCATTGCTCTCTCAACCAAATTCCTCCAGGATCACGGGTGGATTCTGAACCTTCCAAGATCTCACGTAGAGCCAACACGGAGGCTTCCATTCCTGGGAATGATACTGGACATGTAGTCACAATAGGTGTTCCTTCCGTTGGAAGACATTGGTAATCCAGTTGATGGTTCGGGATGTCCTGAAGCCAACCGGGGTGTTGGTGCATCTGTGCATTCACCTTCTGGGGAAAATGGTGGACTCTTACGAGGCACTTCAATATGGAAGGTTTCACGCAAGACCCAACTCGATTTGTTGGACAAATGGTCCGTATCGCATCTTCACATGCACCAGAGGATCCATCTGTCGCCAAAGGCCAGGATCTCTCTTCGTTGGTGGCTACAGCCTTCCCATCTCATCGCAGGATGGAGGTTTGGAATTCAGAACTGGATTCTGTTAACCACAGACGCATGCCTCAGACGTTGGGGAGCAGTCACTCAGGGGGTGCAGTTTCAGGGAAGATGGTCGTCAGGAAGTCATCCTTCAACATTCTGGAACTCAGGGCCATATACAACGCCTCTACAGGCCTCACATCTTCAAGATCTGGCAATTCAGGTCCAGTTGGATAATGTGATGGCAGTAACGTACATAAATCGACAGGGTGGAATGAAAAGCAGAGCAGCAATGTCAGAGGTGTCAAGAATTCTCCTCTGGGCAGAAAGAAACGCTGTGGCATTGTCAGCAGTCTTCATTCTGGGAGTAGACAACTGGGAAGCAGACTTCCTCAGCAGACACGAACTGCACCCGGGGGAGTGGGGCCTTCATCTAGAAGTGTTCAGGTGCTTGACAAGTCAATGGGGATATACACAGATCGACATGATGGCCTCTTGTCTCAACAAGAAACTCAGGCAGTGGCGATAGACGCACTGACGACTACATGGGTCTATCATGGTGTATGCGTTTCCTCCACTTCCTCTGATCCCAAGAATTCTGAAACAAATAAAAAGGGAAAAGGTTCAAGCAATACTCATTGCTCCGGACTGGCCAAGAAGGGCCTGGTATGCGGACCTTCTGGAGATGCTCCTCGAAGATCTGTGGCCTCTACCTCTTCGCAAGGATCTTGTGCAACAGGGCCCGTTCGTCTGTCAGGACTTACCGCGGCTGCGTTTGACGGCATGGAAGTTGAATGCCTGATTCTAGCCAGGAGAGGGATCCCTAACAAGGTTATCCCAACTATGATCCAAGCCAGGAAAGTGGTAACGTCTAAGCATTACCATCATATTGTGGTTCCGGTTGTCACCGACACCTCTGCTACTTCAAAGTCTTTGGATGTTGTGAGGGCTTTGAAGATGTATGTGAAAAGAACAGCTTGTCACAGAAAGATGGACTCGCTGTTTGTTCTTTATGATCCCAATAAGATTGGGTGTCCTGGATCAGACTTACTATCCAACATGCTTATTCCACGACATTTGCCGTGTCCAAAATCTGTACAGGACCACTCTACTAGGTCGGTGGGTTCTTCCTGGGCGGCTGCCTTGGGTGTCTCAGCTTTACATCTCTGCCGAGCAGCTACTTGGTCACATTTGCAAAGTTCTACAAGTTCGATACTTTGGCCTCTGAGGACCTTCAGTTTGGTCAATCAGTTCTACAGGAAACTCAGCACTCTCCCACCCGGTTTGGGAGCTTTGGTACATCCCCATGGTACTAAATGGACCCCAGTATCCTCTAGGGCGTAAGAGAAAATAGGATTTTAATTACCTACCAGTAAATCCTTTTCTCGTAGTCAGTAGAGGATACTGGGAGCCCGCACAGTGCTTCGTTCTTCCTGCACTGTTACTTGGTTAAGTAATGTTGGTTCAGCCATTGCTGTTCCTGTTTTAAGTTTGGTTAGCTTGGCTTTCCTCTTATTGTGTGTGCTGGTCCAGAATCTCACCACTATCCTTATCTATCCTTCTCTCAAAGTACGTCCGTCTCCTCGGGCACAGTTTCCTAGACTAAGTCTAGTAGGAGGGTCGTAGAGGGAGGAGCCAGCCCACACGATCAAATTATTAAAGTGTCATGGCTCCTAATGGACCCTTCTATACCCCATGGTACTAAATGGACCCCAGTATCTTCTATGGACTACGAGAAAAGGATTTACCTGTAGGTAATTAAATTCCTATTTTCTCCACCTTGACCCACATGGCATTGGACAGAGCCGATTTTTTGCTTTTCTTGGGAGGACTGAATCGGCAAACAAAGATGCTGGATAGCTACAAAGTTCATACTTGAATATGCTCCTCTTATCTATGTCCTGTTCAGAAACAAAAGCAAGTCTTTGGAATAGCAATTGTAAGTCTATATTGACGACATTTTGACCTACTGTAATATTCTTCGATCCCATTTGTAATAGCCTGTAAATTTTGTTTGAATGAATAGTTCCAAATGTTCTGACCATGCATGGACTGGATAATTAGATCGCCAGCTTCTTTTGCATTGTCAACGTTGACATTACCATGAGCAACCACTCCTGATGTCAAATTGCACAAAGGTTCATCATTGGTAAATGGGCTTCAATCCAATAGAATTGTTAAGATTTTCCTAGTGTCTAAGCAGTCTCTCTTGTCTGCCTGGTGTATGAAGCTTCTTTATGTTGATCACTTGTATTATACGGGTGGTCTTCAATATGCCGACTGACGGGATCCCGGCGCACAGTATACCGGCACCGGGATCCTGACAGCTGGCATACCGACACTTATTCTCCCTCGTGGGGGTCCACGACCCCCCTGGAGGGAGAATAAAATAGCGTAGCGCGCCACCGTGCCCGTAGCGTGGCGAGCGCAGCGAGCCCGCAAGGGGCTCATTTGCGCTCGCCACACTGTCTGTAAGCCGGCGGTCGGGCTCAAGGTGCCGGTATGCTGGTCGCCGGGAGCCCGAGTGCCAGCATATCGTAGTGAACCCGTATTATACATGACTGTAGTAAACTCTTGCATGGCATTGTTGACCTGTGCATGGAATCATGGATTGAACCCATACTGATCACTGTGCTTCTGTCATTCCACTACCTCTAGTTAACCCTCCTGTACATTTGATGCATATCATCAGTGCCTGTTCAATGATAAGATCACTGGAAAGACCTGCCCAATACTTGCTACTACGACGAAAAACATGTAGACCTTTTTGGAACTTGCTGTACACGATCAGGTGAGACTTCTTAATCTGTTGCATCTTTTGGAGGTGTACATACACTGTGCTTGTGTACAAATTGTGCCCTGATGCTGCAAAGTATGGCAGCATATTGTTTAGAGCTAATAATAAATGTATTTTATAGATTTCGAGAGTAAATCCAAGATGGCGGCCAATATGCCATCTTTCCCATATTTAGATTTTTCTAGACTTTTGATATGTTGTTGGGGATATTATTCCAAGTCTAAAAAAAACCTTACTTTATTTATTTTACAATTAGTTTGATATTTAACTTTGTTTACCTAAAATGACTGGTCTTTCATTTTTAAACTTATCGACTGAGTCCACCATAACCACCCTCTCTGGCCGAGAATTCCAAATCCTTACTGCCTTAGGTGTCAGCATCTTTCCAGCGAATGCTAGACAGGGACTGCACACCGAAAAGCCAGCCTACCAGGTGAGATAGCTATATGCTCCTGTTTGGTTGTGACTCGGAGGTTTCCTCAGGTTACGAGGCTAATGTTTCCATTACCTCGGATGTTGAGACCTACTCTGTCCCGGAGGACTCCTATCCACAGGTGGATGTGGAGGCCCTGATTAAGACAGTTAAAACTGCACTTTTGATAAGGTATTGAGAGAAAACCTCTAAGTCAAGCACCAGAGTATTTAAAGAAGAAGGTAACCACTGAGTTCCCTTCTGCTCAACTTGAGGGACTCCAGGTGAGCCCGTGCCTCCATCAGAAGAGTATATAAGCACATTGCTGCCTTTTTCCTGCTCCAAGGTGCAAATAAGGACAATTGGGTGACCCCTACTTCAGTACATGCCTCACATTTCCTGGCTACGACTGATCAGAAGCTAGAGAACTTATTCAAGGCAATTTTCTCTAATGTCCTAGGACAGAGGTTCTCAAACTCGGTCGTCGGGAGCCCACACAGTGCATGTTTTGCAGGTAACCCAGCAGGTGCACAGGTGTATTAATCACTCACTGACACATTTTAAAAGGTCCACAGGTGGAGCTAATTATTTCACTTGCGATTCTGTGAGGAGACCTGCAAAACATGCACTGTGTGGGCCCCCGAGGACAGAGTTTGAGAACCTCTGTCCTAGGAGATACTGGGATGGTTTTAGCACCATGAGTATATATGGGGTCCATTGGAGCCTTGGCACTGTAAATTTCTTCAGCGTGTGCTGGTTCCTCCCCTCTATGCCCCCCCTACAGACACGGTTTAGAAAAATATGCCCAACGAGCCGGGTGCATTTTCTGGAGCTCCAGAGAGTTTTCTTCAAAAACTCTATTTTAGTTTGGTGCCCGCCAGTGCTGCCTGAAGATATCAGTCTGCCTGCATCGTGAGACTTAAGGGGGGGGAAGGGGAGGTAGCCGGACCAACCTCTTGAAGGGTTAATGATCTGGATCCCCGCTGACAAGACATCGCTCCTCGTCCACAGGGTGTGCGCCCCCCAGTCTTTACTTGCCCCCAGGGTGTGCACGCACTCCAACAGCATGCCGCCACCACTATCAGAGCTGAAGACGCTGGTGTGGTGAGCACAGGAATCGGGGTCCTGGTTAGCGGGTTCCCCGTTCACATGGCGGCATAAGGGCGTGACGGGTACTTGGCGCTGCCGGTGCCCGCTGCATATGCCCACACTGGCGCTGACATGGCAAAGGGGTTTTAACCCTGTTTTCTGTAGATTGAAGAGACTTGCCAGTATAATAAAGTACAGGGACCGTGCGCCATTAAGAGGGTGGGGCTTCCCGGAGAACGGGAACAGCGCCTCAGAGGTGCCATTTCCTGCTGCATCACACACTACAAGCTGCATGCAGGGAAGCGCTGCCCCTCCAAGGACCTAAAGCACCTTATGCTGGTACCAGGGGGTTTTGTAGAAGAAGGGGAGAAATATATTGTCTGTTAAAATTAGGTAACTTATCTAAGGCTCTACCTTCTGCCCAGCAAAGCATTACTTTAGCTGATAGAGGCAGCAGTGTTCTGGTTTTCTCCCTCTCTGTCTCACTCCATCCAGCCTGTACACTGGGTTACTGTTTTCTCTTACGTTCTAGAGGATGCTGGGGACTCCGTAAGGACCATGGGGATAGACGAGCTCCACAGGAGACATGGGAACTAAAAAGAACTTTAGGTATGGGTGTGCACTGGCTCCTCCCTCTATGCCCCTCCTCCAGACCTCAGTTTAATACTGTGCCCAGAGGAGACTGGGTGCACTACAGGGAGCTCTCCTGAGCTTCCTGAAATAAAGTATTTTGTTAGGTTTTTTATTTTCAGGGAGACCTGCTGGCAACAGGCTCCCTGCATCGTGGGACTGAGGAGAGAGAAGCAGACCTACTTCTGTGAGTTTCAAGGCTCTGCTTCTTAGGCTACTGGACACCATTAGCTCCAGAGGGCGTCAGAACGCAGGTCTGCCCTAGCGGTTCGTCCCAGAGCCGCGCCGCCGTCCTCCTCGCAGAGCCGGAAGATAGAAGCCGGGTGAGTATAGGAAGGCAGAAGACTTCAGAGACGGCAGAAGACTTCAGATCTTCAGTGAGGTAACGATGCGCGCCATTGCTCCCACACAGAGACACACACAGCGCACACTGTTGGGTGGGGGGGGGGGGGAGCGCACTGGGCAGCAATGTTATACCTCTTGGACTGGCTATATGGGTATTGTATTTACTTATGAGTATCCCCCGCCAGGTTTTAAAAAAGAGCGGGACCGAAGCCCGCCACTGAGTGGGCGGGGCTTCTTCCTCAGCACTCACCAGCGCCATTTTCTCCACTGCACACGCTGAGAAGCTGGCTCCCCTGCTGATCACCGGTGACAGAGGGTTTTAAAGAAGGGGGGGGGCCACATAATTTGGCGCAGTGAATACATATTACAAGCGCTATATCTGGGTAAATTTTTCTCCAGGATTATTGGCGCTGGGTGTGTGCTGGCATACTCTCTCTCTGTCTCTCTCTGTCTCTCCAAAGGGCCTTGTGGGGAAATTGTCTCCAGATAGAGCTTTCCCTGAGTGTGTGGTGTGTCAGTACGTGCATGTCGGCATGTCTGAAGCAGAAGGCTCTCCTAGGGATGAGGTGGAGCGCATGAGTGTGGTGTCGCCGTCGGCACATGATTGGATGGATATGTGGAATATTCTAAATGCAAATGTGAATTTATTACACAAACATTTGGACAAGGCAGAGTCCAGGGACAGTTCAGGGAGTCAGTCCCTGCCTTTCCCTGTGGCACAGGGGCCTTCTGGGGCTCAAAAGTGCCCGCTGTCTCAGGTGGTTGACACAGATACCGACACAGATTCTGACTCTAGTGTCGATTATGATGATGCAAGGTTACAGCCAAAATTGGCAAAAAGTATCCATTATATGATTATTGCTATAAAGGATGTACTGCATATTATTGATGACCTCGCGGTGCCTAATCCTAAAATCCACATGTTTAAAGAAAAGAAACCTGAGGTTACTTTTCCACCCTCCTTTGAATTAAATGAATTTTCTGCAACTTCCTAGTGGATGCTGGGGACTCCGTAAGGACCATGGGGAATAGACGGGCTCCGCAGGAGACAGGGCACTTTAAGAAAGAATTAGGGGGGGGGGCGGCGCCCTGGGCAGCAATTAAGTACCTCTTGGCATAAAAGGGCATATATACAGTTGGGCACTGTATATATGCATGAGCCCCCACCATTATTTTACACAAAATCGCGGGACAGAAGCCCGCCACTGAGGGGGCGGGGCTTCTTCCTCAGCACTCACCAGCGCCATTTTCTCTCCACAGCTCCGCTGAGAGGAAGCTCCCCAGGCTCTCCCCTGCAGATTCACGATAGAAAGAGGGTAAAAAGAGAGGGGGGGGGCACATAAATTTAGCGCAATATCAGTATATACAGCAGCTATTGGGTAAACACTAAGTTACTGTGTAATTCCTGGGTCATATAGCACTGGGGTGTGTGCTGGCATACTCTCTCTCTGTCTCTCCAAAAGGCCTTGTGGGGGTTCTGTCCTCAAATAGAGCATCCCCTGTGTGTGTGGTGTGTCGGTACGCTTGTGTCGACATGTTTGACGAGGAAGGCTATGTGGAAGCAGAGCAGGTGCAGATGAATGTGGTGTCGGCGCCGACACCTGATTGGATGGATATGTGGAAGGTGTTAAATGATTATGTAAACTCCTTGCATAAAAAGTTGGATAAAGCTGAAGCCTTGGGACAGTCAGGGTCACAACCCATGCCTGATCCTACAGCGCAGAGGCCGTCAGGGTCTCAGAAGCGCCCACTATCCCAAATTGTTGACACGGATATCGACACGGATTCTGACTCCAGTGTCGATGGCGATGATGCAAAGTTGCAGCCTAAAATGGCTAAAGCCATCCGCTACATGATTATAGCAATGAAGGATGTATTGCACATCTCAGAGGAAAACCCTGTCCCTGACAAGAGGGTTTATATGTTTGGGGAGAAAAGGCAAGAAGTGACTTTTCCCCCTTCACATGAGCTAAATGAATTATGTGAAAAGGCTTGGGATTCTCCTGATAGGAAAATGCAGATTTCCAAACGGTTACTTATGGCGTATCCTTTCCCGCCAACGGACAGGTTACGCTGGGAATCCTCCCCTAGGGTAGACAAAGCTTTGACACGCTTATCTAAGAAGGTAGCCCTGCCGTCACAGGATACAGCCGCCCTAAAAGATCCTGCGGATAGAAAGCAGGAAGGTATCCTGAAGTCCGGCAATTGCGTCGGCCTGGATGTGTAGTGCTGTAGCAGCATGGACAGATACTCTGTCTGAGGAGCTTGATACCTTGGACAAGGATACTATATTGCTGACCCTGGGGCATATAAAAGACGCTGTCCTATATATGAGGGATGCCCAGAGAGACATTTGCCTACTGGGCTCTAGAATAAATGCAATGTCAATTTCTGCCAGAAGGGTCCTGTGGACTCGGCAATGGACAGGTGATGCCGACTGAAAAAAGCACATGGAGGTTTTACCTTATAAGGGTGAGGAATTGTTTGGGGACGGTCTCTCGGACCTAGTTTCCACAGCTACGGCTGGGAAGTCAATTTTTTTGCCATATATTCCCTCACAACCTAAGAAAGCACCGTGTTACCAAATGCAGTCCTTTCGATCACAAAGAGGCAAGAAAGTCAGAGGTGCATCCTTTCTTGCCAGAGGCAGGGGTAGAGGAAAGAAGCTGCACAATACAGCTAGTTCCCAGGAACAGAAGTCCTCCCCGGCTTCCACTAAATCCACCGCATGACGCTGGGGCTCCACAGGTGGAGCCAGGAGCGGTGGGGGCGCTTCTCCGAAATTTCAGCCACCAGTGGGTTCGCTCACGGGTGGATCCCTGGGCTATACAGATTGTGTCTCAGGGATACAAGCTGAAATTCGAAGTGATGCCCCCTCACCGTTACCTCAAATCGGCCCTACCAGCTTCCCCCATAGAAAGGGAGGTAGTGTTAGCGGCAATTCACAAATTATATCTCCAGCAGGTGGTGGTAAAGGTTCCCCTCCCTCAACAGGGAAGGGGTTACTATTCCACAATGTTTGTGGTACCGAAACCGGACGGTTCGGTCAGACCCATATTGAATTTAAAATCCCTGAACATTTACCTGAAAAGGTTCAAGTTCAAGATGGAATCGCTCAGGGCGGTCATTGCAAGCCTGAAAGAGGGGGATTTTATGGTGTCTCTGGACATAAAGGATGCTTACCTGCATGTCCCCATTTATCCACCTCATCAGGAGTACCTCAGATTTGTGGTACAGGACTGTCATTACCAATTCCAGACGTTGCCGTTTGGTCTGTCCACGGCACCGAGAATATTTACCAAGGTAATGGCAGAAATGATGGTGCTTCTGCGAAAGCAAGGAGTTACAATTATCCCATACTTGGACGATCTCCTCATAAAGGCGAGGTCCAGAGAGCAGTTGCTGATCAGCGTAGCACACTCTCGGGAGGTGTTACAACAGCACGGCTGGATTCTGAATATTCCAAAGTCGCAGCTGATTCCTACGACGAGTCTGCCCTTCCTGGGCATGATTCTGGACACAGACCAGAAGAAGGTGTTTCTCCCGGAGGAGAAGGCCCAGGAGCTCGTGACTTTGGTCAGAGACCTCTTAAAACCAAAACAGGTGTCGGTGCATCAATGCACGCGAGTCCTGGGAAAGATGGTAGCATCATACGAAGCCATTCCCTTCGGCAGGTTCCATGCGAGGACCTTTCAGTGGGATCTGTTGGACAAGTGGTCCGGATCGCATATTCAGATGCATCGGCTGATCACCCTATCCCCCAGGGCCAGGGTGTCTCTTCTGTGGTGACTGCAGAGTGCTCACCTTCTCGAGGGCCGCAGGTTCGGCATACAGGACTGGGTCCTGGTGACCATGGATGCAAGCCTCCGAGGGTGGGGGGGCAGTCACTCAGGGAAGAAACTTCCAAGGGCTGTGGTCAAGTCAGGAGACTTGTCTGCACATCAATATCCTGGAACTAAGGGCCATATACAATGCCCTGAGTCAAGCGGAGCCTCTGCTTCGCAACCAACCGGTGCTTATTCAGTCAGACAACATCACCGCAGTGGCTCATGTAAACCGCCAGGGCGGCACAAGAAGCAGGGTGGCAATGGCAGAAGCCACCAGAATTCTTCGCTGGGCGGAGAATCACGTGCAAGCACTGTCAGCAGTGTTCATTCCGGGAGTGGACAACTGGGAAGCAGACTTCCTCAGCAGGCACGACCTCCACCCGGGAGAGTGGGGACTTCATCAAGAAGTCTTCACACAGATTACAAATCGATGGGAACTGCCACAAGTGGACATGATGGCGTCCCGCCTCAACAAAAAACTACAAAGGTATTGCGCCAGGTCAAGAGACCCTCAGGCGATAGCTGTGGACGCACTAGTGACACCGTGGGTGTTCCAGTCTGTGTATGTGTTTCCTCCTCTTCCTCTCATACACAAGGTGCTGAGAATCATAAGAAAAAGAGGAGTGAGAACAATACTCATTGTTCCGGATTGGCCAAGAAGGGCTTGGTCTCCGGAACTGCTAGAAATGCTCACAGAGTACCCATGGCCTCTGCCTCTCAGACAGGATCTGTTGCAACAGGGGCCCTGTCTGTTCCAAGACTTACCGCGGCTGCGTTTGACGGCATGGCGGTTGAACGCTGGATCCTAGCAGAGAAAGGCATTCCGGATGAGGTTATTCCTACGCTGATACAGGCTAGGAAGGACGTGACAGCAAAACATTATCACCGTATATGGCGAAAATATGTTGCTTGGTGTGAGGCCAGGAAGGCCCCTACAGAGGAATTCCAGCTGGGCCGTTTCCTTCACTTCCTACAGGCAGGAGTGACTATGGGCTTAAAATTAGGGTCCATTAAGGTCCAGATTTCGGCCCTATCCATTTTCTTTCAAAAGGAACTTGCTTCTCTTCCTGAAGTTCAGATGTTTGTAAAGGGAGTGCTGCATATTCAGCCCCCTTTTGTGCCACCAGTGGCACCTTGGGATCTTAACGTGGTGTTGAGTTTCCTGAAATCTCACTGGTTTGAGCCACTTAAGACCGTGGAGTTAAAATATCTCACGTGGAAAGTGGTCATGCTATTGGCCTTAGCTTCGGCTAGGCGTGTGTCAGAATTGGCGGCTTTGTCATGTAAATGCCCCTATCTGGTTTTCCATATGGACAGGGCAGAATTACGGACTCGTCCGCAATTTCTGCCGAAGGTGGTGTCATCCTTTCATTTGAACCAACCTATTGTGGTGCCTGCGGCTACTCGTGACTTGGAGGATTCCAAGTTACTAGATGTAGTCAGGGCTTTGAAGATTTATGTAGCCAGAGCGGCTGGAGTCAGGAAAACTGACTCGCTGTTTATCCTGTATGCATCCAACAACCTGGGTGCTCCTGCTTCAAAGCAAACTATTGCTAGCTGGATCTGTAACACGATTCAGCAGGCTCATTCTGCGGCTGGATTGCCGCATCCAAAATCAGTAAAAGCCCATTCCACAAGGAAGGTGGGCTCTTCTTGGGCGGCTGCCCGAGGGGTCTCGGCATTACAGCTTTGCCGAGCAGCTACTTGGTCGGGTTCAAACACCTTTGCAAAGTTCTACAAGTTTGATACCCTGGCTGAGGAGGACCTTGAGTTTGCTCATTCGGTGCTGCAGAGTCATCCGCACTCTCCCGCCCGTTTGGGTGCTTTGGTATAATCCCCATGGTCCTTACGGAGTCCCCAGCATCCACTAGGACGTTAGAGAAAATAAGATTTTACTCACCGGTAAATCTATTTCTCGTAGTCCGTAGTGGATGCTGGGCGCCCGTCCCAAGTGCGGACTTCTTCTGCAATACCTGTATATAATTATTGCTTAAATAAGGGTTATGTTATGGTTGCATCAGGTTTGTCTGATGCTCTGTTGTTGTTCATACTGTTAACTGGGTAAGTTTATCACGAGTTATATGGTGTGATTGGTGTGGCTGGTATGAGTCTTACCCTGGATTCCAAAATCCTTTCCTTGTACTGTCAGCTCTTCCGGGCACAGTTTCCTTAACTGAGGTCTGGAGGAGGGACATAGAGGGAGGAGCCAGTGCACACCAGTAGTCCTAATTCTTTCTTAAAGTGCCCTGTCTCCTGCGGAGCCCGTCTATTCCCCATGGTCCTTACGGAGTCCCCAGCATCCACTACGGACTACGAGAAATAGATTTACCGGTAAGTAAAATCTTATTATTTGAAAGTGCTTGGGAAACTCCAGATAAGAAACTGCAGATTCCCAAGAGGATTCTTATGGCGTATCCTTTCCCAATCAAGGACAGAATACGGTGGGAATCCTCCCCAAGGGTGGATAAAGCGTTGACGCGCCTTTCCAAGAAGGTGGCGCTACCGTCTCAAGATACCGCTACCCTCAGGGATCCTGCTGACCGCAAGCAGGAAACTACCTTGAAGTCAATTTACACACATACAGGTACATTACTCAGACCGGCAATAGCGTCGGCCTGGGTTTGTAGCGCGGTACTGGCGTGGACAGATACCTTATCTGCTGATATGGATACAATGGATAAGGAGTCTATTTTATTGACCCTGGGCCACATTAAGGATGCAGTCCTTTATATGAGAGAGGCTCAGAGGGATATAGGCGTACTGGGGTCCAGAGCAAACGCTATGGCGATTTCGGCCAGGCGAGCACTGTGGACCTGAAAGTGGACGGGTGATGCCGACTCAAAGCGGCATATGGAGGTTTTGCCGTACAAGGGTGAGGAGTTGTTTGGGGAAGGTCTCGCGGACCTAGTTTCCACAGCTACTGCTGGTAAATCAACTTTTTTACCTTATGTTTCCTCACAGCCTAAGAAAGCGCCACATTATCAGATGCAGTCCTTTCGGCCGCATAAATCCAAGAGGGCTCGGGGATCTTCCTTTCTTGTCAGAGGTAAGGGCAAGGGGCAAAAGCTGCCAGCTACAGCCAGTTCCCAGGAACAGAAGTCCTCCCCGCCTTCTACTAAATCCACCGCATGACGCTGGGGCTCCGCTGGGGGAGTCCGCTCCAGTGGGGGCACGTCTTCGTCTTTTCAGCCAAGTCTGGGTTCACTCTCAGGTAGATCCCTGGGCATTAGACAATGTTTCCCAGGGGTACAAGCTGGAATTCGAAGAGGTGCCTCCTCGCCGGTTTTTCAAATCAGCACTGCCGACTTCTTCCCCAGAGAGGGAGGTAGTTTTGGCAGCTATTCAAAAATTGTGTCTCCAACAAGTGGTGGTCAAGGTTCCCCTGCTGCAGCAGGGGATGGGCTATTACTCAACCCTGTTTGTGGTCCCGAAACCGGACGGTTCGGTCAGACCCATTCTAAATTTAAAATCCTTAAACCTATACTTAAAGAGGTTCAAGTTCAAGATGGAGTCGCTCAGGGCGGTCATTGCAAGTCTGGAAGAGGGAGATTATATGGTGTCTCTAGACATAAAGGATGCATACCTTCATGTCCCCATTTATCAACCTCATCAGGCGTTCCTGAGATTTGTGGTGGAGGATTGTCACTACCAATTTCAGACGTTGCCGTTTGGGCTGTCCACGGCCCCGAGAATTTTTACCAAATTGATGGCGGAGATGATGGTGCTCCTGCACAAGCAGGGGGTCACAATTATCCCATACTTGGACGATCTCCTGATAAAAGTGAGATCGAGAGAACAATTGCTGGACAAAGTATCACTCTCCCTGAGGGTGTTACAACAACACGGTTGGATTCTAAACCTGCCAAAGTCACAGTTGGTTCCAACAACCAGATTGCCTTTCTTAGGCATGATTCTGGGCACGGAACAAAAGAGGGTCTTTCTCCTGACGGAAAAGGCCCAGGAACTGCGGGACTTGGTCAGGTACCTGTTGAAGCCAGACAGGGTGTCGGTACATCACTGCACGCGAGTGCTGGGCAAAATGGTGGCATCTTACGAGGCCATTCCATTCGGCAGGTACCATGCCAGAACCTTTCAGGGGGACCTTCTGGACAAGTGGTCCGGGTCTCATCTACAGATTCATCAGATGATCCGCCAGTCCCCCAGGGCCAGGGTGTCTCTCTTGTGGTGGCTGCAGAGTGCTCACCTTCTAGAGGGTCGCATGTTCAGAATCCAGGACTGGGTTCTGGTGACCACGGACGCGAGTCTCCGAGGATGGGGAGCAGTCACACAGGGAAGAAACTTCCAGGGTCTGTGGTCAAGCCAGGAGGCTTGTCTACACATCAACATTCTGGAATTAAGGGCCATATACAACGGCCTTTGTCAGGCGCAGACCTT
The DNA here is from genome assembly GCF_028390025.1 of Pseudophryne corroboree. Classification (NCBI taxonomy): domain Eukaryota; kingdom Metazoa; phylum Chordata; class Amphibia; order Anura; family Myobatrachidae; genus Pseudophryne; species Pseudophryne corroboree. Next base: position 704,378,647 of record NC_086444.1, on the reverse strand, counting down.
ACTTCAAGGTTTACCGGTTCTGATTCAGTCAGACAACATCACCGCAGTGGCTCATGTAAACTGCCAAGGCGCACAAGGAGCAGAGTGGCAATGGCAGAAGCCTCAAAGATTCTTCGATGGGCGGAGAGTCATGTAAGCGCTCTGACAGCAGTCTTCATTCCGGGGGTAGACAACTGGGAAGCAGACGTCCTCAGCAGACACGATCTGCATCCAGGAGAGTGGGGACTTCATCAGGAAGTCTTCGCAGAGATTGCAAGTCAGTGGGGTCTGCCTCAAATAGACATGATGGCTTCACGCTTCAACAAGAACCATCCGAGATACTGCGCCAGGTCAAGGGACCCTCAGGCGATTGCAGTGGATGCGCTGGTGACACCGTGGGTGTTTCAGTCGGTCTATGTGTTCCCTCCTCTTCCTCTCATCTCAAAGACACTGAGAATCATAAGACGAAGAGTGGTTCAGGCGATTCTCATCGTTCCAGATTGGCCTCGAAGGGCCTGGTATACGGATCTACAGGAAATGCTCTCAGAAGATCCGTGGCCTCTTCCTCTCAGGAAAGACCTGTTACAACAAGGGCCCTGTCTGTTCCAGGACTTACCGCGACTGCGTTTGACGGCATGGCGGTTGAACGCAGGATCCTAGCGGAGAAGGGCATTCCGGAGGAGGTCATTCCTACCCTGATAAAGGCTAGGAAGGAGGTGACATCGAAACATTATCACCGTATCTGGAGGAAGTATGTGTCTTGGTGCGAAACCAAGACTTCTCCTCCGGAAGAGTTCCATCTGGGCCGTTTTCTCCACTTCCTGCAAACAGGAGTGAATTTGGGCCTAAAGTTAGGCTCCATTAAGGTTCAGATTTCGACCTTATCCATTTTCTTTCAAAAGGAATTGGCTTCTTCTCTCCCCGAAGTCCAAACGTTCGTGAAAGGGGTGCTGCATATCCAGCCTCCTTTTGTGCCTCCAGTGGCACCATGGGACCTTAACGTGGTGTTACGGTTCCTTAAGTCTCACTGGTTTGAACCGCTTCAAACAGTTGAATTGAAGTATCTCACTTGGAAGGTGGTCATGTTATTGGCATTGGCTTCTGCACGGCGAGTGTCTGAGTTGGCGGCTTTGTCTCACAAAAGCCCTTATCTGATTTTCCATGTGGATAGAGCTGAGTTGCAGACTCGTCCCCAATTTTTGCCTAAGGTGGTTTCTTCTTTTCATATGAACCAACCTATTGTGGTGCCTGTGGCTACAAGGGACGTGGAGGATTCCGAGTCCCTAGATGTGGTCGGGGCATTGAAAATTTATGTGGCCAGAACGGCTCGGGTTAGGAAAACAGAGGCTCTGTTTATCCTATATGCAGCCAACAAGGTGGGTGCTCCTGCGTCTAAACAGACTATTGCTCGCTGGATCTGTAACACGATTCAGCAGGCTCATTTTGCGGCTGGATTGCCGTTACCGAATTCGGTTGAGGCCAATTCCACTAGGAAGGTGGGCTCTTCTTGGGCGGCTGCCCGGGGCATCTTGGCATTACAACTTTGCCGAGCCGCGACTTGGTCGGGTTCAAACACTTTTGCTAAATTCTACAAGTTTGATACCCTGGCCGATGAGGACCTAATGTTTGCTCATTCGGTGCTGCAGAGTCGTCCGCACTCTCCCACCCGTTTTGGAGCTTTGGTATAATCCCCATGGTCCTTACGGAGTCCCCAGCATCCTCTAGGTCGTAAGAGAACATAATATTTTAAACCTACTGGTAAATCTTTCTCTCGTAGTCCGTAGAGGATGCTGGGCGCCCGTCCCTGTGCGGACAGCATCCTGCAGGACTTGTATATAGTTGTTGCTTACATAAGGGTTATGTTTCAGTTGGATCAGTTTTGGGCTGATACTGGGTTTGTTTCATACTGTTGCCTGGTTCGTATATCCCATGTTATGCGGTGTGAATGGTGTGGCTGGTATGAATCTTGCCCTTGGATTTACAAAATCCTTTCCTCGTACTGTCCGTCTCCTCTGGGCACAGTTTCTCTAACTGAGGTCTGGAGGAGAGGCATAGAGGGAGGAGCCAGTGCACACCCATACCTAAAGTTCTTTTTAGTGCCCATGTCTCCTGTGGAGCCCATCTATCCCCATGGTCCTTACGGAGTCCCCAGCATCCTCTACAGACTACGAGAAAAAGATTTACCGGTAGGTTTAAAATCTTATAATTTCACTGCTCGTGTGTGTATTCTGCTGTATAAACATGTCTGCCAAGAAAGTTGTAGGTCAGTCCATTAGCACAAAGTTTTCCCCTCCCCTGGGGGTGGGGGGGGGGGGGGTTCTCTGTTGTGTACACAGTGCAGCCCCCCTTCACAAGGAAGCAGCATTCAAGAGCCAGCATGGCTGGACTTAATAAAAAGGATGATTACAGACATTTATTTTATTTATTACCAGTTATTTATGTAGTGCACACATATTCCGCAGCACTTTAGAGAGAATACTTGGCCATTCACATCAGTCGCTGCCTCAGTGGAGCTTACAATCTATATTCCCTACCACATGTATACACACACATACACGATAGGGTTAATTTTGTAGGGAGCCAGTTAATCTACCAGTATATTTTTGGATTGTGGGAGGAAACCGGAGTACCCGGAGGAAACCCACGCAAGTACGGGGAGAATATACAAACTCCACACAGAGCCATGATGGGAATCAAACCCATGACCTCAGTGCTGTGAGGCAGTAATGCTAACCATGTCAAAGTCAGAAAAATGTCTCTATGCACGTTGCCATATTTGCACCGCACACTGGTCCGCGCTGCGCATGCGTACGCTCTCCCGTGAAGGCGCATACCCGCGATAGCGTGCACTCGCAGGCGCGGTATGCGTATTTACGGTAGAGTTTATGTAGTCGTAGCGTGCGACTCATTCGTTACAAATGTTCACAATTAATGTAGTTTGTAGATCATGGTCACCTTGATAGATTCTGAAAGTCTGGTTAAAATAGAAGGTCCCCGTTTAAAGGAATCCCTCTTTGTATTGTACGAAGGGTCTAACAGGAATCATACAGCAGTGTTTGGTACCCATCGGAAGAGTATTTAATTAGTAATATTCCGGTGTTGGTTTGGAGCGTATTAATCGCTCGTGCGAATAGTTATGTACATAAGAAGTTTATGTCCATTACTATTATTTACACATACTCAGGTATGCGGCGGGAAACCCAGTTTCCCACCCACCTGAGCTGTTGGAAATCGTCACAGCCCACCTGTATGAATCACCCTATGACCTTTTGTTATGATGCAGGGCCGAATTCCTTCGGCCAATGGACAATGGGATTGTAGGACCAGGAGATTGCATTGTGTGTGGGGCATAAATAGGCAGGCCGACCACATCCAGCTCTCACTCTCTCATCAACGGTTATCTGCTGATAGCCGGGAGCTGGATATCGAGGCGCAGGCGATCATACCCTTTGTGCGTAAGTTTCTCTCCGTAATCATTGTCTTTCTGTGAGCCAATTTCTCTCATCTCTCTCTCTCTCTCTCTCTCTCTGTTCTATTCTCTCATATCTCCCCTAGACTAGGCTAGTATTGTATTGTATTAGATAGTATTGTATTGTATTGCATTTAGGTCAGTGTAGTATTGTCTTTTTGTATTTATTGTTTAGTTCTGTGGTTAGGAAGTCTCTGTTATATTGTAGTGTATCATTTGTACTGTTATCCCCTTTTTCAAATATATTAGATATAATACAGTTAATAGGCTTTGGAACCTAAACCAGTATCTGTGTATTTTCTATAGTATTAAGTGTTCACTTGAGCGTCGGTGACGCTCAAGCAGCCTTGTAGTTAGTCAGGTTACACAAGGTTGCACTTACACCCTGTATTCACAATAAGGTATTCTGTGTATTTCATTGGTATAAGGTTTATACATAAAGGTATAGCGTTGTGAGCGTCAGCGCCGCTGGTGACCTCCTCGTGGTCTCGAGCGTATGCTACGCCATAGCGAATCATTACTCTAGTCATAACCAATAACGTGTCCTGTGATCACTGGGCCGTGAGCGAACGTGACGCTTGAGCGTCTCGCCTACGGCTGAGCGATCGTTACGCAACTAGCGTACCATTACGGTACTTCTTAAGCAAACAGCGTACAGTGTTCTTAGACTTCATAAAGGGTTGTTTATACGACAAAAGTATTTAGAATTGTCAATTGGGGACTCGTCCTATCCTTCTCATATCTGCACTAGGTAGATCAGCAGACATTATCCCCCAGCAAAGGGTGGGAGGTTGTCTCCCAGTGCTGACGGGATAAGCGTCTGCTTCGCTTAGATAAAGAGTGCTGAAGGAATCCGGGAACCGGAAGTAAGAACAAAACGCTTGTGTCTTTTAAAAAAACTGTTTTATTCCTCTTCTGTCTTGCGTATACACGCACGCATACATTTATCTGCATTTCTTTTTCAATTTCGTATATCACTATTCCTGTTTGCCAATTTTTATAGTTGATAGAAAGTGCTAAAAAGAGATTTGCTGTTATTTCATAGTAGAGGTAATAGTTAAAGTATAGAACAACACACGATTTGTCTGAGATACAAGGCAGTCAGTGTGGATTGCGGTAGATGATCAGGGATCATTTACATTGATAAAAGTATATATTGTGTTACGGTGGATCTTTGCATTGCGTACACGTGTCGCTAACAAAGACTAGCGTACGCAATCCAAAAGGCAGACGCACGCAGCGTACATTACGCAACGTAGCGTCCGGTTACGCTCACGTAGCTCAAGTCACGAAAAAGGTGAATTAGCGCAAAGCGAGAATTAGCGCAAAGGCGATAAGTAACGCACAGCGGTAGATAACGCGAAGCGGTAAATAACGCAAATCTATTTTTGGAAAAAAAAAATCTGAAATTTAGTTTAACAGATCCTGCTCCTAATTGGTAACACTGTTGGACTGAAGACAATTTCTGCGCAGAAATAGATATAGAAACAAAGTGTACATGTGTTGAGTGAGTGTGGTTTTGTATACATAAGTTTATACAACTTTAAGGTGGAACCAAAAGGAAAGCCGGGTACTCGTCAAGGGACATACGTGTAAGTGACATATACGGTGGCTAGGGAGGCATCCCTGGTTAAATAATATTTGAGCATTAGAGTATAGCGGACCATAAGGTAACAAGACCAGGAGGTCATAAGGTAACAAGACCAGGAGGTCGTAAGGTAAAAGGTCCGCTATAAAAGTCCAGTGGCACAACGCCTGGGGTGTTGGTGCAGAACCCATATAGGCCATACAAGCTCTTGCTGAAGGAATCGCGGCCGGAAACATCGATTCCATTGATCTTTCAGTACATAACAAGTAGTGCTTGTGTACTGAACGATTGGACCGCACGTAATTGTGTGCAGTAGTTAGTAATCTGACCTAATACCATTAGAGTAAAGTGGTCACAAACGCTATTTGTACATTCTGACGTGATTTGTGTAATTTTTTATTTTTGGAAGGGAAGTTCGCTGGTCACTCAGGAACTATCTAACAACCCCAACTTTACTGGAAAGAGTAAGTGTCCTGCGGGTAACCCTCATATGTTCCAGTAAACTGAAGGTTCCATAGGGGCCCTGTATCGAGTACGCCAGCACCACGTCGGTGTGATCAGGTCGTATTGGTCGAGGTGGGCGAGTGAGTGGGGTACTCGGTAAACCGCCACCGCCGGCCTACTGTGGAGTAATTTGGTTGTCTGTAAAGGCTTGCTGAAAACCTTGACACAGAAATCCAAGGAGGACTAAGCAACACCTGCAGACTATGGGGGCCAGTTGCTCAGGTAGGGGGCGATCAACCCTGGTTCAGGTTGATTCTGTGAACCGACCAGTTGGGTCGGCACGATATGTAATGTGTGAAAAATATGGAAGTCACACCGAATCTTTATGTGATGAATGGGAGAGAATGACTGTACAAGACAGGGACAAATTCCCAAGAATAGGTAGCTTTAGTCCAGAAGTGTTACAAAATTTAAGGAGGAGGATATGTCTCGTAAAATCAGCAAAGAGACGAATTCAACATCATGATTATTTACAGTTATGGCACCAGGAAGGTGAGATACAGAGAGGTTTGGCTCTGGCGGCAGGATCTGGGGCAGTCAGGAAGCTGATAGCCACAGCTCCTCCTCCACCATACATTGCAGGAGAGAAGTTGATTGCGGAGAGAAACGCACTGGGTTGTAAAACACAAACTCTTAGTAACCCTGTAAATGTTAATGATGTTAACCAAATAACTCATGCAAGTATTAACCCGTGCAAGATGTACCCTGTTTTGAACCTTCCTCAGGAGTGTGATCAAGAAGACGATTCAGCAACAATTTCAGCTCTCTCTCTTGCAGCCACCATAGCAGAGACCACAGTAGGCACAGTGACACCCATGAGATTAGTGAAAGCCCCTAGCGGAGGGATAGGTGAGGTCGTGTCAACGGGTAAGTACGGCACCATGCACTACACTGAAACAATTGTACCACAACAAGCAGTAGAATCTACACAGGAAGAGGCTGTTAGAATTGCTCCTGTAAGGGTAATAGCAGTTCCCAATGGAAAAACAGATGTGTCTGGAGCCACTCCCATAAGGAACATTGCCATGTACACTCCATTTTCCAGTATGGAATTAAGAACAATAGTGTCCGAATTTCCTGACCCCAGAAAGGACTTAGTTGCTAGCCAAAAATACATCAGGGATCTAGGTAACACTGTAGAACCCAACAACAAGGATTGGCAGATACTGCTAAGAGCTTGTTTACCTTCCAATGTTGACGCAACTCAATTTTTAGCTGACTGTGCATTGGATAAAGATGTACCGCTTACAGACGTGTACAACAAGGATAATGTAAAAAGGATAAATTTACAGCTAAAGGAGTATTTCCCAGCCGTTGTTAAATGGAATAAAATATTTTCCATTAAGCAAAAGGAGTCCGAAACGGCAACAGAATATTTTCACCGGGCACTATTAGAAATGGCAAAGTACACTGGTATAGAAGACATTAAGACCAACCCAAACCATCGAGAAGTAGCAGTATCTGTACTGATGGATGGTTTGAAAGAAACATTAAAAGCTAGGGTACAGACCACGCAGCCATGTTGGCGAGGTCTGTCAGTGTCCACATTGAGAGAGGCTGCTATTGATCACGACAGAAACATCACTAGGCACAGCGAATCGCAAAGTGATAAGTTGATGTCCGTAAGTATACAGGCGCTGACCACAAGGCAGCCTGCGTATGTACCACCGAATCCTGTGGGTAAGGCAAGTGTAATAACATGTTTTTCTTGTAACAGACCGGGACACTTTGCACGAGAATGTAGAACAAAGAATGTACAAAGATCTTTTCAACCCCCTAGACAACAACACAACACACGACATTGGGAGCAGGGTCCACAGAGGCGGAGTTTTGAGCCACATACAGGGGAAACAAAAAGATATCCCCCGAACAGAGATTGGCATGCCTCTGGTAGTTCCCAGCTAACCCCCTCACAAGTAGTTGCTGCCAACGGGATTCAGGGAGGTCAGCATACCCAATAGGGGTGTGGCCATACCTGTAATCTGCACCCAGTTAAGTTGATTGCTAGTCTTGGAAGCGAACCAGAAATTGCAATCAATGTAGCTGGTAAGACTTTAAACTTTCTTGTAGACACAGGGGCGGCCAAGTCAGTGATAAATTCGACAGTGGGCATGAGAACCACTGGTAGGACAATTCCAGCCATGGGAGTAACAGGAGTAGTCCAGCACTACCCTGTTAGCAAACCAGCCGAGATTACAATAGGGCCTTTGCATACCAAGCATTCCTTTTTGCTGGCTGCATCGGCACCAACTAATCTCCTGGGAAGAGACTTACTATGTAAAATGGGTTGCGTCATTTATTGTACTCCTGAAGGTGTATTCTTGGACATCCCTGAGAATCACGCTCAGGAAGTACGAGACATGTTAGACTCCCCATCAAAATTAATGTCACATTCCATTATGACAAATAGGAATCCATCCCAAGTAGAAGAGATGACATCTCAGATACCAGAGTCACTTTGGACAAAAGATGGACAGGACACTGGATTAATGGCAAACGTAGCTCCAGTAGTTGTACAAGTAAAAGATGGTAGGATAGCTCCAAAAATCCCACAGTATCCTCTGAAGCCAGAGGTGGAGTTAGGAGTTTTTCCCGTAATAGAGCGCTTGCTACAACAGGGCATTCTAGTAAGAACGTCCAGCACAGCAAATAGTCCCATCTTCCCTGTTAAAAAGAGTGGGGGGAGGGGTTACAGGCTAGTGCAAGATCTAAGGGGGATTAACAAAATAGTTGAGAGTCAGTTCCCCGTAGTGCCTAATCCAGCTGTCATCCTAATGCAAATTCCTCCCACTGCCAAATTTTTCACTGTTATTGACCTCTGCTCCGCATTCTTTTCGGTACCTCTGCACCCTGACAGCCAATATTTGTTTGCATTCACATACAGAGGAGTCCAATACACGTGGACTCGGTTACCCCAAGGTTTCATAGATAGTCCAAGTATATTTTCTCAGGCTTTGCATGATTGTTTACAGTCTTTCCAACCGGAGAGTGGATCAGTGTTGATACAGTACGTGGATGATCTACTACTGTGTTCTGATTCATTGGAGGCATCCCTGAAGGATACGAAACAGCTCCTGTTTCATCTTTCAGACACAGGTCACAAGGTTTCCAAAGACAAGTTGCAATTATGCCAAGCTAAGGTAAAATATTTGGGACACTGTCTAACACAAGGACTGAGACACCTGACTGCTGATAGAATCCAAGCCATTAGAGACATGACACTGCCACAAACCCAGCAACAGATCAGGACGTTTCTAGGAATGTGTGGGTATTGCCGTAATTGGATCCCAGGGTTTTCCATATTGGCGCTACCTTTGCAGGAAATGGTCTCCTCAAACAAACCTGATCGGATTTCGCATACAGACGAATCCGAAACAGCATTTGAGAGACTCAAACAGTGTCTAACGCAGGCACCAGCACTAGGTATGCCAGACTATGGGAAACCCTTTGAACTATACGGAACAGAAAGTGCTGGGTGCGCAGCAGGTGTACTAACACAAAAACACGGTGATGCCAGCAGGCCAGTTGCATATTACAGCGCTCAGCTAGATACGGTAGCGCGATCCCTCCCCACATGCTTGCGTAGCGTTGCGGCGATAGCATTGCTAGTGACAAAAAGCGAAGATGTCGTGCTAGGCCACAACCTCACAATCCATACACCGCATGCGGTATCTGCCTTATTGAATTCTGCCCAAACCAGACACGTCTCATCAGCAAGGTTTACGAGATGGGAATTGGCATTAATGGCCCCAGTAAACATCACCATAAGGAGATGCAGTGCATTAAACCCTGCAACATTTCTCCCAGGTGTGCCTGGTCAGACACAAAGGGTGGAAGGTGAGAGTGATGGGGAAGGAGGATTTAATGCAAAGGAAGATACACATGATTGTATGGAATATTTGACCCAAAATTTTACCGCAAGGCCTGACATCAGTGACAATCCACTGGAAGATGCAGAACTCACGTTCTACACGGACGGTAGTTGTCACAGACAGTCAGACTCGGGAGACTTGTGTACTGGATACGCAGTCGTAGATGACCAAGACACCATAGAAGCGGAACCGCTAGGCCCACCTCACTCAGCCCAGGTTGCTGAACTGGTCGCCCTAACCAGAGCATGTGAATTGGCTAAGGGTAAGTCTGCCAATATCTACACCGATTCTAGATACGCCTTCGGGGTAGTCCATGATTTCGGAGCCCTATGGCGGCTCAGAAATTTCATGACGGCAGCTGGCACACCGATAGCGCATGCAGCTCATATAAAAAGGCTTCTAACAGCGATACAGGAACCCGACAGAGTGGCTGTTATCAAATGTAAAGCACATACATATAGCCAAGACCCAGTATCCCTTGGTAACAGCCGAGCAGACGAAGCCGCAAAGCTTGCAGCTGCTACCCCCATACAGACAGACACCACACAACTGATGGTATTTAATACCATCAACACACAGAAGTTGTGTGAGATGCAGAATTTGTGTTCCACACAGGAAAGAGCAGTCTGGAAGGCAAAGGGATATGGCCAGGAGTCCTCAGGGCTCTGGACGGATGGACATGGTAAACCGGTGGCCCCCAGGGCATACCTTCCATGTCTGGCTGAAGCAGCTCACGGGCTGACTCATCTAGGCAAGGAGGGGATGTGCAAATTGGTAAGAGCATACTGGTGCGCCCCAGGATTCTCCTCTCATGCGAGTAAAAGAGCAATGTCATGCCTTACCTGTCTGAGAAAGAATATTGGAAAAGCAATACCTACAGAACCATCCCATATCCCACCTGCCGGCGGCCCTTTCCAGGTAATACAAATTGACTTCATTCAATTACCCCCATGTCGAAATTTGAAATATGTACTTGTTTGTATAGATGTTTTCTCAAATTGGGTCGAAGCTTTTCCAGCAGCTACAAATACCGCTATGTTTACAGCTAAGAAAATTGTGCAGGAATTTGTATGTAGATATGGTATCCCTAGAATCATTGAAAGTGATAGGGGTACCCATTTTACAGGTGATGTCTTTCAAGGAATGTGTAAGTTGATGGGAATTGATAGTAAGCTGCACACTCCGTACCGTCCACAGGCGAGTGCGAAGGTCGAAAGAGTGAACAGCACTATTAAAAATAAATTGAGTAAAGTAATGACAGAGACAGGATTGACGTGGCCAGAAGCTTTACCCATTGTTTTGTATAGCATCAGAACCACTCCCAGGTCCCCCCTTAATCTGTCTCCTTTTGAAATCTTGTTTGGTCGACAACCGCATGTCATGATTAACCCTCAGGATGATTTGAAATGTAACAATGAAGTAACTGTAAAATACTTAATTAACATGAGTAAACAGTTGAGGAATCAAAATGATAATCTGAAGTTGGTGATTCCTGATTTACCAGATAGTAATTGTCATGACATTGAACCTGGGAATTATGTAATGATACGAAATTTTCTACGCTCAGGTTGTCTTATTGATAGATGGGAAGGACCATACCAGGTCTTATTGACTAGCACCACAGCATTGAAGGTTGCTGAGAGAGAGACTTGGGTCCATTCATCCCACTGCAAAAAGGTTGCTGATCCAGAGAAGTCCCGTGATAAGGAACAGACGGTAGAGGTTGTATCACTAGAGTGTCTGTTCCAGGAGGACTGAGGCGGCACCTGAGCCTTGAAGACCGAAAGCAGTTGTCGACTCCCTTCTCCCTTTTATTGTTTTTCTCCACTTCCCAGCCCCTCTCCCTTAAAATTTCTTTTTCCCCCTTCTCATTCTTCTCTATTTCCTCCTCAAAGATGGACTTGCCCCAAGAGACTGTGATCCGGATTTTGATGTTAACCATGATGTTGACCAGAGCAGTCTGTTCCGGCGAGAGTACCATAGAGGTCGAAAGAGGTTCTGGAATGGGTTCCGATTATGATGATGGAGGCGTAGTTTTCCAAGATCAACCAAACCAACAAGCAAAGGCGAGTATCAGAAAACGATCCGATAGAAGAAATTGTGATGGATTGTTAGCTGAAGAAAATTGTATCTGTAGGCTCTGTGATAATCTGGTTGAAGATGGGTGCATAAAGAAATGCCAATCCAGTTTTAATATCCATATGGACCGGCATCCATTGAGTGACTATCACTCCTTAGTGGGTAACGTGTTAAACCAAACAGATTGTTGGGTATGCTCTCAAGTACCTCAGGGTCACAGCAAATCAGGGCTAGTACCATTTCCTTTAACGTTAGGGGAGGTACTTGAGCTAAGTGGTGGGAGACCGGTGGATCGGAGGTTTAACATCTCCAGCCCTCCTAGTTTGAAGCTCCACCAATACCATGTGGATAGGTCCCTCATATGTTTTAACATCTCCAATCCCAGAAAACCGGGAAATTGGGAAGTGTCATGGAGCAACCTTACCATGACCTTTTCACACAGAGCAGATAGAATGCCTACAGATACAGAGCTCGTACGCCACATAGCCAGTAGAGGAAAATCTTTTCGGTATCGATATACCTTAGGAAATAGGATTACTAGAGTTGGAGAGGTATCACCAGGATACTGTGCACATATCGTACAAACTGATACGTGCATTAAGCAGATGGAAGAATTAGGGTCAGGAGATTTCACCTGGAAGGTTTGTAACATGGTCATGTCCTTCTCCGTCCCTTATGTTCTCCCCGATGACGCATATTTCATATGCGGGAGAAAGGCGTACAAGTGGCTTGCCCCAAACTCTGAAGGATTGTGTTATATTGGAAAAGTATTGCCTGAAGTGATGACTGTTACACATGACAAAATGAAGGACATACACCGTGGTGCCCAAGCTCCTTATACTCACACTCATTACGAGCACCGAGTTAAAAGACAACTGTCAGAAAGGTTAGAGCATCCGGCCTCTGATCTTATCCATGAATCCACCGGGATTCAGGTTCTGGTAGCGTTAGATTTCACTCGTACCGCTCGAGGTGTGATGAATTATAGATACATTTCCGCACTCGCCAATTTGTTAGATAATATCACTGAAATGTATGATGACACGTTTAGATACACTGGAAGAGAACTTCAAGCTTACAAAACAGAACTAGTTCAGCATAGGATGGTTCTTAATTATCTTACAGCAGTAACAGGCGGATATTGTGTTACATTGGCAACACAGTACGGCATAAAGTGTTGCACGTATATCACAAATAGCACCGAGGACCCGGTAGAGGTCATAGACCAAAAGATGGACGATATTCTCCAATTGAAGTGGGAATTTCGTCGAAAACACAATCTCACCCTTGCTGCTGTAGGTAATGAGCTGACTGGTTGGGTGTCATGGTTGAACCCGCGAAATTGGTTCTCCGGTTTAGGAGACTGGGCTCAAGGAGTCATAATGGATGTTGGAAAGTTTCTACTATGTATCTTGGGTGTCGTTATATCGATTGGATTGATATTTAGATGCGGGCAGGCTTTAATGAGGTGCAAACAAAGTACAAAAGTGATGAGCTTGAGGAGTGAGGAAACCGTAATTAACCTGGATTTGATTTATGACCCAATGATAGAAACCAGAATGTGATGAAAATGCGATTATACGGTCCGTTTCTTTCACCTGTTTTTCTGCTTTTCTCCAAGATACAAAGACCCCCTTGGACGAGGAAGTTGACGAGACGCTATACAGACAACAGACAAGCACCAAAGAAGAAGATTTGACAACTTTAAATATGGACACTTGATGAACTTTGCCATGGATCCCCAGTTTCCCTAGTATTTTTAAACTCACGCTAGCCCAACATTTTTGTAAATCTGATGGCACTGACAAAGCTTGTTGCTCATGCCTAAGGAGCAAAACAGCGCAAAGAAGACGACTCTCAACAGATACCGAACACAACTTCAACAACAGATGTACATTTCCCTGACATAGAATATCATTGCATTTTTCGTAAGTGTTCTTTATCTTCATCTCTACAACCCTCAGGTAACGACACACATAGACGATAGGGAATACAGGCACAGATATCAGCAACCACATACCTCCCCCATTCATGTATCATCAACTAAAATGTGCATCCCCATTTTGTTACAACCACAGCCGAAATGAGCTCGGTAGAGTTTGACAGCCCATCCACAGACCTGTACCACAGGATAAGAAGGAATTCAAATGTATACTTCGCAATACCTCGAAGCTTGATTTACCACACGTACGGCACGATGATACATGACCCTCCAAACATGGACTCATACACACATGCTTCTGCTTTCTCACTAGGTCATACCCTCTTCACACCTACTCCACTCTTCTCCCCTACCCAACCATGGAAATCAATTAACCCCTGACTTACATTTTTCTCCTTAAATATTTTAGAAGGTGGCAGTTATTATTGACTGCCAAAGGGTGGACTGTCAAAGTCAGAAAAATGTCTCTATGCACGTTGCCATATTTGCACCGCACACTGGTCCGCGCTGCGCATGCGTACGCTCTCCCGTGAAGGCGCATACCCGCGATAGCGTGCACTCGCAGGCGCGGTATGCGTATTTACGGTAGAGTTTATGTAGTCGTAGCGTGCGACTCATTCGTTACAAATGTTCACAATTAATGTAGTTTGTAGATCATGGTCACCTTGATAGATTCTGAAAGTCTGGTTAAAATAGAAGGTCCCCGTTTAAAGGAATCCCTCTTTGTATTGTACGAAGGGTCTAACAGGAATCATACAGCAGTGTTTGGTACCCATCGGAAGAGTATTTAATTAGTAATATTCCGGTGTTGGTTTGGAGCGTATTAATCGCTCGTGCGAATAGTTATGTACATAAGAAGTTTATGTCCATTACTATTATTTACACATACTCAGGTATGCGGCGGGAAACCCAGTTTCCCACCCACCTGAGCTGTTGGAAATCGTCACAGCCCACCTGTATGAATCACCCTATGACCTTTTGTTATGATGCAGGGCCGAATTCCTTCGGCCAATGGACAATGGGATTGTAGGACCAGGAGATTGCATTGTGTGTGGGGCATAAATAGGCAGGCCGACCACATCCAGCTCTCACTCTCTCATCAACGGTTATCTGCTGATAGCCGGGAGCTGGATATCGAGGCGCAGGCGATCATACCCTTTGTGCGTAAGTTTCTCTCCGTAATCATTGTCTTTCTGTGAGCCAATTTCTCTCATCTCTCTCTCTCTCTCTCTCTCTCTCTGTTCTATTCTCTCATATCTCCCCTAGACTAGGCTAGTATTGTATTGTATTAGATAGTATTGTATTGTATTGCATTTAGGTCAGTGTAGTATTGTCTTTTTGTATTTATTGTTTAGTTCTGTGGTTAGGAAGTCTCTGTTATATTGTAGTGTATCATTTGTACTGTTATCCCCTTTTTCAAATATATTAGATATAATACAGTTAATAGGCTTTGGAACCTAAACCAGTATCTGTGTATTTTCTATAGTATTAAGTGTTCACTTGAGCGTCGGTGACGCTCAAGCAGCCTTGTAGTTAGTCAGGTTACACAAGGTTGCACTTACACCCTGTATTCACAATAAGGTATTCTGTGTATTTCATTGGTATAAGGTTTATACATAAAGGTATAGCGTTGTGAGCGTCAGCGCCGCTGGTGACCTCCTCGTGGTCTCGAGCGTATGCTACGCCATAGCGAATCATTACTCTAGTCATAACCAATAACGTGTCCTGTGATCACTGGGCCGTGAGCGAACGTGACGCTTGAGCGTCTCGCCTACGGCTGAGCGATCGTTACGCAACTAGCGTACCATTACGGTACTTCTTAAGCAAACAGCGTACAGTGTTCTTAGACTTCATAAAGGGTTGTTTATACGACAAAAGTATTTAGAATTGTCAACCATTACACCATCTGTACTGCCCTGACATCTCATCTGAACTGGCTACTGCCAGGCAGGAGAGGCAAGATTTTAAAAGAAGTCTATGACTGATTTTTTGTTTAAGAATTCAGACCACACACCAGCCTCTCAACCCCCTATACTTATTTCACAAAAACTACATTACCCCAGGCTCTAGTCTGTATCTGATGACGAGATGCCAGATCTGGAAGAGGGGGAGGTGGATGTAGATATGGGGGACGGTACTGTCTCAGGGAGTGGAAGCTCTTATCTACTCTATTTGAGATGTGATGAATATCCCTGATAAGGAGACAGACACAGTAAAAGTATTGTTTTTTTAATGTATAAACAAAATCTCCTGCTACTTTCCTATCTCATAGGAATTAAACACACTCTTAAGAGTAACGTGGGTTAATCCTGACATGAAATTTCAGATCTTTATGTGATTGCTGTCATCCTTTCCTTTTCCCCCTGAGGTTTGGAAGGTGTGGAAAAATACACCTGCAGTGGATACTTCAATGTCCTGGCTGTCACATGAGATTATGCTGCCTGTATCTGGAGCTATCTCCTTAAAAGAGCCTGCTAATCATAAAATTGAGACTACTCTCGAATCAGTTTGCACAGCAGTGGGAGTTGCTCAGAGACCCACAATTCCATGTGGATGATTACAAGGGCCATTGTTAAATGGACAAGTAATATACTGAAAGATTTTGACACAATGCCTTAGGATAAAGTTATCACACTCCTGCGACATGTACAGGATTCTGCATATTTTATGTGTGTATCATTCTAGGATATAGGCCTGATCAATGCAAGCTCAATGGCTATGGCGGTGTAAGCACGGTGTCAGGCCCAGAGGAATACCACGCAGACCAGCGGCCGCTGGTTCACAGAAGCAGTGCTCAGGCTCAGCCTCTTCCATGCCATCAGTATTCTGGGAGCCTTACAGGTGGGAGCTTGCCTCACATGTTTCGGTCACATTTTGGCCAGGCTCCTGCCAGGATCCCTGGATGAAATACCTACTCTCACAGGGCTACAGGTTAGAGTTACAAATGTTCCCACCTCACAGAATCTTCAGGTCAGTGCAAACACTTTTACAGACGCAGGTCATTGTTCCAGTTCCGCCTCAACTCCAAAACAGGGGTGATTATTCCAGCCTGTTTGTGGTACCAAAACCGGACAGTTCTGTACGGCCGATCTTCAGCCTCAAATCACTAAACCCATTCTTCCAAGTGTTCCACTTCAAGATGTAGTCTCTGAGAGCTGTGGTCTCAGGTCTGGAAGAAGGGGAATTCCTAGTATTTCTGGATATCAAGGATGCGTATCTTCACATCTCGAAATGGCCACCTCATCAGGCTTACCTCAGGTTGGCACTGAAGGACAGTCACTAACAGGTCTAGGCCTTGCCTTTCGGTCTCTCAGCGGCACCGAGGGTGTTCACAAGGGTGATGGCAGAGATGTCGCTACAATCCGCAAGCAGGGAGTGAACATCATTCCATACTTGGACAATCTTCTCATAACGGCTCTGTCCAGAGCACAGTTAATGGAAAGCATCAACCATACAATACGACTTTTCACGGATCATGGCTGAATCTGCAGAAATCCTGCCTAGAACCTACGCAGAAGCTTCAGTTCTTGGTAATGATTCTGGACACAGTGTCTCAGAAAGTGTTCCTTCCTATGGACAAGGCACAGGCAATTCAGACGATGGTTCGTTCCATTCTGAAGCTGAACAAAATCTCAGTACATCTTTGTATACACCTACTGGTAAAGGTGATGAGTTCCTACGAGGCAATTCGGTACAAAAGATTCCAAGCACAATCATTCCAGCTGGATCTGCTAGACAAATGGTCAGGGTCACATGTGCCAGATTATATGCCTTTCACCAAAAGCCAGGATTTCCCTCTTTTGGTGGTTGCAGATCTCCCACCTGGTGGAGGGGTCGACACTTCGGAATTCAGGATTGGGTTCTGTTGACAATGATTGCGAGCCTCCGAGGTTAGGGTGCAGGAACCCAAGGGGCTCGGTTCCACTGTAGGTGGTCGGATCAAGAGGCCTCCCTTCCAATATATACGTTCTGGAACTCAGAGCGATTTACAATGCCCTTTTCCTGCAGGCCTTTTCTATCCTTCAGTATCGGGCCATACAGGTACGGTCGGAAAACCACCGACTGTGGTGCACATGACCCGACAAGGAGGTCCTAACAGCAGAGCTGCAATGAGAGAGGTGTCCTAGATACTCCTCTGGGCTGAGCGGAATGCCAAGGCCATTTCAGTCATACTCATTCTGAGAGTAGACAATTCGGAAGCAGACTTCCTCAGCAGACACTGTCTGCACCCAGGGGAATGGGGCCTCCACCCGCAAGTTTTCAGCAGATATATCATCGGTGGGGCTACCTGCAACTCGACGTGTTGGCTTCTCGGCTCATCAAGAAGCTTCTGCGTTCCTGTTCCAGGATGAGGGATCCACAAGCCGCAGCAGTGGACGCTCTGACGATGCCGTGGATTTGGTGTATTTGTTCCCTCCAATTCCTCTGATTGCCCTAGACTGGCCCTGCAGGGCCTGGTATGCAGAACTCATGGCATTGTCACTCGAAGGCCTCTGCCAATTCAGGATGATCTTCTTACACAAGGGCCATTAGTCTACCCAGACTTACCATGGCTAAGTTTAATAGAATGGAAGTTGATTGGGAGGCTTTTGCCAGGAAAGAGATTCCGGGCAAGGTTATCTCGACTATGATCCAAGCCAGGCAGATGTTTGCGTTGAAACATTACCATCGCATATGGCAAACGTGTCTCTTGGTAGTAAGGGTCAACAGTATTCTGCTGTGGATTTTCGTCTGGGACGTTTCTTGCACTTCCTGCAGGCTGTTGTGTTGGGCCTACGTTTAGGCTCCATAACAGTTCGGGTCTCATCCTTGTCCTTTTGTTACATAAAAAAAAATTGTCTGTTCTCCCAGTAGTCCAGATGTTCTTGAAGGGTGTCCTTCATATTCGACCACCCTTTGTGCCTCCCATCTCCAATCAGATTGATTTGAACCTTTCCACAAGGTGGACATGGAGTATTTGACATGGAAGGCTATCATGTTGTTTGCCTTGGCCTTTGCGAGGCGTGTTTCCGTATTAGGGGTCTTATCTTTTAAGTGTCCTCGTCTGGTGTTTCATGAGGATAAAGCTGAGCTCAGAACTCGCTAGACATTCTTGCTTGAGGTGGTGTCGGCATTTCATATCAATTTGCCGATAGGGGTTCCGGTTGTCACTGGGGTGTGTGTTACACCAATGTCCTTGGACATGGTTCAGGCTTTGGAGATTTATGTCCAGTGGACAGCTGGTCAGACTAATTTTTTGTTCTCTATGATGCTTCACAGATTGGTTGTCCTGCTTTGAAGCAGTCTACTGCATGTTGGGTCAGACTTATGATCCAATGGGCTTACTCTTCAGCGGCTCTGCCGCTGCCGCGGTCTGTTCCGGCCCACTCCACACATTTGGTGGGTTCTTCCTGGGCGGCTGCCCAGGGTGTCTCAACTTTGCAGTTATGCCGGGCAGCTTCTTGGTCGGGTTCGAACATGTTTGTTAAGCCTTACAGGTTCGACCCCTTGGCTACTAAGGACATTCCGTTTGGTCAATCTGTGTTGCAGGGGTCTCAGCAATCTCCCACCCGGTCTGGGAGCTTTGGGACTTCCCCATGGTACTAAGACCATCCCAGTATCCCGTAGGATGTCAGAGAAAATAGGATTTTAATACCTACCAATAAATCCTTTTCTCGTAGTCCATAGGGGATACTGGGCGTCTGCCTCTGTGCTTTGTTATTTTCCTGCAAGAGTTGTTCTTGTGTGTTGGTAGTTGGGTCTGCTGTTGCTGTCCCTATTTTCAAGTTGTAGTTAGTGTTGCTTGTTTTGTCTTGTTTTGTTGTGTGCTGGTTCATTCTCTCAATACTTTCTTGTCTATTTTGCTCCTCTCAAAGTATGTCCGTCTCCTCGGGCACAGTTTTCCTAGACTGAGTCTGCAGGAGGGGCATAGAGGGGAGGAGGCAGCACTCTGTGAAGAAATGTAAAGTGCCAAGTCTACAATGGACCCCATCTATACCCATGGCACAAAGACCATCCCAGTATCCCCTATGGACTACGAGAAAAGGATTTACCGGTATGTATTAAAATCATATTTATTCTAATGCAGGTGCCAATTACACGCACAGCCCTCTTGTCTGTATGTGTGGCTAATGCCATTGGGCTGATGCCATGGAGGATTATCTCCATTCTGGTGCCCACAGGGCAGAGTTTTTGTCTCTAGTGGAGCATATCAGTGAGACAGACTTGTATCTCGGAGAGGCAGTGAGTCACACAGTTATCCTAACCAGTCGGCTTCTGCTGTGCAGTTAGAAGAGCCCTCTGGCTTCAAACCTGATATGCCGATGCAGACTCTAAGTAGACCCTTGAAGCTCTCCCATTTTGGGGGGGAGGTCCTTTTTGGTTCTGAATTGGACAAGATCATGGCACCAGTAGCTGCGTCTAAGACTGCTTTCCTTTGGCAGCAACCAGGTTGCGAATGTGTCATTTTGCTTCTGTTGTCCACAAGGGAAAACCAAGGTGGACAGCCTTTTTCAGATTCCAGGGTTTGTCCTCCAAGGTTTTCAAGTCCAGAGGTAAAAAGGATCTGGTCTACCAGACACCCTATCAACAAGCCAGCTGATAAGCCTGCCACATGACGAGGTGGGCCTCCACCTGAGAAACCCCAGCATGGAAGGCCAGCTTCAGCTTTTCTCCAATGCTTTGATTTTGACCACTGTGGATGCTTGGGTCAGGGCTGCAGTTTCCCATGGCTACGCCCTAACCTTTCGGGAGTGTCCTCCTGCACAATACTTTTCTACAGGCCTCTAGGATAAGCAGGAGCACTGCTGGAGTCCATCTGCTACCTTCTGGCCTCCAGGGTCATCAGTCCAGTTATCCTGTCTCAGAGAGGCACAGGCTTCTATACCAACCTCTCTCTCGTTCAGAAGCTGGATGCCTCGTTTAGGCCTGTCCTCAACCTGAAGTCACTCAACAGGTACTGTATCTATGTATTCCCTATGGAGTCACTTTGCTCCATCATTCTAGCTGTGGATCCATGGGACTTCATGACATTCTTAGATATCCAGGATGCCTATTTGTATATTCCCATCCAGGTCAGCCATCAGCATTTCTCTAGTTTTGCAGTATGGATGAACACTTTTCACGCATTGCCATTGACTTTCCACGGCTCCTTATGCTTTAGTGAAAGTAATTGCGGTCATGGCAGCACATCTTTGATGGAGAGGAGTCCAAATCCTGCCTTATCTGGATGACCTAATCCTCCTGGCCCAGTCACCAGATGTCCTCAGGTGTCACATCTGCCTCACAGGTGGATCATCAACTGGCAAAAATGCACCTTGACTCCCATCCTAGGAGATGCCACATTTGGGTACCTTACCAGGGTCCAGTGGGTGTTCCTTCCATTGGATAGGCTTTGCTACTTACACATCAAAATGTACTAATTATTTTGGTCACGGTGAGGGTGTCAGTGGACTCTTGCATGCTGGTCCTGGTCTCTCTAGTCTCCACCTTCTACATTGGTGGAGTATGCTCAACTTCACTCCTGTCCTCTGCAAATAGAGATTCTGATTGTTAGAACAAGTCCCATCAGCAGCTTAGGTCACAGACTATCCCCTCTCCCTCTTTTGGTGGCTCCACCAGTCCCACCTTTAGATCTAGGACTTGGTCCTGCTCACCACTGATTGAGGTGGAGGTAATGACTTGTCATCCGACATTTCAAGGTCAGTAGACATTGAGGAGAGTCAGCTGCCAATCAATATTCTGGAGCTCCGAGCGGTTTACAGAGCTCTTTGCCTAGCTCTGCCACTCCTTCAGTATTGACCGGTCCAGGTGCAGTCCTACTATGTGATAGCCGTTGCCTATATAAACCATCACGGTGGTGTTCACAGTCGTGGCACAATGAAGGAGGTGAGTCACATTCTTCAGTGGGCAGAGCGTTCTTTTTCAGCTCTGTCTGCAGTCTACATTCCCAGGGTCCAGAACTGGACTCTACACCTGAACATATTTCTGCTCCTCTGGAGGGGCTTACCAGACATTGACATTATTGTGTCTCTGTAGCTGCCAAGTTACTGCTTGTGCACCAGGGAACTCAAACTCTCCTGGTGGATGCCCTAATGGTTCAGTGGACTTTCCCCCTCATGTACACCCTCCCAATCTCATTGATTTTTGCAGGTTCCCTGCAAGTTTAAATTGGAGGGAGGCACAGTGAATCCTAGTGTCTTCAGATTGGTTACTATAGGCTTGGTATGTGGATCTTCTATGTCTGTCCTTCAATGCTCTGCTGTATCTTCCTCTACAGCCGAAATTCATCTCAGGGCCAATATCTCCATCCAGATCTGACCCATCTCGCTTTGACGGTGTGGTACTTGAGAGAGACCTAAAGGGTTTTCATAGTCTGTCATGCATACCATGTTTAATGCCCGAAAGCCGTTTATCACTGGATTTGTAGCACTTGTGTTAGCTGGTCGTTGGCTCAAGGCTTCAACCCCAAATCGTTTAGGCTATCACGAGTCCTATCTTTTTTGCAGGCTGATCTGAATTTGGGCTTCCACTTTCCTTGTTAAAAGTGCAGGTTTCAGCCCTTGGTGTTCTATGCCACCAGCTAATTGCAATGTTGCCTGATGCACAGTCTTTTTTGCAGAGTACTCTCCATGTGCAACCTCTGTTTGTTCCCCCTGTGGCTGCATGGAACTTATCTTTGGTACTTCAGTCTCTCCAGTCATCCACCTTTGGAAACAGTAGCCATCATCTGGCTTACATGGAAAACAGCATTCTTCCTTGCCATTGCGTTAGCCCCTAGAGTGGCTGACTTGCCTTGTCTTTTCATTTACCTTTTCTTAATTTTTATTTAGACTGGGCTGTCCTAACATGATTAGGCTACCTCCTCTAAGTTAGTTTACAGATTTCATGTCAACCAGGAGATCATGCTCCCTTCGTAGTAAGGTACAGATTCTTTGCTAGAGGAGGCCTCCTTGGATGTCATGCAGGCCCTCCGGATTTATGTGCACAGGAGAAGAGATCTCAATAAAACTGATTCCACCAGGTCAATGAGAACTTCTTAGGCAGCATGAAATAACGCCTCTGCGGAGCAGCTTTGTAAAGCAGCAACGTGGTCTTCTTCCTATACATTCATCAGGTTCTATTCCTTTGACACCTTTGCCTCCGTGGATTCAGCCTTTGGACCATGAGTTCTTAGCGCAGCTCAGGAGCTTCCCCTCCCTTAGTGGTACAATTTTGGGATGTCCCAGTGTTATCTATGGCTGAAGATTAGATTTATGTTCTTACCTTTTAAATCATTTTCTTCTAATCCATAGGGAACACCACCCTGACGACCTGGCTTGCAGGGGTTTTGCACTGTTACCGGTTCCCCTTTTCACATCCACTGTGTGTTTTGAATAGAGTATGTGCCAGTCTTCCTTCTCCTTCCTCTTGCTCCTTGACTTGGACTTGTTAACTGGATGTTTATGGCTGGTGAGATAGAAATCTTGACTGTTTGGTGCCCAAAGTTCACCGTCACCAGCCTATACCCAGTGTCATCCCTGTGTTCCCTATGGATTTGAAGAAAAGGATTTAAAAGGTAAAACATAACTGTCATTGGCTACACTGGGTAAGCTGTGCTAAATGGTGATATCCTTTCATATTTACGATACCCAACCCACCACTGTAAAAGTACTTCAACATTTTTAGATTGAAACCCAAATAATAGAGGGTTAGATGATGAATAAACGTTTGCGAATGCACCCCATACATAAATATAGTACCAACTTGATGATCTACTTACTAGATGCTTTTTAATGCTAAATACAGTAGGTGATAGCTTTTGATTAGTTGCAAGATATTAGCTGTTCGTGGGTAGCTTTTCAGATTTTTAATGTACCAACTGAATGAAAATGGATGTGGATTTAAGGGTGATTCATCTTTTGTATATTTAATTTATAGGCTAAGAACGTATCATATGTCTCAATGAGAGGGAGGGAAAAGGAGTATCATGGTGAGGGGAGTAAAACATCAGTTTTCTGGACCACAGGCAGATCTCACCATTGAGCAGAAACCCCCAAGGCACAGAAGTTTAGTAGGAGTCCTCACTTGCTCCACTGCGGGAGATTCTGGGCTCGCTGTATGTCTGGGCAGACTCCCGGAGACCACAAAATGTCCCTTGTCTACCTTTCTGTGTTGCTGCTACCCAGAGCCGGCCCGCCCGTTACGCGGGTTACGCGTAAGAGTAAGGCGCCACACTGTGGAGGGCGCCGACAGCTCCTATGCTGTGTGTGGGCTCGTCGTGGATGGAGTTCAATGGAGGTGCCCCCGGATGCTGAGGTGGCCAAGGTGAGGAGGAGAGGGAGCTGCGCTGTCTAAGGGGAAGCCGGCGGCGTTACTTGTGAGGCCGGGACCCGGGTGCCTGAGGCGGCGTCAGATGGAGGGCAGTGGAGGGAGCAGGCTGCCTCTACCAACACCGTCCAGCAGCTCCCTCCACTGTGAACCATCTGACTCAGGCAGCCAGGGCCGGATTATAGGCAGGGCGGAAGGCGCGGTCATCCAGGGGCCCCCACACTGTGGAAATATTGCCCTGGCCGACCTAGTCTGCCCCAACCTGGCCAGCACCCGGGAGCAGGGCACTGCAGAGCCGCGATCCGCGGGTGTAAAGGGGGCGGGGCCTAATGCCGTGAATGCCTGCCCCCATCAGAGACCTGGTATTGAGCCAGGTATTGTCTATCCAAGTCCCTTCCTTCCTACCCCTCTCTCTCTCTCCTTGCATTGCTATTTTTTGCTCTTTGTTTGACTCAACCTCTCTCTGTCCCTGATGTACACTCTCTCTCTCCCTGATGCGCTCTCTCTATCTCGCTCGGCCTGATGCACCACACTACCAATTGTGCTCCAGCCTTCAGGTCTGTCCCTCTTTTTGCTGGAGCATCTGATGGTGGCACTGTATGGCAAAGTCTATATTTGCTTACCAAAAAATGTAGGCTTGGGCCGGCCCTGCTGCTACCTCACAATCAGTCACACCTCCAGGGAAATATAAACAGCAGGTCCTCTAACATGTGTTTCGATCCTAATCCTGGGGTCTTTATAAAAAAGTCTCTGATAAGGTGTGACTGATTGTGAATCTTCTGCAGTGGAGTAAGTGCGAAGGGCTACTAAACTCCCATGCCTTGGGGGTGTCAGCTCAATGGTGAGTTCTGACTCTGATTGAGAGAGCCTGGAGTGGTAATACAGAGGACTACACAAAAGGAGCTTACACTGGAGAATGGAACAATCCATGCCGGTTGTTACCTGGTAGCTTAGTCTGATATAGGTTATGGACACAGTGATTATAAAACTATTGTTTACTTCTGAATATTTAAGCTTTTACTGGAAAATTTTTTGCATTGATTTTTTTTGAATCTATCTTACATTAATTCTCCTCCATAGTCAATTGCATTAAACATTGTTGATAATATTTATTTTATATTTGTTTTGTGTATTGTTATTTTGATCAAATAGGCAACCGGTTACTGGTATAATATATTAATTAATATGTTTTCATTATGATGAATGTGTGTATCTGGATATTTTCTATATCAGACTTCTTACTGTATTAGCACAGAACCGTTTAAATATAAATTTGGTGTATTTTGGTAAAACAGTAAAGTAATTAAATATGTAATTAGTGCCTGAATCTATAGGTTGGATAAATGTAACACCACCATGTGAGGTTTAGAACGAGTATTAGACGAGAGGTTCAACTACTAACCCAAATATGAGTGTTAAAAGCCGTGGTGGCTCCAGAGGAGGGGCTGCAGGTCAGTTAAAATTTCAAATAGGGGAGCCATACCATCTGTCACCAACTGCCACTTCAAACGGACTCACTGGCAGTTGGTGTGGCTCCCCTATTTGAATTTTGAACTGAGCTGCAACCACACCACTGGTTAAAAGGTTGATGCATAGGACTGAGGGTTTTTATATTTTCTCCTTTGGAAACTCTAGTAAAAACAAATAAAAATGAAAATTCCTGTACACTCGGATTGTCATTTCAAAATGTCTCCAATATAGTTAAGGTCACTATAATCAATGAGATTTTGTTTGGTGTGAAACCTAAAGAGTAGAAAGAAAGACACAGTAGTGTGCACTGGCCCTAATTCAGCATGGATTGCTATTGAGACTGAAATTGTGATTGTCTCAAAGCTGCTACTGCTAAAAATCACATGTGAAGAGCCACATTGAAATGGTAAAAGACAACCATTGATGTAATCGCAACTCTGTGTATGCAGTCGCAGAATTGCGATCCATACTCTGAAACCGTACCATTGAGAGTTGCTGTTGACCCATGACTACTCAGAATAATGTGGATGCAGTCGCACCGGCACCATGTATTTAACTGCAAATGATAGCAGCTGACATCACATTTACGCCCCGAAAATGCCCATGACAACAGCCTGTGTTTTCCAACCACTCCCCACAAACGGTCACTTCTTTTCAACTGAATTGCGATCGCATCTCACTGAGCCTGCAATCTAATTTCAATTGCAATTCGGCCTACGCCATAGGTCTGCAAATTCGGTCCTCATTACCCCACACAGTGCATGTTTTGTAGATCTCCTCACAGAAAGTGAAATAATTAACTCCACCTGCGGAACTTTTAAAATGTGTCTGTGAGTAATTAATACACCTGTGCACCTGGGTTCCGGTATGAAAGATAGATAGTGTCTAGTTAGACAGTCAATAGATAGACACCATATGTTAGACAGAAATTAGATCGACAGGGTCAAAAGGTCGACATGGAAAGGGTAGACAGGGTCAAAAGGTCGACATGGAAAGGGTCGACGAGTCAAAAGGTCGACAGTTCAAAATGTCGACAGGGTCAAAAGGTCGACATGAAAAAGATAGACACCATGGCCAGTATTTACTAAAAATCCGAGTTTGGTCGATTTGTGTTTTTTTTTTCTAAGTCCCAATCCGGGAATTCACTAAGCACCAATCTCTGCAGTGTCTGGTCTATTCGTAACGGTTTGAATGACAACGTCCCGAAATACGAATGAATAGACCATCGGTCAAACGCGGCTGTTATTTCATAGAATACGGGAATTCACTATTCATTCGTATTTGGGTGTTAGTCTCTGAGTGCTCAAATGCGGTCGTATTTTTTTGCGATTCGTTAAAAAAAGCGGCAAAAAAAATAGACCTCCTTTTTTCAGTCGTGTTTACATGTGTTGCAAATAAAAAATCACTCACACCTGAATTAGGATGCCTATAAAAGGATGTTAGGCCCATTTCAATACACCTACACTCAGAAATGGCAGCAGGACTGTGGGCCAGTGATCTTTTGTGTGCTGTGGGATTCCTCAGACTCAGACATCAGCCTGTAAGTACCCAGGGACAAGAAACTGCACATGGTCAGCAGGTTGTACAGGTTCCGCGGAGGCTGCGAGGGCCTCGTTTTTTTAGGGGGCGTTTAAACTTGAACGCATTGTCCGATGATAAGGTCATACAGATGTTCCGTCTAAATCGTAACAACATTTTCCGTCTGTATGACCTTGTCAAACTGAGCCTAGACCCTGAGACAGCATGCTCTCGCCCTGTCTCAGGCCTGCACAAACTCCTGGCTGTGTTGCACTTTATGGCTACTGGCAGCTTTCAGGCTGTGTCTGGGGATGTCATAGGAATCTCACAGCCCTCATTTTCCAGAATCTTAACACAGGTGATGTATACCTAATGACCTCTTATGTTTTGTGTTTGTTTTAATTTCTCGGTGGCCAGTTCTGTCCTAAAATCTCATGTTTATTGTTCTTTAAAATGTTCACACAGGTGTTGGCTGTTTTGCAGCCCCACATCGAGGCCTCAATCTGCTTCCCTACCCAGGAGTCTCAGTGGCATGCCGTCAGGGTAGATTTCTATGAGATGGCTGGCATGCCCAATGTGCTTGGAGCCATAGATTGCACGCACATTCAGCTGAGACCACCTAGGGGCAGGCAGCACATATATACAAACCACCATTTCGAACACTCCACAAATGTGCAGTTGGTTTGTGATGCAAATCTCAAAATAATGAGTGTTGTTGCTGGTTACCCTGGGGGCTGCCATGACTCCTTCATCCTCAGTCAGTCATCCCTCTTTGATAAGTTTGAGGATGGACAAATGCCAGATGGATGGCTGCTGGGTATGTAATTTGATATGTGTAGGCCTGCGTATACTTTGTTCAAATACAGGTGCAGATGTATTAACCTGTAGAAGGCATAAGGAAGTGAGATACCAGTGATCTGTGCAAGGTAATTAAGGCACCAGCCAATCTGCTCCAATATGTAAATGGACATTTAGGAACAGATTGTCTGCTGCCTTTATTACCTTGCACATATCACTGGTTTTTTACTTCCTTATGCCTTCTACAGGTTAATACATCTGCCCCACAGTGTTTTACTTATGTGTTGCTGTATCTTAACATGATTCACGTTACTATATCTGTCTTTTAGGTGATGGAGGATATGGCTGTTTTTCTTGGCTTCTAACTCGATTGTCCCGACCTAATACCCCTGCTGAACACAATTACAATAATGCACATAAGTCCACGCGGAATGTGATAGAAAGATGTTTTGGTGTGCTGAAATCTAGGTTTCGGTGTCTGGATAAGTCTGGTGGCCTTTTGTTGTATAGTCCCTCCAAGGTGACTCAAATTGTGTTCTGCTGCTGCTTTCTTCATAACATGTGTTTGCAACAACGTCTGCCACATGTTGAGGAGGAAGAGGAGGAGGAAGAAAGCAGCCAGCAAGCAGAGGAATTAGAGACATCTGGTGATACTTGGAGTACTGATGTAGGGAGGCAGGTTAGGCAACAGATCATCAATCGCTATTTCTAAGGTAAGCTTGGTTTGCTTATTTCATTTGTTGTCTAATCATGAATAGATTTTTTGCCTTTTTTTTCCAAAAACCATTACTCAGAATGTGTCTGTCTCCTTGACACATACAAACATACCCTCGCTATATGAAAAACAAATGTTGCATGTGTATTGTGTGTATTTTTAATCTCAGAACAACAGATTATGAGTGGCATGCATTAAGTCTGGATAAGTGTTCAAAAACTTGCAGTGCTAATTTCTTACAAGCCCACATCATCCATTTAGTATTTCACTTTATCATTGTGTGTAACGTCCTAATGCACAGGTTCACAAACTCGGCCGTCAGGACCACACACAGTGCATGTTTTTCTCGTAACCCAGTAGAAGCACAGGTGTATGAATTACTCACAGACATGTTAAAAGGTTCTCAGGTGGAGCTAATTATATCACTTGTGATTCTGTGAGTAGACCTGCAAAACATGTACTGTGTGGGTTCCTGAGGCCCGAGTTTGAGAACCTGTGTTCCAAAAAAACACTCCTCAACATATAATATGTTAGCCTTGAGGAATACATGTGTCCCTATGTGTGATGCACCATCATATTTAAGACTCACAAACTTACTGTAATCTTGAACAATTTAATTCCTAATGTTTGATGTTGTAAACTTGATGATGTGTAAGTAAATACACAGTTTGCCACACATATACATTATTATACACAGTTTTTATTTTTGTTGTCAAAGTACATATTTGTTTGTTTCAGCATCATGTGTAAAAACATGCTTAATAATTTAAAACACACACAAACATGTCCCAACAATACTGACATTCATTTGGACAAGCTTTTTACGCAACTCAATTGTGTTCTTCTTGTAATGTTGTATAGATAAGATAGCTAAGATATGTATCACTAACATTGTAATTTGGATTGTCTGCAGGCAAAGAGAATGATTGGAATCTAGAAAGAGTAATGATTAGAAAAAAATCAAGTGGTCAGTTTACTTCCTGCTAACATGTATGTGTGGCTCCATCAACATTTCTCCTCCAATACCCCAAAAAAATGAAAATGCATAAATGTGCATACTATTTTTTAAATTTATTTTGGGCCACTTATAATTAATGATGTTAAAAAAAGGGTCAAGGAGCTAAGTGTTATATTTTGTAAAGCATCAAAAACACTTGCTAACTATTTTGAGTTACTTATCACAAATGTCTAACTTGTTTTTTTCACGTTTTTTTTGGTGGCTGCTTGTCCTGCCCTTTGCCTTTAGCACTGTCATGTTGGCGTGCTCTGGTGGACCGTCTTGGTGGTGATGAGACTGGCGTGATATTTGGAGTAGCCGTACCAGAACTGCTGGTTGTTTGCTGTTGGTGCATGCATCTGAGTGTTTCATTCAGGTTAGTGAGGGTGGCATTGAGTTCACGTGTAGCAGCATTTTGATTGTTTACTATTCGGAATAAACTTTCATTAATCTTTTGACTGTTTTGAAAAATGCTCATATAACTTTGCTGTTGTCTGTGCTGTTCTTCAATTAGTCTGTGCTGTTCTTCCATTAGTCTGTGCTGTTCTTCCATTATGCTCTGTAAGTTGCCCATGACCTGTGTAATGTCTGTACGCATGAGTTCCATGATATTGCCTATTCTGGTTGTTTGCTCATTTTGTCTACTCAGATTTCTTGAGATTCTTCTGAGGTGAGATGGTAGGCTTGATAACATTTGTGTCTGCTTACGCAGGCAATCTTCATTAGTGGCCTGCTGTCTAGCCCAAATAGTCCAAAACACCTGATCAGGGCCTTGTGTTCCTGGTGTTGTTGGGCTGTGTTGTGGTGGTGGTGTGCTTTGCTGTGGTGGTGTACTTACAGGTGCTGGGGGGCTCATTCCTTGCATTAATGGCTGCATTTCTAAGATGTTTGTCTCCTCCATGTCACTGTGTTGGTGGTGTTGCGGAGGGATGCTGTTCCCAGGACTCGAAGCTGAAATGTTAAACAAATTTCCGTATACTATCCATATGTTTGTGAAATGTAAAAAAAAATCACTACACATGGAACACGTCATTCACTGTTGCTTTCAACTATTCTGGCTAGCAACATCATCACTCATAGCTTAAATACATACATATGCCTGTTTGTGGCAAATGTGTCTGGTTACTTAATTGTGAAAGCAAACACTTTAGTTTTATTGTAGCTCACACATACTCCACCATAAAAAAACATTGTAATACATAATGTGTTACCTTATAGCTTTGTTCAAACAAACATAGTAATGTTTTATATGTATTTTGCAATGTTACCTCAAGCACAGATGAGATTTTTGGAAAAACAAACTTACTTTTTACAAACAAACCAACATGCTTTTTTGTTGCAGCATCTTATACCCAATGTCATACTCTATGGCTCAAGTGGACATACATTTCTTTACTGGATGTGGACAAGGTCATTTAGTTTGGATTCCATTTCAGCTTTTACTTACTGCGGTAAGTATTTTTGTTTTGGATGTGTTTTGACTTAATGCGGTTATGACTGATTTTGATTATGTTCTGACATTTTACACATTTTTTTCAGTTTGATACTCACAATCAAGATGAGGGGAGTGTGGATGACGTCTTGGAGGTGTGTCTAAAATTTGGAGTGGGGGTACAGAACATACGGACGATAATCTTCGTGGCGGGGTAGCCTGCTGTGTTTGTGCCGGAACATACGACCTTGCTTTCTTTTCGGCCACAGGTTTTTTGTGGTGATGTCTTACAGAAGTGCCACTTCTGCTGCTCCATACTTCTTTTGATGGACCTTTTAATGAAAGTGCAATTTTGTTATGGCCATTCCTTTACAGGCATACCCTATACTACAATGGACACTTTACCTGCTTCCGCAGCGTCATCATCATCAGATGTGATAGGAGTTACTGGCCGACGAGTAGTACTGCTTTTTTCAGACACTGTATAAAATGAAATATATTCATAAATCATGCTATTGTGTATACATCCACCCATTATGCTTATAAACATTTTAACATTTAGAAATGCTTGGTTTTTAATTCAAACAAACATAAGGACCAGAAATACAAAAATAAAACTAAAAAAAAAAAAGACCAAAACACATATGCACTATGGCAACATCAACACAGGAAAACATGTACAGGACACTGACATAGGCCACAAGTTCAAGGAAAGTTTTTTTAATAAAATAAAAACACACAACTTCATTTTGTATTGGAAGGAAAAATATTACAGATGCAATATCTAATTTGCTCTGTGATGTGGCACTCCAAAGACACATTACCACTATATGAGCAAAAGCAAAATGCAGCAATTTAAAAAAAAATAAAAAATGCAGTATGGTGTCACGGTACAAATACAAGCAAAAAATTTTTTTTTTAAAAATTAAAAACATAACATTCTCTAAAGATGACATTACACATGTAAGTGGTTTACAAACCACTTTCCAGTACTCCAGCCTCTAACATGACAACGACTTTTTTATTTAAAAAAAACATGGATCACTTATATATAAAACATAGTCATAATTTTTTACATAAAAAACGGGCAAAAGGAAAACATTATTGCAGGACAATTCAGAGACACACCAAGTCCAAACTACACATGCTAAATATCTGTCTGAAAAACACATGACATACAATAAAGTAAGATGTTACATTGGCTTTTATCTAAAACATGACCCAAAACAATGTACTTGCTGACACACACTTGAAGATGGGAGTAATATGCAATGTCACATGACACACATTACAAAATAAAACATTAAAAAAAAAAGCAAATACACATGCTCACCATTCTTCCTGGGCCTATCTGAATCCCGGACATGGGTTGCAGAGACAACTTCTGGAGGTATTACACTCCGCATGGGCTCCTCATACTCCAGATAACTTGCAATTTAGGGCTGGCCACCACCGGTTTTCCGAGCCAACTTGGCCTCCTTGGCCATTTTGGACTTGACACGTCGCTTTATGTCATAGTACCGTTTGCGGCATGTGTCCTCCGTCCGCTTGACCACCCCCTCACTATTGACAGCAGCAACTACTTTCGCCCACAACACCGTCCTCCTCCGTGTTGGCACCTTGGCGGACTCAGGGCCAAATAGCTGCCTCTGATACTTCATCAGCTCACGCACCAATGCCACATTTTCAGCAAAACTAAACTTAACATTCCGCCCAGTCTTAGTAGTGGTGCGTGGCTGCAGAGCACTCTGACTGTCACTATCACTTGAGGCTGCTGCAGCAACCTCACCCACCTCCTCCACCTCACTAACCTCACTAACACTCACCTCCTCCACCTGACCGACCTCCTCCCTCTCACTTACACCCTCCACCTCTGAGTCACACATAATTGTGTGTCTAAACAGTTAACACAGGGGAAAAAAAAGACAAACAACACACTTCTCCACTACCACTACACAAGGGACTATAAAGAAAAATAACTTGGACTAAAAATGAGACAAAACCACAAAATACAAGACAACAAGAATGACAAGATGACTTTCAAACACAATACCACACTCAGAAATCGCTACCACCACTCCTCTTCAAAACACAAATTCACCTACCTCCACAGCACAACCTCCCTCCTCCTCACCACTAACTAAACCCACGAGGTGCGGACGGTTTGGGGCGTATTTATATGGTTGCGCACAGACACTCCTACCATCTGAAACACAACCAATCACGAACGGGGATGAAAATCGAAACTGAAAGTGAAAATGCGGCTGCGGGGAAAAAAAACCCTGCCGCGTTTAACTTAGGGAAAAAAACCCAGCAAATACAACAAAAACACGTACGCAAACGACAATGACGGCCGTAAATGTGCCAAAAAAAAACGACTGGCATCGACATCGGAAAACACGAAAACCATAAAGTCGACTGCTTCGTAACTTTGCGTATATGGATTCAAAAAGTTGCAAGAAAATGCACCCTATACAAAACGAGTTTAAACATTACACAAACTGACTCAAACACGATTATTAGTAAATATTGCCCCATGTTTTTTGCATTTTTGTGGTTTGTGTGGATAGTTTTGTCATCTGGGACCCCCAATTGTATAAAGGCATACCCTCGCGGGGCTCGCTTGACTCGCCACAAGGTTTATAACCAACTCTATGCCGACATGGATAGAGAAAGTATGAAATAATCCAAAAACATGTTACATTTAAAAAAAAATTGTCTATCTTTTTTTATGTCGACCATTTTCATGTCGACCTTTTGCCCATGTCGACCTTTTGACCTGTCGACCTTTTGACCCTGTCGACCTAATGTCTGTCTATCTATTGACTGTCTAACTAGACACTGTCTATCAAATGGATAGGCTGCACCTGCTCTCATCCGGATTAAGGGGGGGGGGGGGGCCCAGGGGGTAAGTACCCCGGCCCCCCCTCTTTACAAGGGCCCCCCACCACCCGCCACAGATCGGACATCCGATCTGCGGTGCTGCGCTCCCAGCGGCTTACTGTTGGTTGCCCTGGCAACCTAACAGCAGTGGCAGCGGCGCCGGCGCCTCACAGAAGTACAGGACAGCTGAGCGACGGCTCAGCTGTCCAATGGTGTGTGAAGGTGCTGTGCTTCCAGCGGCACCCTATAGGTTGCCCAGGCAACCTAACAGCAGCAGCGTGGAGAAGCGTGGAGGAGCGTGGAGGAGCGTGGAGGATCGCGCTCTCACTCTCCTGTGTCTCACTCTCATGGGTCACAAGCAGCCTGCCAGCTGAGAAAAAAAAGTAAGCTGGCTGTATTTTTTTTCCTATCATGTTGTTAAATTGGAACTTTTGGCTCTGTCATGTTGCCATTATGTGTTTGTATGTATGTGTAAAGTAGTGATGAGCGGGTTCGGTTCCTCGGAATCCGAACCCCCCCCGAACTTCACCCTTTTTACACGGGTCCGAGGCAGACTCGGATGCTCCCGCCTTGCTCGGTTAACCCGAGCGCGCCCGAACGTCATCATCCCGCTGTCGGATTCTCGCGAGATTCGGATTCTATATAAGCAGCCGCGCGTCGCCGCCATTTTTCACTCGTGCATTGGAAATGATAGTGAGAGGACGTGGCTGGCGTCCTCTCACTTTGTTTCAGGGGGCTGCAGTGCAAATATCTTTATTCTGGGGACCATCAGTATTATAGGAGGAGTACAGTGCTGACCAGTGACCACCAGTATTATACGTTGTCTGCCTGAAAAACGCTCCATATCTGTGCCCAGTGTGCTGCATATATCTGTGCTCACACTGCTTTATTGTGGGCACTGGCGACCACCAGTATATTATATAGGAGGAGTACAGTGCAGAGTTTTGCTGACCAGTGACCACCAGCAGGGCCGGACTGGCCATCTGGCACTTCTGGCAAATGCCAGAAGGGCCGATGGCCACTTGGGCCGGTCCAGCGGTCACTGAGACACGCTGCCGCTCAGTCCGGCTGCAGCATGTCTCAGCTGTCAGGAGAGGAGAGCAGAGCGCCCGCCAGCGCGGCTGTGTCTGGTGCTGCGGCCAATCAGAAGCCGCCGGTCCGCGAGCTCTGATTGGCTCACGAACCGGCGGCTGGTTTGAACGAAGCCGCCGCAGCACCAGACACAGCCGCGCTAGGCGGGCGCTCTGCTCTCTTGATTCACCCCCGTCCCTCACGGAGGAGCAGCAGCAGTAGCAGTGCAGCAGCGGTAAGTAGCTGCAGCACTGGCTGCTGTGGGGACAATTGTATATCTGGCACTTTGGGGGCAATTGGCTGGCACTGTGGGGCATTTGTATACCTGGCACTGTGGGGGCAATTGTTTACCTGGCACTGTGGGGGCATTTGTATACCTGGCACTGTGGGGGCATTTGTATACCTGGCACTGTGGGGGCAATTGTTTACCTGGCACTGTGGGGGCAATTGTATACCTGGCACTGTGGGGGCATTTGTATACCTGGCACTGTGGGGGCAATTGTTTACCTGGCACTGTGGGGGCATTTGTATACCTGGCACTGTGGGGGCATTTGTATACCTGGCACTGTGGGGGCATTTGTATACCTGGCACTGTGGAGGCAATTGTTTACCTGGCACTGTGGGGGTATTTGTATACCTGGCACTGTGGGGGCAATTGTTTACCTGGCACTGTGGGGGCATTTGTATACCTGGCACTGTGGGGGCAATTGTTTACCTGGCACTGTGGGGGAATTTGTATACCTGGCACTGTGGGGGCATTTGTATACCTGGCACTGTGGGGGCATTTGTATACCTGGCACTGTGGGGGCAATTGTGGATCTGGCACTGCACTATTGGGGGCATATAATGTAAATTTCGGCTCATACCGGGTGCTATAATGTAAATTTCGGCTCATACTGGGTGCTATAATGTGAATTTCGGCTCATACTGTGTGGTATAATGTGAAAGAGGCACCAGTACTAGATAGTATAAGGGGTCCTACTATTGTGGTGCATAATGCGTATAAGGGATGTATGGTGTGATAAACTACACTGAAGGACACGCCCCCTTTTGAGTGGCCACTCCCCCTTTTCCGGAGCGCGCACGCGCCTTCGGCTCGCGCTTATTTACAAACTTCACATTTACATACCCACACTTAAAAATTTCCACTTCAACCACAGGTTGTGTGTATTTTAATAGAAAATGATGTACGCTTGTATGTTGTTAGAATATTAATTATATTTGTAAGAGCATAGACTAATAAGTGGGAGGAGTCAGGAATAGTAAGGGGAGGAGTCACATAGGTGGGCCTGTGTGCTTCAAAAATGCCAGGGCCTATTTTTAGTCCCAGTCCGGCCCTGACCACCAGTATACGTTGTCTGCCTGAAAAACACTCCATATCTGTGCAGCATATATCTGTGCTCACACTGCTTTATTGTGGGCACTGGGAACCACCAGTATATTATATAGGAGGAGTACAGTGCAGAGTTTTGCTGACCAGTGACCACCAGTATACGTTGTCTGCCTGAAAAACGCTCCATATCTGTGCTCAGTGTGCTGCATATATCTGTGCTCACACTGCTTTATTGTGGGGACTGGGGACCAGCAGTATTATATAGGAGGAGTACAGTGCAGAGTTTTGCTGACCAGTGACCACCAGTATACGTTGTCTGCCTGAAAAACGCTCCATATCTGTGCTCAGTGTGCTGCATATATCTGTGCTCACACTGCTTTATTGTGGGGACTGGGGACCAGCAGTATTATATAGGAGGAGTACAGTGCAGAGTTTTGCTGACCAGTGACCACCAGTATTATACGTTCTCTGCCTGAAAAACGCTCCATATCTGTGCTGCATTGTAGTATATAGTACTACCGGCATCTTCCCCTCGCCATTCAAACATGCTCTGGTCTCACCTATTCTCAAAAAACCCAACCTCGACCCCTCATCACCCACTTACTACCACCCCATCTCTCTTCTCCCTTTCGCCTCCAAATTACTTGAACGACTAGTCTACAGCCGTCTCACAAGCTACCTCTCTGACAACTCCATCCTCGATCCACTACAATCTGGCTTTCGCCCACTCCACTCAACTAAGACTGCCCTGGTGAAAGTCACCAATGACCTGCTTTCAGCCAAATCCAGGGGCCACTTCTCTCTGCTCATCCTTCTGGACCTCTCTGCTGCCTTTGACACCGTAGATCATCCTCTCCTCCTCCGCACACTCCAAAACGCTGGCCTCTCTAGCACTGTCCTTGACTGGTTTTCTTCTTACCTAACTAACCGCTCCTTCTCTGTGTCTGCCTCCAGCACCACCTGTTAGGTTCCTGGTGCTCAGAACAAGGGAGATGTTATGAAGTGAGTCCAGAGCACCAGGACGTAACGCTGGGAAAGGGGAATGGAAAGGGAATAGCCCCTGGCGCCCTATCTCCGTTGTCTCGCCCGTGCTGTCAGTACACTCTTGCAAGACTATGGTTGCTTGAGCCCATGGCAGCCGCGTTTAAAGGGCGGATTACGTCTGCCCAACTTCGATGCCCCCTCAGGTCTTAATGAGAGACAAAGAGTGTACCGAGACAGGGTGATAACAAGGAGCCCTCTTACTGAAACAACCAAAGCCAGGGGCTACTAACTAGCCTAAAACTAAATGTATGTGCGGCTTGCCGCCAAAGGAAAAGAACAACAAAGGAAATGCTGACCACACACCGAACAATACTTTTGTGTCCCGGCGGTGACAGCATAAGCAGAACCCTCTGCAAAACACCAGTGACAGAAATAATAACGGAATACAGCCGCTACTCACGGAACCGGTACGAATACTGGCAAACGGACAGGAACTCCAAATGCTGCTGACACAGACTCTCAGAACTGGAGGACCGGCAGAATCCCAAACGACAGACCGGTGGACACCAAGAAGCCAGAAACTTGACCAGGCACAGGCAAAGCCACTGGACCTCAGGACAGGAACGCCTCACGGCAGGACACGGGATCAGACACAGGAATTGACACAGGGACTGACACAGGAATCAACACAGGAAGCAGTTCGACTGACACTGCTACACAGGAGCTCAGGAACTAGCAGGAACCAAGCTCAGAACTCAAGCAGACTGGAAACCTAGAAATATCACCAGCGTCTGTGAATAGCACTGAGCCAGCATATAACAGAGAGGCCTAATTAATAATCTCATGCAGCTGCCCTGTTGCATGACTCCAAACTGACAAGATGCAATTAGCAGCCAGGTGAGGCAGAACACATGGGAACAAGCTGCAATTACACAGACTCACCAGCGGCAGCAACCAAGAGTACTCTTAAACAGAGCAACGGGAAATCCTGGCCTGCGAAACAACTTATAAGCATAAAATACCTAACTGACATGCAAAACAGGAATGTGCCACAGCCGTGGCTCATAACACCACCTCACACCCTTCCATCCTTCCTGTTGGTGTCCCTCAGGGTTCTGTCCTTGGACCCCTTCTGTTCTCCCTGTACACCTCTTCCCTGGGTGCGCTCATTAACTCATTTGGCCTTCAATACCACCTCTATGCCGATGACACACAACTCTACCTCTCATCTCCTGATCTGTCCTCCTCTGTCCTCTGCAGGTTTCCAGGTGCCTCTCCGCAATCTCCTCCTGGATGTCTGAACGCTCTCTAAAGCTCAACATGGACAAAACTGAACTCATCATCTTCCCCCCATCCAGAGCAACACCCCCGACCAATATCTCCATCATTGTTGACAACACCACCATCTGCCCCGTTCCCCAACTCCACTGCTTGGGCGTCACTCTTGAGTCCTCCCTCTCCTTTGCACCCCACATCCAAGCTCTGGCACAATCCTGTCGTTTCCAGCTAAGCAACATTGCTCGTATCAGGCCATATCTCTCCCAGAGTGCAACTAAACTCATCATCCACTCACTGGTCATCTCACGATCTGACTACTGCAATGTTCTCACTGGCCTCACTTGCTCCCATCTTGCTCCCCTCCAATCTGTCCTGAACTCCGCAGCTAGGCTAATCTTCCTCTCCCGCCGCACCACATCTGCCACTCCCCTTCGACAAAATCTACACTGGCTCCAATTCCCATACAGAATCCTCTTCAAACTCCTCACCCTCACATACAAGGCCATCTCTAATTCCCACTCTTCCCATCACTGCTTCCCATGCACGAGTTCAGGATTTTGCCTGTGCTGCACCCCTTCAGTGGAACGCACTCCCCCGCTCCATTAGACTCTCCCCGACCTTGCAAAGCTTCAAACGGGCACTAAAAACCCACCTCTTCATCAAAGCATACCCTCCTGATGCACAACCCAGTGCTGAAGCCGCGCCTCCACCCCCCTGCCTCATGCCGTGAACACCTCAGCTTTGCTTGCATACTGCCATCTGGCTACCTCCCACTTGCCTGCACCTCTTGTCATCTGTCTGTCGCCCCTCCCCACTAGATTGTTAGCTCTTCAGAGCAGGGCCTTCTTTCCTCTTGTTATCTAAGCCCTCGTCTCGACACATTTCACTCGCAGCTCTCCCCTACTCAATGACCATCTTTATCCTGCTAGCATAGGCTCATCTCCATCTATGGCCACCAGCCTCTAGTAGTACGATGATCACTCCATCAATACTTACATCTTAGCTGTATTATGTCTTGAGAACGTGTGGTGCTCTGTTACCTGTACTCTATTTCTGTTATTTATTTACTGTAATGCTATGTTTTGTCTCCCTGTACTGTCCTTTGTACGGCGCTGCGAAACACATGTGGCGCCTTATAAATAAAATGTAATAATAATAATAATAATAATAGTAGGAGTACAGTGCATAATTTTGCTGATATATAATATATAGCAGTACGGTACAGTAGGCCACTGCTCTACCTACCTCTGTGTCGTCAAGTATACTATCCATCCATACCTGTGGTGCATTTCAGTTTTGCACAGTTTGCTGACCACCAGTATATAATATATAGCAGTATGGTACAGTAGGCCACTGCTCTACCTACCTCTGTGTCGTCAAGTATACTATCCATCCATACCTGTGGTGCATTTCAGTTGTGCGCAGTATATATAGTAGTAGGCCATTGCTATTGATACTGGCATATAATTCCACACATTAAAAAATGGAGAACAAAAATGTGGAAGGTCAAATAGGGAAAGATCAAGATCCACTTCCACCTCGTGCTGAAGCTGCTGCCACTAGTCATGGCCGAGACGATGAAATGCCATCAACGTTGTCTTCCAAGGCCGATGCCCAATGTCATAGTAGAGAGCATGTAAAATCCAAAACACAAAAGTTCAGTAAAATGACCCAAAAATCAAAATTAAAAGCGTCTGAGGAGAAGCGTAAACTTGCCAATATGCCATTTACGACACGGAGTGGCAAGGAACGGCTGAGGCCCTGGCTTATGTTCATGGCTAGTGGTTCAGCTTCACATGAGGATGGAAGCACTCATCCTCTCGCTAGAAAAATGAAAAGACTTAAGCTGGCAAAAGCACAGCAAAGAACTGTGCGTTCTTCTAAATCACAAATCCCCAAGGAGAGTCCAATTGTGTCGGGTGCGATGCCTGACCTCCCTAACACTGGACGGGAAGAGGTGGCGCCTTCCACCATTTGCACGCCCCCTGCAAGTGCTGGAAGGAGCACCCGCAGTCCAGTTCCTGATAGTCAAATTGAAGATGTCACTGTTGAAGTACACCAGGATGAGGATATGGGTGTTGCTGGCACTGAGGAGGAAATTAACAAGGAGGATTCTGATGGTGAGGTGGTTTGTTTAAGTCAGGCACCCGGGGAGACACCTGTTGACATGCCTGGTCAAATTACAAAAAAAATCACCTCTTCGGTGTGGAATTATTTTAACACAAATGCGGACAACAGGTGTCAAGCCGTGTGTTGCCTTTGTCAAGCTGTAATAAGTAGAGGTAAGGACGTTAACCACCTCGGAACATCCTCCCTTATACGTCACCTGCAGCGCATTCATCATAAGTCAGTGACTTTGGACTTTTTGACAGCGGAAGCAGTCCACTGACCACTAAATCCCTTCCTCTTGTAACCTAGCTCCTGCAAACCACACCACCAACTCCCTCAGTGTCAATTTCCTCCTTACACTTGAAAGCCAATAGTCCTGCAGGCCATGTCACTGTCAAGTCTGACGAGTCCTCTCCTGCCTGGGATTCCTCCGATGCATCCTTGAGTGTAACGCCTCCTGCTGCTGAGGGGAAGTCGGAAGCCCACTTGTACTACTTTCAGTAAGCAATTGACTGTCCAACAGTCCTTTGCGAGGAAGATGAAATATCACAGCAGTCATCCTGCTGCAAAGCGGATAACTCAGGCCTTGGCAGCCTGGGCGGTGAGAAACGTGTTTCCGTTATCCACCGTTAATTCACAGGCAACTACAGACTTGATTGAGGTACTGTGTCCCTGGTACCAAATACCATCTAGGTTCCATTTCTCTAGGCAGGCGATACCGAAAATGTACACAGACCTCAGAAAAAGAGTCACCAGTGTCCTAAAAAATGCAGTTGTACCCAATGTCCACTTAACCACGGACATGTGGACAAGTGGAGCAGGGCAGACTCAGGACTATATGACTGTGAAAGCCCACTGGGTAGATGTATTGCCTCCCACAGCAAGAACAGCAGCGGCGGCACCAGTAGCAGCATCTCGCAAACGCCAACTCGTTCCTAGGCAGGCTACGCTTTGTATCACCGCTTTCCAGAAGAGGCACACAGCTGACAACCTCTTACGGAAACTGAGGAACATCATTGCAGAAGGGCTTACCCCAAATGGACTCTCCTGGGGATTTGTGACATCGGACAACGCCAGCAATATTGTGCGTGCATTACATCTGGGCAAATTCCAGCACGTCCCATGTTTTGCACATACATTGAATTTGGTGGTGCAGAATTATTTAAAAAACGACAGGGGCGTGCAAGAGATGCTGTCAGTGGCCCGAAGAATTGTGGGCCACTTTCGGCATTCAGCCACCGTGTGCCGAAGACTGGAGCACCAGGAAACAGTCCTGAACCTGCCCTGCCATCATCTGAAGCAAGAGGTGGTAACGAGGTGGAATTCAACCCTCTATATGCTTCAGAGGATGGAGGAGCAGCAAAAGGCCATTCAAGCCTATACATCTGCCTACGATATAGGCAAAGGAGGGGGAATGCACCTGACTCAAGCGCAGTGGAGAATGATTTCAACGTTGTGCAAGGTTCTGCAACCCTTTGAACTTGCCACACGTGAAGTCAGTTCAGACACTGCCAGCCTGAGTCAGGTCATTCCCCTCATCAGGCTTTTGCAGAAGAAGCTGGAGACATTGAAGGAGGAGCTAAAACAGAGCGATTCCGCTTGGCATGTGGGACTTGTGGATGGAGCCCTTAATTCGCTTAACCGGGTGGTCAATCTGTTGAAATCAGAGCACTACATTTTGGCCACCGTGCTCGATCCTAGATTTAAAACCTACGTTGGATCTCTCTTTCCGGCAGACACAAGTCTGCAGAGGTTCAAAGACCAGCTGGTGAGAAAATTGTCAAGTCAAGCGGAACGTGACCCGTCAACAGCTCCTCCTTCACATTCTCCCGCAACTGGGGGAGCGAGGAAAAGGCTAAGAATTCCGGGCCCACCCGCTGGCGGTGATGCAGGGCAGTCTGGAGCGAGTGCTGACATCTGGTCCGGACTGAAGGACCTGCCAACGATTACTGACATGTCGTCTACTGTTACTGCATATGATTCTCTCACCATTGAAAGAATGGTGGAGGATTATATGAGTGACCGCATCCAAGTAGGCACGTCAGACAGTCCGTACGTATACTGGCAGGAAAAAGAGGCAATTTGGAGGCCCTTGCAGAAACTGGCTATATTTTACCTAAGTTGCCCACCCTCCAGTGTGTACTCCGAAAGAGTGTTTAGTGCAGCCGCTCACCTTGTCAGCAATCGGCGTACGAGGTTACTTCCAGAAAATGTGGAGAAGATGATGTTCATCAAAATTAATTATAATCAATTCCTCCGTGGAGACATTCACCAGCAATTGCCTCCAGAAAGCACACAGGGACCTGAGATGGTGGATTCCAGTGGGGACGAATTAATAATCTGTGAGGAGGGGGATGTACACAGTGAAAGGGGTGAGGAATCGGACGATGAGGAGGAGGTGGACATCTTGCCTCTGTAGAGCCAGTTTGTGCAAGGAGAGATTGATTGCTTCTTTTTTGGTGGGGGCCCAAACCAACCAGTCATTTCAGTCACAGTTGTGTGGCAGACCCTGTCGCTGAAATGATGGGTTTGTTAAAGTGTGCATGTCCTGTTTATACAACATAAGGGTGGGTGAGAGGGCCCAAGGACAATTCCATCTTGCACCTCTTTTTTCTTTAATTTTTCTTTGCATCATGTGCTGTTTGGGGACTATTTTTTTGAAGTGCCATCCTGCCTGACACTGCAGTGCCACTCCTAGATGGGCCAGGTGTTTGTGTCGGCCACTTGTGTCGCTTAGCTTAGCCATCCAGCGACCTTGGTGCACCTCTTTTTTTTCTTTGCATCATGTGCTGTTTGGGGACTATTTTTTTGAATTGCCATCCTGTCTGACACTGCAGTGCCACTCCTAGATGGGCCAGGTGTTTGTGTCGGCCACTTGGGTCGCTTAGCTTAGTCATCCAGCGACCTCGGTGCAAATTTTAGGACTAAAAATAATATGGGCCCTCATTCCGAGTTGATCGCTCGTTATTTTTCATCGCATCGCAGTGAAATTTCGCTTAGTGCGCATGCGCAATAGTCGCACTGCGACTGCGCCAAGTAACTTTGCTATGAAGATAGTTTTTTTACTCACGGCTTTTTCTTTGCTCCGGCGATCGTAGTGTGATTGACAGGAAATGGGTGTTACTGGGCGGAAACACGGCGTTTTAGGGGCGTGTGGATGAAAACGCTACCGTTTCCGGAAAAAACGCAGGAGTGGCCGGAGAAATGGGGGAGTGTCTGAGCGAACGCTGGGTGTGTTTCTGACGT
Source organism: Pseudophryne corroboree (assembly GCF_028390025.1). NCBI lineage: Eukaryota > Metazoa > Chordata > Amphibia > Anura > Myobatrachidae > Pseudophryne > Pseudophryne corroboree. Next base: position 704,335,093 of record NC_086444.1, on the reverse strand, counting down.
CAATCCAGGAACGACAAGCACTGAACTGATCGCACAGGCAGAGTAAGTGTGGAGCTACTCTAAAACTGCTAAGTAGTTTTTGATCGCAATAATGCGAAGACATCGGTCGCAATTTTAGGATGCTAAGATACACTCCCAGTAGGCGTAGGCTTAGCATGTGTAACTCTGCTAAATTCGCCTTGCGACCGATCAACTCGGAATGAGGGCCATTGTGAGGTGTGAGGTGTTCAGAATAGACTGAAAATGAGTGGAAATTATGGTTATTGAGGTTAATAATACTATGGGATCAAAATGACCGCCAAATTCTATGATTTAAGCTGTTTTTGAGGGGTTTTTGTAAAAAAACACCCGAATCCAAAACACCCGAATCCGACAAAAAAAATTTCAGGGAGGTTTTGCCAAAACGCGTCCGAATCCAAAACACGGCCGCGGAACCGAATCCAAAACCAAAACACAAAACCCGAAAAATGTCCGGTGCACATCACTAGTGTAAAGTGCGTGTGTGTATGTATATGTGTATATATATATATATATATATATATATATATACATATACACACACACACACACACACACATATATATATATATATATATACACATGCATACAATATATATATATTTATATATACATACATGCAGTGTGTATATATATATATATATATATATATATATATGTATATGTAGGGTAAGTGCGACCGGTCACCATACTGACACCAGGATCCCGGCTTGGAGATGGCCGGGGGGAGGGCGAGCGCATCGAAGCCCCTTGCGGCCACACTGCGGGCTCGGTGGTGAGCTGTGCTCACCACAGGTTCTATTCCCACTCTTTGGCTGTCGTGGACACCCACGAGTGGGAATAGTCCCTGTTAGTCGGCATGCCGACAAACGGGATTGTTAAGGGGCGGGATCCCGGCGTAGGTATTGTGACCAGTGGTCTCCTAACCGCCGGTCACATAACTACATCCCATGTGTATATGTGTATATACAGGTTGAGTATCCCTAATCCAAAATGCTTGGGACCAGAGGTATTTTGGATATCGGATTTTTCCGTATTTTGGAATAATTGCATACCATAATGAGATATCATGGCAATGGGACCTAAGTCTAAGCACAGAATACATTTATGTTTCATATACACCTTATACACACAGCCTGAAGGTCATTTTATCCAATATTTTTAATAACTTTGTGCATTAAACAAAGTGTGTGTATACATTCACAAAATTCATTTATGTTTCATATACACCTTATACACACAGCCTGAAGGTCATTTAATACAATATTTTTAATAACTTTGTGTTTTAAACAAAGTTTGAGTACATTGAGCCACAGAAAACAAAGAATTCACTATTTCACTCTCACTCAAAAAAGTCTGTATTTCGGAATATTTGGATATGGGATACTCAACCTGTATATATTTATATATATATATATATATATATATATATACATACACACACACATACACATATACATATAGATATATAAAATGTGCCTGCCTCCTTGTTAGGGGCCCCGCCATTTGAAGTGCCCCGGGCCCCCCCATTGTCTTAATCCGGCTCTGCACCTGCTGGGTTACCCTCAAAACATGCACTGTGTGGGGTAATGAGGGCCGAGTTTTCAGACCTATGGCCTACGCGAAATGCTTTTGCAGCGAATGTGCTGTTTTACGATGATCGGACAATTTTGTATTTTTGCGATTTAGCAATCCATGCTGAATTAGGTCCACTTGGAGTGAGTGTAATCTCCTTTCTGGACTGACAAAATCATCTTGGAAAATCTTGCACCAAAGTACGCCGGTTGTTTTTACACAACAAAGGGGAACGTGGTTTACAAATTAATTGGATATTCATCGAATTGTTCTTGATCGATATGGATTACTCTGTAGGCCAGGCCTGGACAGCCCGTGGCTCTCCAGCTGTTGTGAAACAAAACATCCCAGCATTCCCTGCCACAGTTTTAGCATTCCCTAATAGCAATACTGCAATAGGGCATGCTGGGACCTGTTGTTTCACAACAGCTGGAGAGCCACAGGTTTGCCAGGCCAACTGTAGACAATGTTTGCCCCACGAGAAATCTGCAATAATAGTGTTTACTGGTTTGTTGTAAAGAAGTATTTTCTTGCACAGTTGTCATTTGCACTCAATTAAGGAAAAGTCAAGTCTTGGACTTTCATTATATTGATGCGCAGCAAAATGTTACATGATTGTTTGTTTTAATCCAATTTAAAATTAATTCAGTAACCAATGACATAATGAATTGTTTGTGTATGTGTATATAGCCACTCTTGGATGTGCGGTCATGCTCTGATATGCGCACCCCTTTGTGCGTTCAACCACCTTGTGCGAGCGTATATCAGAGTGTGACCGCACACCCAAAAGTGATATATCTGTCTTATAAAATGTTCCCTATTACATCAAAATAGGGTGAAGCAGATACAAAATATGAAGAAAAAATTGTTAAAAATAGGCTGTTTACATTTTATTCTTTTTAATGAATAAACATAACTGTATAACAGTGTAAGTGACTAAAATAGACATTGTCTGTCAGTGAGGTAATGAGTTCCTGTATTCTGTCAGAAGTCTCTGTTGTTTACAGTTGGTCATGTAAAGCTGGGTACACACTGGAGCGATGGGCCAACATAGGAACAAATGCCCTTGAGCCCACAATCATGTTCTATCCTCCATTAGCATTATTATTATTACCTTTTATTTATAAGGCGCTACAAGTGTTTTGCAGCGTCGTACATATGGCAGACAGAACAATACAGGGTACACAGAACTTAACCTCTCAGTACACACTACAGCTGAGATGTAAGGAAGCAAAGGAGTAGCCTGCACATTACTGGGGGCAGGCAGGCAGGCAGCCACTGGAAGAGATAAACAGTAATGAGTGAGAGGAGATACAGGTAGAGATATTCGCTACGTAGGAGAGAGCTGTAATTGAAGTGTGAGAGAACAGTGTTTTGAGAACAGGCGGGAAGAGGGCCCTGCCCCAAGAAGCTCACAATCTAGGGGGTGGTGAGATAGACAGGTGACACGAGGTGCGAGCAAGCGAAAGGCAGCCTGATGGCAGGAAGTAAGCGAAGCATAATTGGACAATGCATAAGGTAGGGGGTTAGGAGAGTGGTCACGAAACTAGGTTATGCGGAAGGATACGCTTTGATAAACAGATGGGTTTTCAGTGCCCGTTTGAAGGTCGGGGAGAGTCTAATATACCTAGAGAGCTTTTTCAAGCGAAGGGGGCAGAGCGGGTAAAATCTTGGAATCGGGCATGGGATGCAGCTGCAGCCCAACCCTCCCTGGCAGATTTATGTTCAGGATTCTGACTGTGGAATTCCAACGTTAGGATTCTCAGCGGTGTCTGGATTCCAGGGTCTGTATTCTGACCGCCAGCTTCCTGAACGTAGGGATGATGACATATATATATATATATATATATATATATATATAGAGAGAGAGAGAGAGAGAGAGAGAGAGAGATCCAATTCAGCTGGCACTCCTTGCTTAAGAATAACTGATCCCGGTGTCCAGTGCAGAAAACATCAACATATCCCCACAATAGGCACGGCACTCCAGGGACTCGTTCCAGAAAAACCTTTAATTACGGTGTTTATGTCTACATGTTTCAAGGCCTCAGCCCCTGTGATGACATGGAGGCCGGGCTTGCTGTACAGGAGCGCAAGCTAGCGGTTGCTTAGCAACCGCGTCCTGCGTGACCCGGAAGTGAGACGCCGGGGGTGAATCAGCGGCAGCAGCTGTGGACGCGGACGCTGGCGGGAGGTGATGTCCGGTATCAGGTATATAAATGTTATATGTGTGTATGTCTTGTGAGTATTGGTGTATCCTGACGAAGGGGCTGATGCCTTGAAACATGTAGATATAAGCACCGTAATTAAAGGTTTTTCTGGAACGAGTCCCTGGAGTGCCGTGCCTATTGTGGGGATATGTTGATGTTTTCTGCACTGGACACCGGGATCAGTTATTCTTAAGCAAGGAGTGCCGGCTGAATTGGATCTCTACATTATATGTGGGAGTCAGTGGACTTTCCGCATGAGTTGCATGGCACCACAGCTATTACTGGATGAAGTGGACATTTATATATCCTAGAGGATACTGGGATTATACTGAAGAGTTTCATTTGCTTGTGACAGCAATTGGATGTGGCATTGACAACAATACAGTAATTATTGTGCTTTGAGTATGACAACCATGGAACCAACAGCAGATTTACCTGAGACACATGACCTGACTGGGTGTAGGGATTTTAAAGTCCCTCCCTGTGAGACTTTTAGTTTTACAGCAGATCAAGTGCAGCAAATTCTATTTAAAGAGCCAGTGACTGTAGTTGATCCAGTTCACAACTTGGAGTACCTGCATTTTCAACTATTCAAATTAAAAAGACGTGAAATAGATTATCTAATGCATGGGTCATCCTTATCCGATTATGTACGTGAACGCAAAATTCCGCGGGGATTTAGAGTGACCAACGTGCCAACTATTGGAAGACAAAACCCGGAATTTGTACGTAAATGGATAGGGATTCTCAACAAGTGTGCGCTAGACCTGATGGTCTTGGTCATAGAGGAGGCAGGACGTGAGCTACAGGTGACACGCACTAAGATTCACACGTTTGAGAATGCACATCAGGACGTGTTAGAAGATGTGGCCAATACTACCTGGCTCACCAAACTGCAGCAGCAATGTGACCAATATAAGAGAAATGTAATTAAATTTAAAAAGAATAAAAAACATACGGTTGACGCGGATTACGAGGAGAACAGGGTCTACAGGTGGTTGTCTGGAGGTGCACCTGTAACACGCAATAGTGCCTTAGAAAGACGCCGTAGACCATGGCAACCACGACGCCCACAGAATCACAGTTCGACGTCTCAGAACAACAGCGATAGTGAATTTGCAATATCCGAATCAGATGATGCTTCTACTTCTGAGAGAATCCCTTTAGGCCAAGGAGGGGCCACCCAGAGGGGTGGAGAAAGACCACCCGCAGGGGCGGGCAGAACCAAAGAAACAAGAGAAGTCAGACGAAATCCCTCCCGCAAAAAGACAACCTGATCTTTAATTTATCAAAGAGGGTTCTACAGCCAGTAGAAATCCAAGTATTGCAGAAAGGACTTGCTTTTGTGCCCACAAATATGCACGACGAATTTACATGGAGATTGGACCATCATAAATTCTCCAGAAATTTACGTCTGAAGGAACACTTTCAATTACAGAAGACGGTACCAGAGAGTTCATCTTTAGAAATGTTCCTGATGGGCAAAACAAAATCCAAATTTGATCCAGTTTCGGCGAATCCATCGTTAAAAACCTTTGACCGTCTACTGCACGAATCTGTGACAAAATTTAGAATGGCACCTGGTAAAATTCACAAAAATTTATCCAGAGAGGAATCCTCTGCGTTAAAACAGCTGAGCACCTATGAGGACATAATTAGCAGGCCAGCCGATAAGGGCGGGGCCATCGTGGTGCAAGACATTACAGACTACCGCCAAGAAATTGAACATCAATTAGCTGAAGAGGGGGTGTACAGTCGTTTACCAGGGAATCCAACTAGCAAATTTCAAAAAGAATTACGTGAGGTGTTGGGAGTAGCTACGCAACAACAACATATTACTTCTAAAATTTGCAAGGCGTTAATAGTGGAACATCCGAAGGTCCCGGTACTGTACATGTTGCCGAAACTTCACAAGGACAACAGGAATCCTCCTAGTCGTCCCATTATATCGGCACGAGGCTCCTTATATTACCCTGTGGCACAGTTGCTAGATCATCTTCTCCAACCATTGTTGAGCAAGAAGGAGACTTTTCTAAAAGACACCACGGAATTCCTAAAGCTGCTAAATGGAATCACTGAAGTACCTAAGGGAACATGGCTATGTTGCTTGGACGTCTGTAGTTTATACACATCGATCCCCCACAAGGGTGGACTACGGGCCATGAGAAATTTCCTACAACAATTTCTAGATCCAGTACTGTTTAATCATGATCTTTTTCTGAAATTGTTAGAATTGACCCTTCATAGAAATTATTTTCTCTATGACGGTCAATATTATCTGCAACAACGGGGGTGTGCGATGGGGTCCCCTGTGGCCCCATCGTACGCCAACATATATATGTTTGAGCAGGAAGACGAATTGTTTTTGAATCATTCATCAATATCTGGGAGCATTAAATTATACACCCGGTATATTGATGATATTTTCTTATTATGGACCGGAAACATAGATTTACTAACAAATGTATTGGAGGAGATCAATTGTAGTACGTCTGCTATTAAATTCACTATCCAGTGTAGTGAGGTTCAAGCACATTTTTTGGATGTACAAGTGAACATCATTGAAGGTAGGATTGCGACAGAGGTGTTTCAAAAAGATGTGGACAGAAACACCTTTCTGCTCGCTTCAAGCCATCACCCTACATCACTGAAGCGGGGGTTGCCCCGCTCCCAAATGATGAGGGTGGCTAGAATCTCTAGTGATCCACAAAAAGCTGCCGCATCCATTGATAACTTAATAGCTAAATTTATAGCACGGGGATATGACATCAAGATGCTTCAGGATAATAAACGCCAAGTGTTAAGTATGCCGAGAGCCCAATTACTTCAGTCGCACACTAAAACACCAGCTACGGTTGTTCCATGGGTTAGTAGTTTCACTACTGCCAGCCCGGTAATCAATCGAGCTACTAAGGCTCTATGGCCAATTGTAACCTCAGATAAAGATTTGGCATGTTTTAAGGACATGCGCCCTTTAGCAGCGTTTAAAAGAGGACGTAACCTGAAAGATAGGCTTATGATCACTGATATCACAGGTAGAGGGATCCCAAAAATGCCTAATGTATATGTCAAACCGGCAGGTTGTTATAGCTGCCTAGGTTGCACTACATGCAGATACATGGTAGCTTGTAGATCTTTTCAGCATCCTCATTCCCAAAAAAAGTATGACATTCGACATGTGCTCACGTGTACCTCATCGTTTGTGGTATACGTGATCACATGTCCTTGCGGGCTGTACTATGTGGGTCAGACCTCTCGCAAATTTCGGGAGCGTATGGCCCTACATAGGTCGGCCATCCATCTGTCAGCTGAGGGGAAAGTCTTGGATCAGCCAGTGGCCCATCATTTTAGGAAGATGGGTCACACTTTATCCGATTTAAAATATTTCATGATTGATCACGTAGTGGAGTCTCCCCGTGGAGGTGATCGGATCAAGGCTTTATGCCTGTTGGAATCAAGATGGATTGTCCGTCTGGGGACTATGTCACCTGACGGGCTAAACGATAAAATAAATTGGAATAGTCTAAGATGATTTGACAATAGAGGTTAGCAGATGGGTGCAGCATAACTGTTAAATATGCATTGAGGTTCATACATCTAGTACTGGGTGAGCCAATCAGGAGTTGTGGTCGATATGGTTTTCTGACTGTCACGGTAGAATAAGTAGTAGCAGGGTATGTTAATAGATGGTTAATCTATGTCCATGCGCTGGCAAGCAAATGTTTTAATGTTTGTTTTTAAATGCACTATGTTTATTCCGCCAGGTCTGCCCATAGACGGCACCGCTTGATGACACGGAGGCCGGGCTTGCTGTACAGGAGCGCAAGCTAGCGGTTGCTTAGCAACCGCGTCCTGCGTGACCCGGAAGTGAGACGCCGGGGGTGAATCAGCGGCAGCAGCTGTGGAGGCGGACGCTGGCGGGAGGTGATGTCCGGTATCAGGTATATAAATGTTATATGTGTGTATGTCTTGTGAGTATTGGTGTATCCTGACGAAGGGGCTGAGGCCTTGAAACATGTAGATATAAGCACCGTAATTAAAGGTTTTTCTGGAGCGAGTCCCTGGAGTGCCGTGCCTATTGTGGGGATATATATATATATATATATACACATACATACATATATATATATATATATATATATATATATACACAGTTGTGCTCATAAGTTTACATACCCTAGCAGAATTTGTGATTTTCTGGCCATTTGTCAGAGAATATGAATGATAACTCACAAACTTTTCTTTCACTCATGGTTAGTGGTTGGGTGAAGCCATTTATTGTCAAACAACTGTGTTTACTCTTTTTAAATCATAATGACAACAGAAACTACCCAAATGACCCTGATCAAAAGTTTACATACCCCAGTTCTTAATACCGTGTATTGCCCCCTTTAACATCAATGACAGCTTGAAGTCTTTTGTGGTAGTTGTGGATGAGGCTCTTTATTTTCTCAGATGGTAAAGCTGCCCATTCTTCTTGGCAAAAAGCCTCCAGTTCCTGTAAATTCTTGGGCTGTCTTGCATGAACTGCACGTTTGAGATCTCCCCAGAGTGGTTCAATGATATTGAGGTCAGGAGACTGAGATGGCCACTCCAGAACCTTCACTTTATTCTGCTGTAGCCAATGACAGGTCGACTTTGCCTTGTGTTTTGGATCATTGTCATGTTGGAACGTCCAAGTACGTCCCATGTGCAGCTTCCGGGCTGATGAGTGCAAATTTTCCTCCAGTATTTTCTGATAACATGCTGCATACATCTTGCCATCAATTTTGAGTAAGTTTCCAGTGCCTTTGTAGCTCACACATCCCCAAAACATCAGCGATCCACCTCCGTGTTTCACAGTAGGAATGGTGTACCTTTCATCAAAGGCCTTGTTGACTCCTCTCCAAAAGTAACGTTTATGGTTGTGGCCAAAAAGTGGTCTCATCACTCCAAATGACTTTGTTCCAGAAGTTTTGAAGCTTGTCTCTGTGCTGTTTGGAGTATTGTAAGCGGGATGCTTTGTGGCATTTGCGTAGTATTGTCTTTCTTCTGGCGACTCGACCATGCAGCCCATTTTTCTTCAAATGCCTCCTTATTGTGCATCTTGAAACAACCACACCACTTTTTTTCAGAGAGTCCTGTATTTCAGCTGAAGTTATTTGTGGATTTTTCTTTGCATCCCGAACAATTTTCCTGGCAGTTGTGGCTGAAATTTTTGTTGGTCTAACTGACCGTGATTTGGTTTCCACACAATCCCTCATTTTCCACTTCTTAATTAGAGTTTGAACACTGCTGATTGGCATTCTCAATTGCTTGGATATCTTTTTATATCCCTTTCCTGTTTTATACAGTTCAATTACCTTTTCCTGCAGATCCTTTGACAATACTTTTGCTTTCCCCATGACTCAGAATCCAGACACGTCAGTGCAGCACTGGATGAAAGATGCAAGGGTCTTTCAGGAGTCCAGAAACTCACTGACCTTTTATACACACACACTGATTACAAGCAAACAGATCACAGGTGAGGATGGTTACCTTTAGTAGCCATTCAAACCTGTTTGTGTCAACTTGTGTGCATGTTATCAGTCCAAAATCTCCAGGGTATGTAAACTTTTGATCAGGGTCATTTGGGTAGTTTCTGTTGTCAATATGATTTAAAAAGAGTAAACACAGTTGTTTGACAATAAATGGCTTCACCCAACCACTAACCATGAGTGAAAGGTTTGTGAGTTATCATTCATATTCTCTGACAAATGGCCAGAAAATCACAAATTCTGCTAGGGTATGTAAACTTATGAGCACAACTGTGTATATATATATATATATATATATATATACACGTTATGGTAAGAACTTACCATTGATAACAGTATTTCTCCTAAGTCCACAGGTTACACAGGATAACAATGGGATATGATGGAGCGACAGCGGATTGGCACCAAACAATCAAAAGCTTTCAGGCCTCCCAGGATGCAATGGGCCCGTTCATATATCCCCACCCACTGGCTCAGGCAAATCATTTGTATTCCAAAGCAATAGGCAGGAGCATCAATCAGGTGAGAAGAACACACATGCACACCCTTCCGTACAAGAAGGAAGAGGTTAGGGAGTAGAAGGATCCTCAAATCAGGTGCGTCAGGGTGGGATCCCTGTGGAACCTGTGGACTTAGGAGAAATACCGTGATCAACGGTACGTTCTTACCATAACGTATATTTCTCCGGTAGGGTACACAGGTTATCCACAGGATAACAATGGGATTTCCCAAAGCAATTTAGTGGTGGGGACGCTCCTGATTGGTCAGGAGTACCTTGCGCCCGAATTCAGCGTCATGAGAGGCAAAAGTATCCAAGGCATAATGTCTAATGAATGTGTTAATGGAAGACCATGTGGCTGCCTTACATATCTGTTTTGCTGAAGCACCATGTTGTGCTGCCCATGAAGGACCTACCTTATGAGTAGAGTGTCTTTCTGATGGCACTGGTACGATCCACGTAGATCCTTAATGCCCGGACCACGTCCAGCAACGCATCTCCCGCAGAGAGTCCCAATACCTGAAAAGCCGGGACTACAATTTTTTCATTAAGGTGGAATTTAGACACCACCTTAGGAAGATACCCATACCTAGTCCTAAGAACTGCTTTATCTGGATAAAAAAAATAAGGAAATGGGAACGGCATGACAGCGCTTCTAAATCTGACACTCTTCTAGCTGATGCCATAGTCAGTAGAAAGAGAACTTTAGCTGTCAACCATTTAAGATCCACTTTATTAAGTGGTTCAAACGGAGCAACATGCAGAGCTTTGAGGACTAGACTTAAGTCCCAAGATGCTGTAGGAGGAACAAAAGGAGGTTGAATGCGCAGCATTCCCTGGAAAAAAGTATGCACATCCTGTAAATTGCAATTTTCTTTTGGAACCATATAGTCAATGCTGATACTTGAACTCTCAAGGAAGCCACCTTCAAACCTTTATCCATTCCTGCCTGAAGGAAAGCTAAGACCCTGGAAACTCTGAAGGATTTCTGGGCCATACTTCTCTCACTGCACTAATGAATACAGGCCTGCCATATTCTGTGATAAATACGAGCTGAGGAGGGTTTCCTTGCTCTGAGCATTGTTTGGATTACCTGTTCTGAGAATCCTCTTGACTTCAGGATAGAGGTCTCAAGAGCCACGCTGTCAAAGACAGTCGATCCAGATGTCTGTAGTAACAAGGACCCTGCATTAGTAGATCTGGACATTGAGGGAGCAGAAGTGGAGCATCCATCGACATTCTCTGCAGATCTGTGTACCAATGCCTTCTGGGCCAAGCCGGAGCTATTAGAATCACGGCACCCTTTGCTTGCTTTATTTTCCTCATCACCCTGGGTAACAGGGGGATTGGGGGTGACAATGTCGAATATTACCTTTAAACATTAAGCTATATTCTATTACGGACTAAGTACGCTATTGGTGCACTGAGTACCGTAAGGGTATGCACCTAGCGTAGCAGACGCTAGGCCGTGGGCGCGAGACACGAGCGGCACAGACGCTCACAGAATGATATACAGTAAACCTTAAGTAATGAAACAGTGTAAGGATATGCTTATACTTTGAACCTTAGCAGCAAAGCACTATACCTTTAAAACTTTGAGTAGCGCTGGTGATACAAAGTATCAGCAGTGCATACACCTTAACAATGCTTATACACCTTAAACAGGTTAAACCACTTTAAAGCCCTGGCAGGAAAGTGACAACACAGCACTGATTTGTATTTGAAAACCACATGGTTCTAAGGCCACTGTGGATAGATTCTAATAAAAGGTTAAACAATACATATCATACACTACAAACTAACATCAAAATCTAACACAATAACAGAGAATAACATGAGCAGTGGCGAACAAAATGGCTACAGAGAAATATACATACATGGGGATGATTCGCAAGCGCGTCCTGGATTCCAGCTCTCAGCATTCAAAGAGAAAGCCTTCAGAGAGAGTGAGTGAGTGGACAGGCAATGGTGGTCTTTATATACACAGCATACAGTAACAATACAATGGTCCCTATAATCTCATGGTTCATTGGACACAGGAATGTGTCTGCATTATAACAAAAGGTCATAGGTGGGTTCAAACAGGTGGGCTGTGTCTCTCCCCAACTGCTGTAGTGGGTGGTATCCTCTGGATCCCCCCGCATGGATAATGAACAGCAAATACAGTAAATGTCTATAAACTACTTTTGTACATAACTATACGCAGGAGCGAGCAATCTCTTCCTAACCAACACCGAAATGTTACTATTAAAATACTCTACAGCTGGATACTAGACATCACCGTTCAACCTTTATCTGACCCTTCCTATCATGCAAAGAGGAATTTCTCTGTCCAAGAACCGTTTAAACTAAACATACTTGCTGACATTGTTAAGGGGAATATTCACTACAATATACGCTATATGGGTTAAATATGTTATGATCGAGTCGCACGCTAGACGCTTACAAACTCTACCGTAAATGCGCATACACCGCGCGTGATCGCCGGAGCGATCTTACGCAAATTGCGGATATGTGCACTCACGGCAGAGCGTGCGCACGTGCAGCGGGCATGTGCATGAGGGGTTAGTACAAGGCATATGTATCAGGATATTTTTCGACTTTGACAGTCCACCCTTTGGCAGTCAACAATAACTGCCACTATCTAAACAATTTAAGCAGAAAAATATATATTACCATGAAATACCTTATTATGATTGGGAGTAGGGAGGAGAGGAGAAGGCGGGAAATGTATGACCTAGTGAGATAGTAAAAAGCATGTATGTATGAAATCCATGTCTGAGGGGTCATGTATCATCGTGCCGTACATGTTCTAAAAATAAGCTTCGAGGTATTGCGAAGTATACATTGAATCCTTCTTATCCCGTATTAAGGGTCTGTAAGTGGGCTAACAAACTCTACCGAGCTCTTTTCGGCTTTTAGTTCCAACAAATGGGGTGCACATTAGTTGATGATACATGAAGGGGGTAAATATGTGAGTGCTAATATATGTGTCTATATCACCTGTCGACTATGTGTGCCACTACCTGAAGATAGAAGAGATGAAGATAAGAAACATGCGTTATAAATGCATTCGTATGATTATATATATATGGTCGTCCTTGGGCGTCTGTTGGAGTCTTGTTGATGTCTTGTTGAAGTCTTGTCCGGATTGCTGTATCTTTGCTGTGTGGCAAGCAAAGCTTTTCAAGTGTCCATAAAAATTAAAGTCTCTAAGGGTTCATCAATTGTCGGTGAAACAGTTCATCAATGGTCTGTATAATGGGTCATCAAATTCTTCCGAGTGGATGTCTTTTTACCTTGGAGAAAAACAAAGGAGAAACGGGTGAAAGAAACGGACTGTGGAATCACATCTTATCACAGCATTGTCTCGATTGATGGGTCATAAATTAAACTAGTTGTTGTTACAATGCCCTCGCTCCTCAAACTCATCAATTTGGTCCTTCACTTGCAATTCATTAAAATTTGAACACATCTGAATATCAAACCAATCATTATGACAACTCCTAGGTTACATAAGAGGAATTTCCCTACAGCAACAATAACATTTTGAGCCCATTCTCCTAAACCTGAGAACCAATTGCGTGGGTTCAACCATGATACCCAGCCGGTCAGTTCATTACCCACAGAAGCAAGGGTAAGGTTGTGTCTCCTTCGGAACTCCCACTTCAATTGCAAGATATCGTCCATCTTTTGATCTATGACCTCGGTTGGGTCCTCAGTGCTGTTTGTGATATACGTACAACACTTCACACCATACTGAGTTGCTAGGGTGACACAATACCCTCCTGTCACTGCTGTGATGTAATTGAGAACCATCCTGTGCTGGATCAGTTCCGTTTTGTAAGCTTGCAATTCTCTCCCAGTATACCTAAAGGTGTCATCATACATCTCGGTGATATTGTCTATCAGGTTCGCTAGCGCGGTAATATACCTAAAATTTATAACTCCTCTGGCGGTACGGGTGATATCTAGCGCGAGCAGGAGTTGAATCCCGGTGGATTCATGGATCAAATCAGAGGCTGCATGCTCTGTCCTATCTATAAGGTGTCTCTTTACAATGTGTTCGTAATGGGTGTGAGTGTAAGGAGCTTGAGCATTGCGGTGACTGTCTTTCATTCTATCATGGGTAATGGTCATTACTTCCGGTAACACTCCAATGTAACACAATCCCTCTGAGTTTGGGGCAAGCCACTTATACGCCTTCCTCCCACATATGAAATATGCATCATCGGGGAGGACATATGGGACAGAATATGACATCACCATATTACAAACCTTCCAGGTGAAAAATCCTATCCCTAACTCTCTCATCTGACTTAGTACACGTATCAGGTTGTATGATATGCGCAAGTATCCTGGTGATACTTCTCCAACTCGCATGGGCCTACTTCCTAGAGTGTACCTATATTGGAAATATCTTCCACTGTTGGCTATTTGGCGTATAAGCTCTGAGTCAATGGGCATTCTATAGGCTCTGTGTGAGAATGTCATGGTTTGGTTGTTCCATGTCACCTCCCAATTTCCCAGCTTTCGGGGATTGGAAATGTTAAAACATATTAAGGACCTATCCACATGATATTGGTGGAGCTTCAAACTAGGAGGCCTAGAAATATTAAATTTCTTGTCCACCGGTCTCCCACTCCTTAATTCAAGTACCTCGTCTATCGTTAAAGAGTATGGCACTAGTCCTGGCTTTCTATGACCTTGAGGTACTTTTGAGCACACCCAGCATTCCGTTTGGTTTAAAACCTTACCCACTAATGAGTGATAGTCACTCAATGGATGACGGTCCATATTGATATTAATGCTGGACTGACATCTCTGGATGCATCCGTCCTCAACTATGTTGTCACAATTCCTACAGATACAATTCTCTTCAGCTAACAATCCTTCACAATGTCTGTTAGTGTCATGGCTACCAGATCGTTTTCTGATACTCGCCTTTGCTCGGTGATTGTGTTGCTCTAGGAATTCTACGAATCCATCCTGGTCATCAGAACCCATTCCAGATCCTTTCTCGACCTCACTGGTACTCTCACCGAAACAGACTGCTCTGGTCAACAACAGGGTCAACAGGAAAACACGGACTGCAGTCTCTTGGGGCAAGTCCATCTTACAGGAGGAGAAAGAGAAAGTTGTAATGGGGGTACCGAAAATAATTGAAGGGAAAGAAAAATGTTACGATAATTGTCCTATAGTCTTGTTGTTCTTCTTGCTCAGATGTCGTCTCAACAGTGCTGTCTCTCAGTCTTCCCAAAACGAACACTCCAGTGATACGATATTCTTTCCGACTCAGCGATCTTTCTGTAAGGAGCATAAATCTTGCATTACCATTTGTCTAACTGTTGTGTGACATACCATCCGTAAAACATGAAAGAACAAAGAGAGAGAACAATAGAAAAAGAAACATTGTCAGATTTCCGTTCACCATCAGGCTGTCACACCAACATGTCCATCGGTATCTCTGCACAGTCTCCCCCACCAGTATTTCCACTCTTCACCCTTTGTGTTTGGCCAGACACAACGATGCTGGTAAGATATATTGGGGTTGGGTAGACCTCTGAAAAAACCAAGTAGACATGTGACGTTTGAGCTGTCTGGTGAACGTCAGAGATGAAAAGGAAATATTTAAAGATAAATCACAGAGTTTACCTGGCCGCCCTTGTGTCTACAAGGAATGACCTACCAATTACATCGACTGTAACCTCAGGCTTACTATCGAGGCTAATAATCAACTTCACTGGCTGCAAATTACAGGTGCGGCCCAAAATTTTTCCTATATGATCCCTGATTACAATTACGTGCGTTATGTCGTTGTCTAGGGGGTTTATATACCTTATGTGGGTCTCTAAACATACAATTCCGTGCATAATGCCCTTCCCTCTGGCAGTTATAACATTTTATCACATTTGACTTACCCACAGGGGTCTGGGGTTTAAGCTGATGTGGCTTCGTTGTCAGGGCCTGTCTACTTATTGTCATTTGCTTACCGCCCTGTGACTCCCTGTGTCTTATGATGTTCCGATCATGTTCAATAGCGGTCTCTCTCAAAGCAGCCACCGACATACCTTTCCAATTAGGTTGAGTGGTCTGTACCCTTGTTCTCAACACTTCCTTTAAACCATTCATTAATACAGAAACCGCTACCTTTCTATACTCTACAATGTGAGGTGCAATTGTCTGTGCATAACATACAATACCGTACTTACCTGTGGACACGACCTCACCTGACCCTCCGTAAGGGGGCTTGACTACTGCCTTTACCGATTGGGCCGTGCCCACCTGGGGGTGTCGTATGATGGCTGCTGGAAAAAGTGCTGACATCGTGCTGGGTTCACTTTCTTGCTTGTAATCCTGAGGGAAGTTTAACATGGGGTGCAACTTGCACGGGTTAGAATTTGTACATTTATCAGTTTTACTTCTATCATTATTACATTTATTACGCTTACTATTATCATCATTAATACATTTATTAAGTGCACTATTATCATCATATCCCAGTATGCCATTCTCAGTAGCCATTGTTTCTCCAGTTGCCAACAGTTTCCTGCTAAGATGGGAACCAGCTGCTTGAGCTAATTCCCTTTGTATCTCACCCTCCTGTTGCCATAAATGTAAATAATCATAATGTCTAATCCGTTGCTTGCCGGATTTTATCAGACATATCCTTCTCCTTAAATTTTGCAAAACCTCAGGATTAAAACTGCCTACCCTGGGAAACTTCTCCCCATCGTTCACAGTCATACGTTCCCACTAATTGCATAAAACCTCTGCGTGTGATCCATATTTTTCACACATTATGTACCTCGCCGACCCTGCTGGCCGCGGAATAATATCAACCTGAACCTTGGTTGATCGTCCCTTACTTGAGCAACTGGCCCCCATTCTTTGCAGGTATTGCCTTCTCAGCGAATTCCTACAAAAACCACGTTCCCAGAGGTAAGGTGACGGTGAAAGTCCAACGAGTGCCTTCACCCACTCTCGCCCACGTCGACCAATATGCCCACACACTGCTTCAGCGCTGGCGTACTCAACCCAGGGCCCCTATGTAACCTCTATTTACTGGGGCGTGTGGGAGTATGCTGCCCTCCCCAGTAAGTATCAGTTGCTGAAGAATTCCTGAGTGATCAGCGAACCTCCCTTAAAATAAAAAAAACCTACACAAATCACGTTAAAGTGTACAAATAGTGTTTATGATCCCGCAAAGCGTACGCAAATTGCGTAATGGGTATCAAGGTAACCAACTAATGCACACAATTACATGCGGTACAGTCGCATTGCGTATAAGTAACTATTACTTATCCGCAGGACGACCAGCGGAATCGGTTGTTTAGGCTGCGAAACCTTCAGCCGGAGCGTATTCTCAAAATGGGCCTATATGGGTACTGCGCCAACCCCCAGGGCTGCGCTCACTACCTCTGACCTTTCTTAAGTCAGGGTCTTCAGAACTTCGTATAGGTACTTTTAACGGATTTCTGACTTTCGCGGACCTTTTGGTCTGCTGTAACACTAATTGCTCCTTTTACCTTATTCACTGTTAACGTGAGATGGCCTTCTCCCACGCCACCACGTGTTCACTTCACGGGTATCCTTCTACGAGATCTCGAATTCCGGGGTTCACACCAAAGAAAACTTTACTTGCATACACACGCTCTTTCACTTCATATATACTTTGATTTTTCTGTACAGAAAATTTCTTTCATTCAGGTAACACAGGCTAATCCCAGAGGTAATGCAACGAGAGGAGGATCTTTTTAAACTAAATTTTGGAAACTGAACAAATTTGTGCTATTATCTCGTGGCTTCCGTATCTACTACTAAAACAATGCTATCGTGTGATTTGTATTTAGTGGGCGTATCCGTACGCACGTTGCGTGATATACGCCACGTGTGTAGGCCTTTGCGTTGCGTACGCTGTCTCGCACTCGGTCAGAGATACGTGTACACAGGCCGGATACGTCCGCAGTAACACAAATAACACGCTTCTATAAATGCAAACGATATTTAACTATAATCGTTTACCAAGCACCACACAGTATCTCCTGTATAAACCTTTATAACTGGGTCAGGCTGCGTGCGTGTTTTACAATTACTCCCTTAAGTATTAATCTTACTTTTAACTAAATAGCAACATATTTTCTCAGCACGTGATCAATGCTAATGGCAAACAGAAAGGTAGATATGTGAAAATACACAAAATGCAGGTGTAAATTAATCTACTAATCAATTCTTCCAATAGTATGATTCATATTGGATAGCTATCTTGCAGACCATACATTGATATAAACACACACATAATTATTATATCTATGTACTATTCACTGGTCTCCCGAGACCCATTCACTCCTCTAATTTGCATATGAATGTGCCTTTGACTGTCTGTGAAGGTGGCCTTTCACTGCCAGGAAAAAAGCTGTTGCACAGGTTAATTTGCATTTCAATGGCTTATCTTACAACAAGCAGAGTTTAACAGAATCATGGAGGTAAAGAAGAAGAAAAAAACACCACTTTGTTTTATATCTGTGTATCGTTCTTACATCAAATATTCATCTTACTATTAACTTTTTATTAAACCCCATCTGAATCTATTTGTAATTGTCTATGGCATGGGTTAAATAAATGCATTGGTAACTCATAAATGGTGATTTCTTTTTGACCAAGGACGGCTGATTATTCCTGAGCAGACTGAAAATCAGCTATTTAGAAAAGAATTGACATTCCCAAAATTGCCGCTGCTCCTCCCCCTTCCACATCCCTGAGGGTTACATAAAATGGAGGACAGACCATGCGGCTTCCTTTGTCACAAAAAAAGTCACTATGCAAGCCCCTGAAGTTATTTTAGGCCTGAGTTAAAAAACACAACACTATATCAAGGCTTTTGCAGCAACTTTTAAATATACTTTTAAACCTACTTAAACAGATAAGCAATCCAATCTGAATCAAACACAATATGACTCATTTGTACCTTGTTTTGCAACAATATGGTCAGATATGCAGAGTACAGGTGTGTTACATGTGTTGCGTGCGCAGTTGGCACCAAACAGAAATTAAAACAGATTTAAAAGACAATAGCTTAACGTTCTTACCTTTCGGTTCCGGATCCCACCAGCATCCCTACAAACCAAGCGGAGCAGACGCTTATCTGATCAGCACTACTGTATCCCCAACCACCAAACGGCTAACAGGGGATACTACCTTCCCGCCCTTTGCTGATGGATAAAGTCTGCCTGGTTCCGCTAGGTTGCGGATATGAGGAGGCCCGGATGAGTCCTCCAATTGACAATGTCGAATATTACCTTTAAACATTAAGCTATATTCTATTACGGACTAAGTACGCTATTGGCGCACTGAGTACCGTAAGGGTACGCACCTAGCGTAGCAGACGCTAGGCCGTGGGCGCGAGACACGAGTGGCACAGATGCTCACAGAATGATATACAGTAAACCCTAAGTAATGAAACAGTGTAAGGATATGCTTATACTTTAAACCTTAGCAGCAAAGCACTATACCTTTAAAACTTTGAGTAGCGCTGGTGATACAAAGTATCAGCAGTGCATACACCTTAACAATGCTTATACACCTTAAACAGGTTAAACCACTTAAAAGCCCTGGCAGGAAAGTGACAACACAGCACTGATTTGTATTTGAAAACCACATGGTTCTAAGGCCACTGTGGATAGATTCTAATAAAAGGTTAAACAATACATATCATACACTACAAACTAACATCAAAATCTAACACAATAACAGAGAATAACATGAGCAGTGGCGAACAAAATGGCTACAGAGAAATATACATACACGGGGATGATTCGCAAGCGCGTCCTGGATTCCAGCCCTCAGCATTCAAAGAGAAAGCCTTCAGAGAGAGTGAGTGAGTGGACAGGCAATGGTGGTCTTTATATACACAGCATACAGTAACAATACAATGGTCCCTATAATCTCATGGTTCATTGGACACAGGAATGTGTCTCTGCATTATAACAAAAGGTCATAGGTGGGTTCAAACAGGTGGGCTGTGTCTCTCCCCAACTGCTGTAGTGGGTGGTATCCTCTGGATTCCCCCCGCATGGATAATGAACAGCAAATACAGTAAATGTCTATAAACTACTTTTGTACATAACTATACGCAGGAGCGAGCAATCTCTTCCTAACCAACACCGAAATGTTACTATTAAAATACTCTACAGCTGGATACTAGTCACCACCGTTCAACCTTTATCTGACCCTTCCTATCATGCAAAGAGGAATTTCTCTGTCCAAGAACCGTTTAAACTAAACATACTTGCTGACATTGTTAAGGGGAATATTCACAACAATATACGCTATATGGGTTAAATATGTTATGATCAAGTCGCACGCTAGATGCTTACAAACTCTACCGTAAATGCGCATACACCGCACGTGATCGCCGGAGCGATCTTACGCAAATTGCGGATATGTGCACTCACGGCAGAGCGTGCGCACGTGCAGCGGGCATGTGCATGAGGGGTTTGTACAAGGCATATGTATCAGGATATTTTTCGACTTTGACAGGGGAAACAGATATGCCAGATGAAAGTCCCATTTCACTGACAAGGCGTCTACAAAGATCGCTTTGGGATCCTTTGTTCTTGACTCGTATGTGGGCACTTTGTTGTTCAGACGGAATGCCATGAGATCTATCTCTGGCAATCTCCACTTGTCTACTAGAGTCTGAAAGACCTCCGGGTGTAGAGCCCATTAGCTTGCCTGAATGGCGTGTCGACTGAGAAACTCCGCTTCCCAGTTTAGGACTCCCGGAACGAATACTGCGGAAAAGGCTGGGAGATGGAGTTCTGCCCACTTTAGAATGTGATTTACCTCCTTCATTGCTGTTTGGCTGCGGGTTCATCCCTGATGGTTGAGATACGCTACTGCCGTTGCATTGTCCTAGCGGATCTGGACTGGTTTTCTTTGAACAGTGTCCTTTGCCTGAATCAGTGCCATGTATATGGCTCGAAGTTCTAACAGATTTATTGGCAGGCAACTTTCTACTGAGTTCCATTGTCCTTGGAACTATCATTTTCCGGACATTGCTCCCCAGCCCTGAAGACTGGCATCTGTTGTCAGGATCTCCCAATCTGATATCCAGAAGGGTCTCCCCTTGTCTAGATGGGATGTCTGTAGCCACCAGGCTAACGACTTTCTTACCTTTACTGGAATTACCATCGTCTGTTTCTTTATTGTCTGATGTACTCTATTCCATCTGGCCAGAATCAGACGCTGCAGAGGCCTCAAGTGGAATTGCGCATACTCTACCATGTCGAATGTTGACACCATTAAACTAATCGCTCGCATTGCTGCGTGAATTGATACTGTTTGACTGTGTAACAACTCCTGAATTTCTGACTGTACCTTGGATATCTTGTTCCGAGGTAAAAATACCTTCTGCAGACTTGAATCCAGTACAGCCCCCAAGTGAGTCATACGTTGTGACGGAACCAGAGATGATTTTGCCCAATTTATGAGCCACCCATGCCTCTGCAGACATGTTATTGTCTGTTGGAGATGGCACTGGAGCAATTCCTATGATTGTGCCAGGATTAAAAGGTCGTCGAGGTATGGAAAAATTCTTATCCCCTGTTTGCGGAGATAAGCTGCCATCACCACCATGATCTTGGTAAAAACTCTGGGGGCTGCGGCTAAGCCAAAGGGTAGGGCCTGGAACTGAAAATGCTGCTGGAAGATGGCGAACCTGAGATAACACTGATGGGACAGTGCTATAGGAACATGTAGGTATGCATCCTGAATATCCAGGGATACCATGTAATCCCCTGGCTCCATGGCCAAAACTATGGAGCGTAATGTCTCCATGTGGAACCTTGGTACCCAAATATACTTGTTTAGCATTTTGAGATTGAGAATGGGTCGAAAAGACCCATTTGGCTTCTGAACAAAAAACAGGTTGGAGTAAAAACCCTCTCACCGTTGTGCAGGGGGTACTGGAATGACTACTCCTGACTGAAGCAAATTTCTGAACTGCTTCCTGCAAGGCCCTTGCCTGTGCCTTCACCCGAGATGGGTTGGTGCAGAAGAACCTTCGAGGAGGATGCTTCTTGAAGGGGAAAACATAACCTAGAGATACCGCTTCTTGCACCCAGGCAGCTGTTGTAGACTGCTGCCAAATCTGTGCAAACTGAAGAAGCCGGCCCCCACTTCTGGTTTGGAAGCTGGCCCCCTGGTAGCCCGATGCTTCTTTGACTTACCAAACTTATTTTATTGGGGCTGCTTACGATCACTTTTTCCCTTCACTTTTCCTTGCGTCCGAAAGGGCCGAAAAACTGGACCCTTAGGTTTAGGATTATATGTGTAAGGAAACTTGACCTTCTTGGAGTCTGCTTCTGACTCCAGAATATCTGTCAATTCTTTACCAATAAGAATATTTCCAGCAAAAGGCAAAGATTCCAAAACCTTTTTGGATTCTGAATCAGCTTTCCACGTATGTAACAACAGTGCTCTGCGAGCAGCTATTATTGAGGCTGATGCCCTAGAAGCAATAGTACCCATATCTATTGCCGCTTCTTCCAAGAATACTGCAGCCTGTTTAATATGAGTTATATAGGATTTCTGTTCTCTAGAAGCTGAGAAACCATCCTCTCCCAGTGCATCAGCCCAGGCAGCCACTGCCTTTGCCATCCAAGCTGAAGCCATGGCTGGCCTTATGACTGCCCCAGATAGAGAAAATATGGTTTATAGAAAACCATCCACTCTCCTATCTGTGACATCATTTAATGATGTTGACGGTAAAGGCAATATAGATTTTCGCACTAATCTAATTACATGCGTATCTACTTTAGGAGCCAACTCCCTTTTTAAACAGTCCCCTGCTGGAAAAGGATAATTGGAATCCCACTTTTTGGGAATTCTATATTTTATACTGGGTGTAGCCCAGCCTCTTCCATGATTTCCGTCAGCTGATCTGACCCTGCAAACTCAGTCTTAACTGATTTGGGATGTTTAAATACAGGTGCCTTGGTTTTTAACACAGGCTCTGCTGAATCCTCTAAGGATAGAATGACCTTCATAGCTCTAATTAATTCAGCTATATCCACTGAGGTGAGACCCTCTTCCTCCTCTTCGTATGCCGAAGTAGAGTAAATTGAATTTTCATCTTCCGATGAATCATCTTGTGTAGCCTGTGAAGGTGAAGGTTTACTTACCATCGGTTTATCAGCTTGAGAATCTGCTGGGGGAAATGATATACCGTAGGTAGGGAGCTGCATGTAAGGGTTAATAGCATACCCCATTCCTGGTAAATAAGTTGTAGGAATTACCCATTCAGCTATACTGGACAAGGTCTGAGCAAACATAGCCCAAGGTGGATCCATCTGTAACTGACGTTGCACCGGGATCTGCCTTGTATTTTGCTGAAAAGCAAAACAATTTGCACACAAGCCATCCTGAACCAGATCCTGAGAGGATAATACAGTTTTGCAAGCAAATATGATATGAGTGATGGTGTTACTCTAAGTGTACCTTCGTCACTTTTGCCGCTCTTAGACATGATAAATAATCAGCACTTTCACAGTGTACTACACAATTTGTGACTGTAATTACTTTAACCTTCTAAAGTTTTATTAATCTGACCCTACACATGCACCGGCATTGAGGATCAGAAGAAACAACTGACAAACATATATTAAAGTCAGCAATCACACTAGCAGTCAGTCACATGTTCTATATTAGTCATATGAGCACATTATCAACTACAAACACATTTTAAAGTATGTAGGAGTATATATTACTGAATCCTGTTTTACACAGATCTAACGTATTCAGACGCATTGCGAAGAAAACCACAGTAAATGTATACAAACTCATATGCCATAGGCACTTAACTATTCATACTGAACAAGTAGATAGAAATTTAGTGCTGTATAGCTTGTACTCAGTAGAGTGGGATACAGGGAGACTCACCTCGCTTCCAGGATCGATCAATACATTAGCGAACGCTGAGTGGATCCAGATGCTACTAGTGTACACTGTCGCTCCGGGAACCTATAGTGAACACAGACGCTCAGTGAACACAGACGCACCAGTCACACAGCCCATACTGCAACCGGGTCTCCTCGTGGTAGCGCTTAGTGAACACAGACGCAGCGGCCTATGCTGCGACCGAGTCCCCTCGTGGTAGCGTCTGGGACGGAAGCGAGGAAACAGTTAATGACGGGAGACTTGCGGAAACTGGTCATGAACCGGGGGGAGGGGTGACTAGGAGAGCGTCTAACTCCCCCTGCTGACAACAACCCTAGGGATCGCGGTCTCATACTATTCCTGGTGCCTAAGATCCCTAAGGCCTAGCCCTGGTGCATCCGCGGTGGCAGCCGCATCAGCTACTGTTTGGTAGTCTCCCAAGACAGTGCGGCTGTGTCCCTATTCCTCTACTAAGCGGAATCGATGCCTTACCTTCTCTCCGTGCTCCGGCCACAGCCCGGTAACGTCTGCTGGACCTGCTAGTATATCCGACACAGACGCCCACCGAAACAGCACTGTACTCGTGGGTAAGCATTGTCGCGTCCCGGCAGTGGCGTAACTAGAAATTTTTCTCCCCCAAGCCAAAAAATTCTTCGGCGCCCCCCCCCCCCCCATCCCCCTTCGGCGCGCGCCACAAAATAGGGTGTGTGGCTTCGTTGGGATGGGCGTGGCTTCACATAAAGGGGCATGGCATTGCAGGAAAAGACTACGTTATACCCCAGTTTTCCAACCTGCACGCCCAGACGTTAGCCACCACTGGAAAGAAAAATAATCCTGATTCATGCCCCTTACATTATTTGTAATTTTTCCTCCTTATAGTAATGCCCAGTATACATTATGCCACATACTGCAATGGCCCTTAGACATTATGCCACACACAATAATGCACATGACACAATATGCACACACCATAATGCCCCCGACACATTATGCCACACACCGTAATGCCCCCGACACATTATGACAGGAATCGCAATGCCCGTTATACATTATGCTACACACTGCAATGCCCCTGATACATTATACCACATACCACAATGCCCGTGATATAGTATACAACACACCGTAATGCCTGACACATTATGACAGGAATCGCAATGCCCGTTATACATTATGCTACACACGGCAATGCCCATGATACATTATACCACATACCACAATGCCCGTGATATAGTATACAACACACCGTAATGTCTGACACATACCGCAATGCCCGTTATACCCTATGCTACACACCGCAATGCCCGTTATACATTATGCCACACTGCAATGACCCTGAGACATTATACCACAATGCCCGTGATACAGTATGCCACACACCGTAATGCCTGTGACACATTATGACACACACCGCAATGTCCGTGATACATTATGCCACACACCGTAATGCCCATTACACATTAAGTCCTACAGTAAGGCTTCTAATTACTTTTAAATTACCTGCTCGTTGCCAGGGGTTTTCATGCTCAGGGTGTCATGCTCGTTGCCAGGGGTATCATGCACTGGGTGTCATGCTCGTTGCCAGGTGTTTCATGCACTGGGTGTCATGCTCGTTGCCAGGTGTTTCATGCACTGGGTGTCATGCTTGTTGCCAGGGGTTTCATGCACTGGGTGTCATGCTCGTTGCTAGGGGGTAGTGCTTGTTGCTAGGGCTGTGCTCCCAGTGCCACATATGTCCCCAGTGCCAGATATTACCCCACGGTGCCAGGTACTCACATGACCCCAGTGCACAATATAGCCCCCCCCCCCCTATGTGCCAGGTACACATATACCCCCCCCCAGTGCCACATATGCCCCCAGTGCCAAATATTCCCCCTCAGTGCCACATATGCCCCCAGTGCCAGATATCCCCCCCCCAGTGCCACATATGCCCCCAGTGCCAGCTATTCCCCCCCAGTGCCAGATATGCTCCCAGTGCCAGATTCCCCCAACCCCCAGTGCCACATATGCCCCCAGTGCCAGATATTCCCCCCCAGTGCCATATATGCCCCCTCCCCCGTCGCCGCTGCTCCCCCGCTGGTTTGTGTTGGAGGGACACGGAGGGCACAGCGCGCGCCTCTCCTGTGTCCCTCCTGCATCATCTCCGGCGGCCGCGGGTCTAATAAACGAAGTGCCGTTCGTGAGCTCTGATTGGCTCACGAACCGGCACTTCTTCTATTAGACCCGCGGCCGCCGGAGATGATGCAGGAGGGACACAGGAGAGGCGCGCGCTGTGCCCTCCGTGTCCCTCCAACACGGCAGGGAGGGTTAGTAGGAGCAGATTGACTTGCGGACGCTCGTCCGCATGTCAATCTGTGCTAAATCAGTGGCGCCCCCGCAGCCCCTCGCCCCCAAGCCACCGCGAGGGCTGCGGGGGCAGTAGTTACGCCACTGCGTCCCGGAGAGTTGTTGGAGCGACTCTTTCTGAGCGTATAAGACGCTGTTCAGACAAGATCACTCAAAAACTTAGTAAGACTAGAAAATAACAGAAAGCTTAGGGCTGCTAACCGGAACAGCAGCCTCTGACCATGGGGGGTCATTCCGAGTTAATCGCTAGCTGCTTTCGTTCGCTGCACAGCAATCAGGCAAAAAAATGGCACTTCTGCGCATGCGGCGCAATGTGCGCGCGCGTTGTACTATTGCAACGAACGATGTAGTTTCACACAAGGTCTAGCGAAGCTTTTCAGTCGCACTGCTGGCCGCAGAGTGATTGACAGGAAGAGGACGTTTCTGGGTGTCAAATGACCGTTTTCAGAGAGTGTTCGAAAAAATGCAGGCATACCAGGAAAAACGCAGGCGTGGCTTGGGGAACGCAGGGCGAGTTTGTGACGCTAAAACAGGAACTGAATGGTCTGAAGTGATCGCAAGCGCTGAGTGGATCTGAAGCTACTCTGAAACTGCACAAAATTATTTTGTAGCCGCTGTGCGATCCTTTCATTCGCACTTCTGCTAAGCTAAAATACTCTCCCAGTGGGAGGCGGCATAGCGTTTGCACGGCTGCTAAAAACGGCTAGTGAGCGAACAACTCGGAATGACCACCATGGTCCGGCTCCTGCCGCACCAAACAAAAAACTGGTTTGCCTGAGCCAGTGGGTGGGGATATATGGACGGGCCCGTTGCATCCTGGGAGGCATGAAAGCTTTTGATTGTTTGGTGCTAATCCGCTGTCGCTCCATCATATCCCATTGTTATCCTGTGGATAACCTGTGGAACCTGCCGAAGAAATTTATATTTTTCTTTTTTCACTGCTGGGGACACTGGACCATGGGATTGTAAACAGGTGTGTAGGAGCTGGCATTTAAAGTAAAATAATCAGCTCATTTATCATGGAGTGATAAATTTCACTGTGAGTGATAATTTGCACCAGCCAATCAGCTCCTAACGGTCATTTTTCAAACAGAGCCTGTGACATGAAAGTTAGGAACTGATTGGCTGGTTCAATTTATCACTCGCAGTGAAATGTATCACTCATTGATAAATAAGCCAATAAATCTTTAAAACATGGGGGGTAATTCCAAGTTGATCGCAGCAGGAATTTTGTTAGCAGTTGGGCAAAACCATGTGCACTGCAGGGGAGGAAGATATAACATGTGCAGAGAGAGTTAGATTTGGATGTGGTGTGTTCAATCTGCAATCTAATTTGCAGTGTAAAAATAAAGCAGCCAGTATTTACCCTGCACAGAAACAAAATAACCCACCCAAATCTAACTCTCTCTGCACATGTTATACCTGCCCCCCCCCCCTTCCTGCAGTGCACATGGTTTTGCCCAACTGCTAACAAAATTACTGCTGCGATCAACTTGGAATTACCCCCATTAGCTCCTCCCTTGCAATTCCTAGAAGGCCAGGGTTTTTTAAGTGCCCATAGGAGTTAGGAATGTTTTTGTGGGGGCTGCCCCATTTTTAGGTAACATTTTCTATTTTATTTGTAATTATTTTCTTGAATTTCTAATGAGGCTCTGTGTGCTACCTTTGACATCGCACAGTGAGAGTACTGTGGCGGCTACAGGGTGCCGGGAATGGTTTGCCACTCAGCAGCCAGATGAAGGAATTGACCAGGAGGTTGCTTTTCTGTGTGCACTCTGGCAATTTCTAGTGACCAAAAAAGGGGGGAACCTGGATTGCACATCCTATTACTAAAGATATCAAGAGGTGCTATCATGCTGAGGCTTCTAATACTATGCTGGGGGAAGAGAGATGCAGATGCACACTCTTAGCACTAAGAACACTGATAATAAAAATAATTTAAATAAACCCTCACAATTAACATGGAGTATAATTGAAGTTCTTAGGGACTGGGTGTGCTCTCACCCTTGCTGGGCAATGCAGTCCCAGATGGCTGTGCCATCTTCCCAGTTCTTTTCAGCGCCTCCAACTCAGCAGTGTGACATGTGCCAGACAGCCCAAGTACACAGGTGGTCCAGGGTTTTCCCATTCACAAGGGGAAGTTCCAAGACCATAGGCAAACGCAGGGGGTGTTTCCGGTTGCCTGGAAACCCCCATCTTTTGACAGTGACTCAAATTATGATAATGTGGAGATGTGCCCTTTTTCACAGGACACATCCCAGCTGCGGCAGGCAGGGAATGTGTCCCCTGCGGGACAACATGTCTGACAGCGCTGGGACAGTGTGTCTGTCCCCAGCACCTGTCAGTGAGCAACAGCGGCGGGTGTCCGGTGCAGGGATTAGACTTTTCCCTGCACCAGACTTACAGCAGCGGCGGGATTTTAAATCCGGCGCCGTCCGCGAGCCAATCACGGCTCGCGAGGCGCCGGCCAATCAGAGGCGGGTGCGGCGAGCCAATCGGTGCTCACCGCGTCATAGGCCCCGCCCCCAGCATCTGACGTCAGACGCCGGGCATGAGCCGAAAAGGAGAGCCGCGCGCAGGAGCGCAGAAGAGGGAGGCGCCGCCCGGACCGCGGAGAGGAAGGAGGCCGCGTGGAAGAGCGGCGAAGAGCCGGACGGAGGAAGAAGACGTCGGACTCGGGGAGGAGAGCTCCAGTGGCCGCTGAAGAGGCTGGAAGACGTCGGCCACCCAGAGAAGGATGTCCAGCGGCGGCTGGACTCGGAAGGACGGCGGAGGCGGCACCGCTGGCCAGGACGGGTCAGCGGCAGAAGAGGGCGCCGGAGACCCCCGGAGCAGGTGAGGCTACTTCCACCCCCCCTCCCCTTTCCTCCCTAGACCATCAGGGACGGGCATTAGGCCTGGGGGCACAGTTCAGGCACTAGGCCTGTTGCGCAATTAGGAGTTTGTCACCCCCTGATTTGGTGGTTTGGGCATTAGGCCCAGGCCACTGTAATTGGCAGTGTAGGCGGACATTAGGCCCGAGGGCATATAGTGGGCATTAGGCCCAGTTAATAGGTGCGCCCCCCAGGTGAATACAGGTGGCACTGAGCGCTAGGCCCAGGCCACCCCGACATGCACAGAGTAGACAGGCTTGTAAGCCTGAGCCCCACTCTATAAGGTGACCCTTGGCATTAGGCTCAGATCACCCAACGGGCACCAAGATAGGCGGGCGCTAGGCCCAAGGGTAAAGTCAGGCCTCTGGCCAGGGTGCAGATAGGGGGCAGTAGGCCCAAGAAGGAATACGGGAGGTGGGTGAGCTGTACGGCACCCACTCCCTGGTGTTCTGATTCAGGTAATTAAAGGGACAGCACCGTGGTTGTTACTCCCACCATGTATTGTGATTGGATATGTGTGTTACCGTGCAGGGCAAAGTGTAAGTTTGTTAAGTTTGTGTCTAGTTTGTTGTACCACACCCACAGAGCTAGTTTGAGGGCTCTGCCGTTGTAGTTAGTATAAGGATGTTACACTAGGTTAGAGTTAGGCCCTGCACGGCTGTTTGTTTGTTTGCCTCCTTACAGGGACCTGTAAGAGGAGAAGACGTTCGCAGTGCGGAACTGACAGTGAGTAGCATCTGTGTACGTTTGTCCCTTTGTCTGTCCCCGAGCGCCGGAATAGGGATTGCTCACGGATGTGAGAACTCCTTCATCGCACTACGCGCGAGAGTGCGAGTGTGTGAAATCTGGGTGGCTGAGGCTTTGTGCCAGTGATGACCTTTCACCCAACCAGTGAAGGTCGCCGTCACCCCTGGGGTATCCCCTTTTCCGGTGGAAGAAGGGTTGATACCCCCCCTTAAGTTAGTTTATTTTCTCCTCAGTTCGGTCGTCCGTCGGCTCCGAGAGGGGATCGTCGTGTCCGGATCCGACTGAAGATTTCCAGTCCGTTGAAGGTTCCGGTACCTGAAGGTGAGAGAGTGCGGCGCCTGGTGAGTAGCGAAACTACACCTGCACGGCAGCAGGCACCACACCGCACCGCCACCCTCTTACATTTAAAATAGCAATGGTGTATTATACGCTTACTAGAGCTGCCACTACATAATACAGTTTAAGGGACAGAGCAGAGATGCTGCACGTGCCCAGTGGTAACAGTTTCTCATACCACGTTTGCTGTGTGTGTGTGGATCTGAGCCCTCAATCACTGGACCAGAGAGTAGCTACCAGGAAGAAGAGACAGGAGCCTTACCATGAAGTGGGAGAATGTGTGCTTATAATGTGCAGTACTGATTCTATTATATTTGTGTATTTATTTATTATGGTATGTTTACATTTTCCAGACCACTTAGTTATATTATTTAAATATTTGATGCACCTATACTATAGACCAGGGGTGGGCAATTATTTCAGCTGAGGGACCACTTGACATTTCCTGTCAGTGTCCGAGGGCCACATACAAAATAGCAGCTCCCCCCACTTGCCAAAAATATAGGGACGTGCTTCATGTGGAAGGGGTGTGGGCTGAAAATAATACAGATTCATATTAGGCTGCACAATAGTCTCCATTATTCAAATTGCGCCACACAGCGCCACTTACACACATTACACCAGGTAGAGCCCCTTTTACACACATTACGGCAGGTAGAGCTCCCTTTTACACATTACGGCAGGTAGAGCTCCCTTTTACACATTAACATTTTATTTATAATTATTGTGCAGCAAGCAAATTATCCAGTGTCTTATGGCCCCTGGGGAAAGGTGTGACAGAACAAGGAAGGGGGGGGGGGGGGGGGGGTGACACAGTGACAGAACACTGGGGTGACATGGTGACAGAACACGGAAGGGGTTGGTACAGCGAGAGCTAAAGATCTCTCCCCTAAACCTAAAAACAGTCTGACGCCACTGCCCGCACACACAAATATACGCATACTATCACACACACACACACACACACACACACACACACACACACACACACACACACACACGCACACCACACACATCCTTTCTTTCTCTCACTCACTTTTCCCATTACCTTACTGCTCTGGCTGGCAGTTGCAGGAAGGATGGATCTGTAGCAGTCTGGCTCTTGTCCTGTGTAGCTCTGCCCCCTGAGGTCCCGTGTAGCCCTGCCCCCTTTTCGGCTGAACACAGCCGTTGTCACTGGGGACTCTGGAGGAGGGAGGAGGAGGCTGCTACAACGCAGCAGCAGCAGCAGGGGAGAGAGACGCCGTCGGCAGCTTGGAGGTACTGCAGTGCAGAGCAATGACAAGCAGCTCAGCCGGTCGGGCCGCTT
Organism: Pseudophryne corroboree; assembly: GCF_028390025.1. Classification (NCBI taxonomy): domain Eukaryota; kingdom Metazoa; phylum Chordata; class Amphibia; order Anura; family Myobatrachidae; genus Pseudophryne; species Pseudophryne corroboree. Next base: position 704,303,729 of record NC_086444.1, on the reverse strand, counting down.
GTCATTGCTCGCTGGTGGGAGGCAGTGGGCCGGGCAGGATCGGTGTGCGGGCCGCATTTTTCCCACCCCTACTATAGACCATCGATAGTGTTAAATAATAATACTGTTTTCCATAGTGTATCCAGTGTATAAAATGACCAATGTGTACATTAAAATGTGCAGGGTTGTTACTAGGTTCTTCTACCACTCCCCCAGAATCCCGCACTTGCTATAATGTTCCGCAGAGTGGGAGATTTTGGACTGCATTTGGAACCCTCCCCCCCCCCCTCTAGAAATCCTGCGTTTGCCACTGCAGACTGGGGAGAGTGAATGCACTGTGTGGAAGGTGGAGCTTGTCAGGGTTGGTGTTCCTCCTGCAGGGGTTGCGTTGCAAAACAGCTGTTGTGACAGCCATTACAGTGATGCATGCAGTGCGAGTTCTGATGCAGGGCACTCGCTGGCGGCATCGAATTCTCTCCTCTGTAACCTTGAAGTTTTCATATATCCAGGGAAGATTAAGTACTCTATTTTATTCCGCAATATTTCAGTATCTCAGTGGATCAGCCCTATTACACAAAACTGACACAGCTATTTAACCTACTCTCTCCCTTTCCAACTACAATGGAGGAAGAGAAAGATTGTTGCATACAGACATACCAGCACAAACCATGTATTCCAGAATTGGAGCCACAAGGCTGGCATGATGGCGCATGCCATAGTCCTGCGTCTGGGATGCCACAATCCGTGTGTACAGGTCCCGCCCCTGCCGCTGTCTGTGTGGACACTCGGGACAAGGGCATTGTTTTTTACTTGTGCTTACGGTCACGTTACCAGGCATGTGTACAGCTAGACTCAGAGCCACTGTGCAAAGCTTGTCAGACAGGGCCCAATGATGGGCAGGCATCAGGAGGTGTTGTGTCTGACATGGTGGAGCCGGCATGGGCTCTCAATCTTGGCCAGTCAGTATCTGCCTTGGTTAGGCTAATGGCACTGCAACTGAAATATCCACTTTGGTCTCCAGCCTTCAAGGCTTTTGGTTACCATCAGAGACTGCTTTTCAGATCAACATTCTTGGTCATCTATTTCTCTAGCATCCATAACAGGGGCGGAACTCTGGGAGGCAGTGGAGTCAGCTGCCGCCGGGCTCCTGACCTCAAGGGAAATAAAAAAAACTAAATATACTGGCGCCGGCTGTAGGTCAAATGACAATTGACATTTATACTAATAAAAATAAAGACATTTATTCAAACAATCTTAATAGATTCTAATCATTAAAAAATGGTAGCAATTGCTCAAAGTGTTGGGTATAAAAATAATTTGATAAAAAGATACACAAGGTACCACTGGTTATTCCCTTTATAAATGCAGTGTCCACAACTTCTGGCTAGGACTCTATTCCACTTTTGCTCACAAGTTCAATTGATGAAAGAAATTGTTACCAGATTTGCTTCCGGAAAAAGTCCCCCTAGGTATCTCTTACATGAAGATCCAAATAGGCAAGCAGGGATATATCCAGGTCTGTAGATAACTTGTGCTGGAATTTTATCCGGTGGATGCAAAAGAGTCCATACCGTCAGAGATGTTGGTAGGGGAAATAAACACCTTGCGGTCCTTGGAAATATAGCTCAACGCGTTTCGCTGGTCTGATGGCTTCCTCAGGAGCATAGCTGGCAGCCATCAGACCAGCGAAACGCGTTCGCTGTGAGGAGCTTTCGTGTCAGTGACACGGAAGCTGCCTCCTCGTATATACAGAGAGCTGGCTGTGGCTACAGCTAGGGGAAGCTCCAGAACGCAGCTCCTGCCAGGCCCTTCCAGATGAGCTGGCCGAGTGAAGCTCTCTGTTCTTCCCCGTTGGGCTGATAGCAGCAGGTAGGCACTGGCAGCACTTGCCTCAAGCTGCACTGTGGGGGTGGGGGGGGGGTGTAGTTGGAAAGGGGAGGGGTGCTGGGGGGTCTTTAATAAATGTTGGCAGCACTGTGTTTTATGTGTGCATGTTTAAGTGAGGTGTGTGTGTGTGTGTGTGTGTGTGTGTGTAAGTGAAGGAAGCATGTGTTTGTTTTTGTTTGTGTGTGTGTGTGTTTTTAAGTGAAAGAGGTGTGTGTGTATGTGTGAGAGAGGCATATGTGTGTTTAAGTGAAAGAGGTATTTATGTATGTGTGTGTGTATGTGTGTAAGTGAAAGAGGCATGTTTATGTGTTTAAGTGAAGGAAGCGTGTGTGTGTGTGAGTTTAAATTAAGAAGGCGTGTGAGTTTAAGTGAAGGAAGCATGTGTAAGTGAGAGGCGTGTGTGTAAGTGAGAGGTGTGTGTGTAAATGAGAGGCGTGTGTGTAAGTGAGGAGTGTGTGTGTGTTTAAGTGAAGGATGTGTGTGTGTTTAAGCTAAGGAGGCGTGTGTAAGTAAGAGGCGTGAGTGTAAGTGAGAGGCGTGTGTGTGTTTAAGTGAAAGTGGCGTTTGTGTTTGTGTGTTTAAGTGAAAGTGGCGTTTGTGTGTGTGTTTAAGTGAAAGAGGCGTTTGTGTGTTTTTTATATATGTACTGTACATCTGCACACCACTGCGCCAAAGCATCTACATTGTGACACGCTGGTGGGTGAGGGAGTACTGTAGGTGTGCTATAAAGGTATGCTGGTGTCTATTTTATTGTGATGACTGACTTGGAGTGCCATCCACTTTGTATGTGTATCTATATTACTATTGGGAAAGGCACCTGAGCACGCTACTACTGTTCAACATGAGTGCCGTATAGCTACATACTGTATGAAGGGTGTTTGTGTATACAGTATGTAGGGGGGGCACCAACATTTATCATGCCTCCGGGAAACTGGGGCGAACTTACGCCACTGATCCATAAGGGTTATTGGGGACAGAATTAATACGATGGGTATAGATGGGTCCAAAGGAGCCAGTGCACTTTAAATTTCTTCAACTGGGTGTGCTGGCTCTTCCTCTCTATGCCTCCTCCTACAGGCAGTTTAGAAAAAAGTGCCCTCAGGAGAGGATGCACATCTCTGCAGCTCCAGAGTTTTTCTTCAATTTCTTTTAAACTTTAGCTTGTTTCGGTATGCTGTTTGGGCAACAGCATACCTGCGCCGTGGGAGTTGGGGTGGGGGGGGGGGGCGGTCACTGGCTTTCTGAGGTGCAGTGCCTCTTCCCCACTGTGCCTTAGCTGCCGCAGCATACTGCACACCCCTAACAGAGCCTGAAGGTGATCGTCATGGGGAGTACAAACCGGGGGCCCCGCTAGGGGTGCCCCCTTGTTCATTGTGCGGCAGTCGCGTGGGTGAGGCATACGGGTCTCTCCTAGGGGGGACCTGCGGTTGCCCCTGCGTGAGACTGGTGGGAGCTGTGTTGTACCAAGTATTTATGTGAGGCTACATAGCCTGTGGAGACATAGCCAGTATAATAATCTTGTTAGTAGCTTCGGCGCCATAGCGGGGGGCAGAGCTACATCAGAGTGGGCTCAGCGACATTTTGGCGCCTTCCTCTGCCTAAGCAGCAGCCTCATACAGCTCCTAAAAATGGTCACAGGAACACTGGTATCGGGTCTAGATGGGGAGAGCCATTATTTAGTGCACAGTTTACATTCCTGGGGAATTATCTGTACTACAGTATCACTGTTTTATAGTACTACATAAAATGCTGACAGTCTCACTGGGGCTGTACAGCGTTGGGTGCGCTGGTGTCCTCTCTTCTGTGTCCTCTCTTCTGTGTCTCCTCTCACATGCAATAGGGCAGGCTTGTTTTGTATTCAGTTTGTGTTGTATGTGTATTGTTTCTGTATTTCATTATGGTGAAACAGAAGTCATGTATGTAATGCCAGATTCTCCCCTAGTTCACCGGGCTCCATTTCATGTGAGCAGTGTAGTCAGTCATCACAAAATGCTGATAACAACATGGGGGAGAGTCCAGAGCCTTCCTGGCTGGGGGCTATAAAAGCTATGATGTCGGATATGTCATCTCAGCTCACTGCCAATGCCAATAAAGCACAAGAACTGCAACAAGCAGTGGCTAGCCTAACTGCCAAGGCTAATGCTTCCCATCCCCCGCTGTCTACTACAGGTGCACAAAAATGTGCTTTACCTGCAATCCTATCAGATTATGATGATGATGTACAGGTGGATGGGGACCCCATTAGTGGGGATTCCACCCCTACACAGGTTATAGAACCCCTCATATTGGCTATACGGGATGTGTTAAAGCTCCCCCTGGAGGATGCTACTAATCAGCAGTCGTTTATCCTCCCACAAGACAAACGGACAGTCACTTTTCCTGATTCCAAAGGATTGGACAATTTATTTAAATTAGCCTGGAAAAATCTAGATAAAAAATATCAGGTATCCAAACGGTTTTTAAATACCTTCCCATTTACCCCTGAAAGCAGGAAATTCTGGGAAGAATCTCCAGCTGTAGACGTCTCAGTCTCTCGAGTTTCTAAAAAGGTGGTGCTCCCTGCTTGGGCTCTCTTACTGTAAAGGACCCTGGTGATAGGAAAATAAAGACCACACTAAAATCTATCTACACTGCTGCAGGTGTAGCTCAAAGGCCGGCCATTGCTGGTTGCTGGATAACACATGCCATTCATACATGAACTACTCAGATTCAGGAGGGTCTTTCGGGTGATATGACCTTGGTTACTACTGTAACTTTCCTAAAACACATTCAGGACACGGCAAGAGTCCTCCGTGACTCCCTTAAGGAGATTGTCAATATAAATGCATTGCTTTTTGAAGGGGAATTGGACGCATGGATCTCAAAGGCTACTGCTGTGAAATCCATGTTTCTCTGGCTGGGTCCACAGGATTATCCACAGGATAACATTGGGATATGCCGGAGCGACAGCGGAAATGGCACCAACACGGTCACAAGCTTTCTGGCCTCCCAGGATGCATCGGGGCTTCACCATATAATCCCGCCCACTGACTCAGTCAAATCAGTTTTTTGTTTGGTGCGGCAGGAGCCGGACCAGGGTCACAGGACTGCTGTTAATAACAGCCTGAAGCTTTTTATTATTTTATTTTTATAGTCTTACTATGTTTTTTTGAGTGACTTTTCTTAACAGCGTCTTAAACGCATATGGGAAAGAGTCGCTCCAACAACTCCCCACCGGGTCGCAACAACGCTTACCTTCGCGGTACAGTGCTGTCTCGACGGGCGTCTGTGTCGGATGTTCTAGCAGGTCCAGCAGACGTAACCAGGCTGTGGCCGGAGCATGGGGGGAAGGTAAGTCTATGGATTTCCTCTTACTAGGGGGGTCCGGACACAGCTACACTGTATTGGTGGAGACTGCAATCAGTGTGTTGATGCGCCGAACTCCTCGAATGCGACAGCGCTACGCTCTAGGGATTATAGGCGCCAGGACTAGGTTGAGGCCGCGATCCTTAAAGTTTAAGTCAACGGGGGGAATCAGACGCTCTCCTGGCAGTCCCTCCTCCAAGTTCATGACCAGTTTCCGCGCGTCTCCCGTCCATGAACTGAATGACCTCATTTCCGTCTCAGACACTACTACGAGGGTACTCGGTCGCAGCTTAGATGCTGCGGTTGTGTACACTAGAGAACCCGCCTAGACCGAGTCGCAGGCCTTAGCGTCTGTATACACGTGTAAGTCACTGAGCGTCCGTGTCCGTCAGTGAGCGTCCGTGTCTTGCATCAGTTATCCGTAAGGCAGTGTACACCAGTAGCGTCTGAATCCACTCAGCGTCTGCGAGCGTATTTGTTTGGATATGGAAGTGTGGTGAGTCTCCCTGTATCCTGCTCTACGGAGGAAGGGTATACAGTACTAAAAATTCTCTCTACTTGTTAGTATGAATTGTTAATTTTTAGTACCTATTGCATATGAGATCTGTTTATTATTGTGGTTTCGGCATGTTATGTTTGAAAAAATCAGTTAAAACAGAAGTACAATTTTCCTAATTACTTGCAAGTTGTTATGGGGGTTGTATTCTCATATGACAATGTCTAATGCCTTAACATGTGACTGACTGCTAGTATGTGTGCTGACTTTTCTATGTAACGTCAGTCCTGTTCTGACCCTCAATTCAGGTGCACTGTGGTCAGATTGATCTCACTTCTATATATCACATATATAGGTGATTTTCAGTCACAAATTGTGTAGTCATTAACAGATTATTACCATGTCTGTGAGCGGCAAAAGTGACGAGGAGAATTTATCAGGCACTCCTACATCCCTAACATGCTTATCTTGTAAGTCAGGGATAATTGGTATGGACCAGTTGGTCACTTATGAGGGTTTGTGTGCAAACTGTTTCGCTTTTCAGCAAAGAAAAAAACAGGATTTGGTTCAACAACCAACAGAGCCACCATGGAATATGTTTGCAAAGACTTTGTCTTCAATAGTGGACAGGTTAACTCCGGTAGCGCCACCTCAAGGGTTAGGTTACACTATTAACCCATACATGCAGCTCCCTTCCTACGGCTTGGTTCCAGTAGCGTCTACAAGTAACCAAGGGACAGGTAAGACTAAGACAGATACGTCTATGTTGCAGACTACACAAGATGATACAACAGATGATGATGCAGTATATTCAAATACTCCGTATGATGATCAGTCGCAGAGTTTTAGTTCAGAGGATGTAGCTGAACTTATTGACGCTGTGAAGGCTGTTCTCTCCTTGGAGGAGCCAGCCAAGACAGTGTCAAAATCTAAAGCACCTGTGTTTAAACGAACAAAGACAGTTAAAACTGAATTCCCTAATAGGGAGCAAGAGGATCTTTTAAGCCATTTAAGACAATCTTGGAAGAAGCAGCAATTGATATGGGTACAGTTATACTGGGAAGAAGCAGCAATTGATATGGGTACAGTTGCTTCTAAAGCTTCAACCTTGACAATAGCCGCTCGTAGAGCAGTTTGGCTACGTACCTGGAAAGCAGATGCAGAATCCAAGAAAGAATTGGAAGCATTGCCTTTTATTAGTAATATATTGTTTGGGAAACCATTATCTGATATCCTAGAATCAGAGGCTGAATCAAAAAAGGTCAGATTTCCGGCTACTTATAACCCTAAGACTAGGGGTTCAAAGTTTCGCTCATTTCGGTGGCAAAGCAAAGCGAAAGCTATAAAGAGGAGTCTAAGCAGCCCCAGTCTAATAAATCGGCCAGGGGTAGGAAGCAATGGGCTAGTAGAAAGCAAGCTTCCAAGCCTGAACAGAAACCATCAGCCTGCAGAGACGGGCCTCCGCCTGGAGCATTCCAGGGTTGGGGGCCGACTCCTTCATTTTGCACACATATGGCAACAGTCGACGACAGATGCCTGGGGGCAGAAGGTGATATCTCAGGGGTATGGGTTCTCATTCAGGAAGCAGCCTCCTCAAAGATTTTTTTGCACCAGCCCATCTCGTATAGAGTCGAAGGCCAATTCCCTGCAAGAAGCAGTTCAAAAATTACTGCAGTCAGGTGTGATTGTCCCAGTACCTCCATCACAAAAGGGACAGGGGTTTTACTCCAATCTATTTATAATCCAGAAGCCAAATGGGTCATTTCGACCAATTCTCAATCTCAAAATGTTAAACAAATACATTTGGATTACCAAGGTTCCACATGGAGACATTACGCTCCATAATGTTGGCTATGGAACCGGGAGATTATGTGGTATATCTGGATGTACAGGATGCTTACCTACATTTGCCTATAGCACTGTCTCATCAGTGCTACATCAGGTTTGCCATCCTTCAGGAACATTTTCAGTTCCAAGCCTTGCCCTTTGGGCTAGCAACAGCACCCAGGGTGTTTACCAAGATTATGGTGGTTATGGCATCTTATCTCCGCAAGCAAGGGATAAGAATATTCCCATACATCGACGACCTGTTAATCCTAGCACATTCGCAGGAGTTGCTTTTGAGCCATCTTCAACAGACAATAGTTTGTTTACAGAGACACGGGTGGCTCATAAATTGGGAAAAGTCATCCCTGAAACCATCACAGCGGATGGTCCATTTGGGGGCCATATTGGATTCAGACCTACAGAGAGTTTTCTTACCAGAGAAAAAGATGGTCAAGGTGCAGGTCATGACTCAGGAAGCGTTGCAAACTCAGATAATGTCAGTCCATGCAGCAATGCGACTGTTGGGTCTGATGGTATCAACCTTCGACATGGTGGAATATGTGCAATTCCACTCCAGACAATTACAGCACCTTATTCTGACCGAATGGAACGGAAATCATCAGACGATAAAAAAGCAGATGATAAAGTTTCCAGTAAACGTAAAAAGGTCTCTAGCGTGGTGGCTACAGACAGACCATTTAAACAAGGGGAGACCCTTTTGAATAAAAGAATGGCAAGTCCTGACAACAGATGCCAGTCTGCAAGGCTGGGGTGCGGTACTCGGAAGCCTTTGGTTCCAGGGAAAATGGACCGCAAGGGAAAGTCGCCTGCCAATAAATCTGTTGGAAATTAGGGCCATTTACATGGCTCTAGTTCAGGCAAAGGACAGTCTGCAAGGAAGACCGGTCCAGATTTGATCAGACAATGCGACAGCAGTAGCGTACCTCAATCATGAAGGAGGAACTCACAACGAAAGATTGAAGGAGGAAGTAACTCTCATTCTAAGATGGGCAGAACTCCATCTCCCAACATTGTCAGCAGTGTTTGTCCCAGGTGTACTGAACTGGGAAGCGGATTTTCTCAGTCGACACACCATTCAGGAAACTGAATGGGCATTACACCCAGAAGTGTTTCAGATGATAGTGAACAGATGGGGTCTACCAGAGATAGACCTCATGGTGTCTCGTCTAAACAACAAAGTTCCGAAATACGGATCGAGAACAAAGGATCCCGGAGCGGTCCTTGTAGACGCACTGTCAGTAGAATGGAAATTTCGTCTGGCATATCTGTTCCCTCCAATATCTCTGTTACCCAGAGTAGTGAGAAAAATAAAGCAAGCAAAGGGAGCAATCATTCTAATAGCTCCAGCTTGGCCAAGAAGGCATTGGTACACAGATCTACTGAGAATGTCCGTGGAAGCACCGATACTGCTTCCTCAACGTCCAGATCTGCTAATGCAGGGTCCTTGTTGTCACAGCCATCTGGATCGTCTGTCTTTGACGGCGTGGCTGTTGAAACCTCTATCTTAGAAGCTAGACGATTTTCGAAACAAGTAATCCAAACTATGCTTAGAGCAAGAAAGCCTTCTTCAGCTCGTGTGTATAATAGAATATGGCAAGCCTATATTCATTGGTGTACTGGAAAAAGTTTGAATCCAAGATCTTTTAAAGTATCCAGGATTTTGGATTTCCTTCAAGCAGGATTGGATAAAGGTTTGAAAGTAGCTCCCTTGAGAGTTCAAGTATCAGCGTTAACTGTAAGGTTTCAGCGAAAGATTGCTGATTTACAGGATGTACGTACTTTCTTTCAGGGAGTTGTACTTATTCAACCTCCGTTTGTTCCTCCTGCAGCTCCCTGGGATTTGAATCTTGTTCTTAAATTCCTTCAGGGACCTCCGTTTGAACCACTTAAGAGAGCAGATCTTAAATGGTTAATGGCTAAAGTTCTTTTTCTACTGGCAATGGCGTCAGCCAGAAGAGTGTCAGATTTAGGAGCGTTATAGTGTAAGTCTCCTTTCCTAAGTTTTTTCCAGATAACCAGATCTCGTTCTGAGAACTGCTCTATCTTCCAAAGGTGGTTTCAAAGTTTCACCTTAATGAAGAGATTGTAGTCCCAGCTTTTCAGGTATCGGGACTATCTGCGGGAGAAGCGTCGCTGGACGTAGTCCGAGCTTTAAGAGTCTACATAGATCGTACTAGTGCCATCAGGAAAACAGATTCTCTCTTCATCCTCTATGGATTTCATAGAAGAGGATGGCCTGCTAGTAAACAGACGCTGGCGAGATGGCTCCGAATGGTAATATCAGAAGCTTATTCTCATGCAGATCTCCCTACTTCAGCTAATGTCTCTGCTCACTCTACACGTAAGGTAGGTCCTTTATGGGCAGCACAACAGGGTGCTTCAGCAGAACAGATTTGTAAGGCAGCCACATGGTCTTCCATAAACACATTCATTAGACATTATGCCTTGGATACTTTTGCCTCTCATAACGCAGACTTCGGGCGAAAGGTCCTCCTGTGTAATCAGGAGCGTCCCCACCACTAAAACTGGCTTTGGGAATCCCAATGTTCTCCTGTGGATAATCCTGTGGGCCCAGCCAGAGAAATAGACGTTATGGTAAGAACTTACCGTTGATAACGTGATTTCTCTTATGTCCACAGGTATCCACAGGGGTCCCACCCTGATGCACCTGATTTGAGGATCTTGACAATCACTAAAACCTCTTCCCTCTTGTATGGAAGGGTGTGCATGTGTGTTCTTATCGCCTAAATAGGTTTCTACCTGATGCTCCTGCCTAAATCGCTGTGGAAAGAACTGATTTGACTGAGTCAGTGGTCGGGATTATATGGTGAAGCCCCAATGCATCCTGGGAGGCCAGAAAGCTTGTGACCGTGTTGGTGCCATTTCCGCTGTCACTCCGGCATATCCTAATGTTATCCTGTGGATACCTGTGGACATAAGAGAAATCACGTTATCAACGGTAAGTTCTTACCATAACGTTTATTTCTCTCTTCGGGGGCCTCTGCCTGCTAGGTGTACCTACCTGGGACCGTCTACTCAGTCCTTTCGGTCCTCCAGATTTAGATCTAGGGCTAGGGGTGCCTCCAATGCAGCTAGAGTCTCCAGAAGAAAGCCAGCCATTGCCAGCTGTCAGGAACAGAGCACCAGTTCAGCTTCCACAAAGACATCGGCATGACGGTGCCCACCCACCCCGAGGGGATCTCGTGGTGGGAGCTCGGTCACATCACTACAGCCACATCTGGGATGGTTCCTGTCAAGATGCCTGGTTAAGGGACCTTATCTCTCAGGATTACAAGCTGGAGTTCGACGGTGCTCCTCCCCAACGATTTTTTGAACAGACTTGCCAGTTTTGGAAAATATGCGTGTTACGCTATTACTGGCCATCGACAAGTTGGTCCAGTCCCAGGTCATTGTTCCAGTACCCCTGCTACAGCAAGGACAAGGTTACTACTCCAGTCTGTTGTGCCAAAATCAGACTGTGAGACCCATTTTGAATCTGAAGTCTTTGAATGCTTACCTGAAAGTTTTCAAATTCAAGATGGAATCTTTGAGAGTGGTGATTGCGGGCCTGGAACAACAGGAATTCCTTGTGTTCCTGGATATCAAGGATGCCTACCTACATATCCCAATTTGACCTCCTCATCAGGCCTATCTGTGGTTCGCCCTACTGAAAGATCACTACCAGTTTCAGGCATTGTCCTTTGGCCTGTCTACAGCTCCGAGGGTGTTCACGAAGGTGATGGCGTAAATGATGTTCCAGCTCAGAGTCCAGTGGATCAACATTGTCCCTTATCTGGACAATCTTCTTGTAAAGCAAGTTCCATGGAGATACTGCTCCATATAGATCGCACTATCCAACTTCTGTCTCACCATGGGTGGATCCTCAATCTACAGAAGTCTCAACTGGATCCGTCTCAAAGGCTCCGGTTTCTGGGTATGATCCCTGGATACTGTAGTTCAGGGAGTGTTCTTCCCAGAGGACAAGGGGGGTCATTCCGACCTAAACGCTTGCTTCAGTTTATCGCAGAGCAGCGATCGGGTCGGAACTGCGCATGCGCCGGTGCATTCCGGACGGCCAAAGGCCGTCATTCCCTAGTGATCGCTTCTGCCTGATTGACAGGCAAATGCGGGCGCTGGGCGGGAGGGGGCAGCACGGCGGCATTTAGCCACCGTTAAAGAGGCACGGTCCGGCCAATGCAGGCGTGGCTGGACCATGCGGGGGGCGGGCCACAGCGGCTGTATGACGTCACACGCAGCCACAACGACCAGGGACAGTGACAATCATCTCCCGGCCAGCCGCAGGAGCTGCGCTGGCCGGGAGTTACTCCACAAGTACAAAAGCATCACCGCAATGCTTTTGTACTTGTGCGGAGGGGGACCGGACTGACATGCGGGGCGGACTAGCCCTGTGCTGGGCGTCCCCCCGCAAGTCAGGAAAGATGATCGTAGCTGTGCTAAATTTAGCACAGCTACGATCAACTCGAAATGACCCCCAAGGTGAGAAAACTTTATCTACAATGCTCTGATTCAGGCCTCCCCTTTACTCAGGGATCAGGCAATCCAGGTTCAGTCGGACAACGCCACGGCTGTGGCATACATCAACCAACAGGGACAAAAAGCAGGGCCTGCATGTGAGAAGTGTCAAAAATACTTCTCAGGGCGGAAAGAAGTGCAAGAGCGCTGTCCGCAATTTTCATTCCAGGAGTGGACAACTGGGAAGCGGACTTCCAGAGTCGCCACGACCTACACCCGGGGAGTTGGGATTGCATCCTCAGGTGTTTAAACAGATTGCCGACAGGTGGGTATTCCTGCAGATCGACATGATGGTGTCTCACCTCAACAAGAAGCTTTGCTGCTACTGCTCGCGAACCAGAGACCCTCAGGCGAGTGCGGTGGATGCAGTGATGTCTCCTTGGCCTTACCGGCTGGTCTACCTATTTCCTCTGATTCCGTTGATCCCAAGGGTGCTCCAGCGGATCAGACATCACAGAGTACAAGCAATCCTGATTGCGCTGGATTGGCCCAGAAGGGCGTGGTACGCAACTCTTCTGGACAGGCCCATAGAAGACCCTTGGCCTCTGCCGCTAAGAAAGGATCTTCTTCAGCAAGGACCGTTCGTCTATCCGGACTTACGGCGGCTTCGTTTGACGGCATGGAAGTTGAGCGGTACATCCTAGCTCACAAAGGGCTTTCCAAAAAAGGTCATTGCCACTATGGTGCAAGCCAGAAAACCTGTGACGTCTAAACACTATCATCATATCTTGAGGATATATGTCTCTTGGTGTGAGGAGCGCACGTATCCGCCGGCGGAGTTTCACTTGGGACGTTTCCTACGTTTCCTGCAGGCTGGTGTGGATAAAGGCTTAAAGGTTCCGTTAAGGTCCAGATTTCAGCTCTCTTAATTTTCTTTCAGTAGAAATTGGCTGTGTTGCCGAAAGTTCAGACCTTCTTACAAGGGGTACTCCACATACAACCTCCCTTTGTGCCGCCTACGGCACCCTGGGCTTTGGATGTAGTGTTGAAATTTCTACAGTCCACCTGGTTTGCGCCACTGATGATGGTAAAAGACTGGGAAGTTTTGGCTCTTTTACATGTGGTCTGAGCACTGCGGATATACTTGGATGGGACTTCATTCGTGCATGGATTCTCTTTTGGTACACTACAACACTCATTAATGTGGATGTCCTGCGTCAAATCAGATCATTGCATGGTGGATTGTATTCTGTTGTCATTCAGGATTATTCTAATGTGGGCAACTGGCACTGAAAGGTTGTCGGCACATTCTACCAGGGAAATCACGCCTTCTTGGGTGATGTTGTATAGGGCTTCCGTAGACTAGCTGTACTGGGCTGCCTGGTCCTCTCCAGTTCCACCCACTTTGGGTGTACAGTTCTCCGGTCCAGCTGCCTAAACAATCCCTTTCCTGTGGGAGGCTGCTGAACGTCCCATGGTCCAGTGTCCAACAGCTAAAAAGAAAAGGGGATTTTTTTGGGGGTTACTTACTGTTAACTCCTTTTCTCTGAGTCATGCTAGGGACACTGCGTTCCCTTCCTCATGCTCATTCATGCAGTGTTTTGTCTTGACCGTCATTTCCTTATGTTCTATTTATATTATTCTTCAAACAGTTTCACTTGGTTACTGGTTCTTCTTGTGGGGCTCTTTCCTGTTGTACTCGCCTTTTGCAGATTGCAGGGGGAGGTCCCCCAGCATGACTCAGCGAAAAGGATTCAATGGTAAGTAACCCAAAATCTTTTTATATATTTATTTAATGGATGAAGTCTTCAAGTTTATTTATCTGGTAGTGCAGAAATAATATATACTATTGAAGAATTCTGAAAGCAATCCTTAAAGAGATCTCCTGGGCTTGGGGTGAGAGAGTAGGAGAAATAAAATATATTAACTCCTACCTCTCTGACCGCTCCTTGTCTGTCTCCTCTCATGACTCCATCTCTCCTGCACTTCCGCTAACAGTATGTGTCCCCCCAAGGTTATTGGACCTCTCCTTTTATCTCACTATATGTACTCTTTAGGTGATCTCATTCGCTTTCTTGACTTCTAATATCATATCTAAGCTGATTGATACTCAAATCTACCTTCCCTCCCCTGCTCTCCTCACTCGTATCTCCAACTGTCTCTCTGCAATCTCTTCTTTGATGTCCCAGTGCTATCTTAAACTTGTCTAAAACTAAGCTGATCATCTTCCTCAACCTTCATCCCCATCCCTCAACATCCGTCAACCTCAATTCCTACAATTTCATTATCTATTGATGGCATAACTATCTCCTCGCCCCCAAGTGCTGTCTTGGAGTTATTCCTGATTCCTCCATCTCCTTTTATCCACACATTAAGTACCTCTCGCAGTTCTGCCATTTCCATCTCAAAAATATTTCCAAGATTAGACCCTTTCTCACACTAGACTACCGTAATCTCCTCCTATCTGGCCTCCCTGACAAACGCCTCTCTCTACTCCAATCTATACTCAATGCTGCTGGCCAGCACATCTTCCTCTTCAAACTTACTACATCCATTTCCCCTCTCTTGCAAGCCCTACACTGGCTCCCCTTCCCCTTCTGAATCTTCTTACACTCACTCACAAAGCCCTCATCCGTTTACGTATCTGACCTTATCTCCCTTTACACTCCCATTTGCCCTCTTTGCCCCAAAAATACATGCCATCTCTCCTGCCAATTAATTACATCTTCCCGTTCCTGCCTCCAAGATTTTGTCCATGGTGCTCCCTCCCTCTGGAATTCTTAACCTCTCCCTATAAAACTCTCCATCCCCCTACAAAACTTCAAATGGGCTCTCAAGACCCACTAGTAAATCAAAACTAGCCATCTCTCATCCTAACCCTGAATTCCATGCTTACTTCTACCCCATCTGTGTCACCACTGTCAAGCTTCCCCTCCCTTTTAGATTGTAAGCTCTCATGAGCAGGGCCCCTCTCCCCTCATGTGCTTTTTCCTCTCTTAGACTATTTTCTACTCCATACTCCCTACAGTAGCACCTAGCCCTCAGTTTCTGCCAACATGAGAATTATTTCAGTGTCATGTATGCTGACGCAGAAATGTTTAAATACATGTAGTTGTCCTACATTATCTTGTACTGTAAGTATTTTTTTTCTGTTTGGCACATTTATTTATGCACTTTGTTAGGCGCTGTGGAACCCTTGTGGTGCTATATATATATATATGAAAATAATAACTGCTAGAATAAAGGAGCCTATGTAGGGCTAATCACAGATATCCATCTTCTAGATCGACAGGGTTTCTAGGTCGACAGGTCAAAAGGTTGATATGAGTTTTTCAAATTTTTTTCCTTTTTTTAAACTTTTTCATACTTTTCGATTCACGTGGACTACGATTGTGAACAGTAACCTGTGCCGAGCGCAGCGGTAGCAGCCTTGCCCGAAGCATGGCGAGCTGTACAGTGTTGCGAGGAGACACACTGCACTAATTGGGTTTTCCAGTCTCTGTACGGCGAAAACGACACCAAAAAACATTTAAAAACTCATGTCAACCTTTTGACCTGTCGATCTAGAATCCCTGTGACCTAGTTACTGTCGATCAATAGTGGTTGACCTAGACGCTGTGGCCTAAGTGTGGTCGACCTTCCATACCACACCCATAATCGCGACAGTGTCATACTAGTCAAAAGCATTAATTGTGGTATGTGTTAGGGTTTTTAACATAATTATCCCTACTATATATGAAGAATTTCTGCAGGGACAGCAATTGTGAGAACCAGCTATCCCCTGCACAGTAAAACCTGTCAATTGAATTTTGAAAGATTTATCTTCAGTTTGTGCCACTTTACAAAATAACAGTAAGAGAAGGGTCACAAGATCCCTTTCCTGCAAGAATGCCTCCATAGGAATAAAGCGGTTAACCTACATGACCAATGTCTGAAAAGCTACACTTTTTGGACCACAATACACAAGATGAGACTGCAGTCTCCATTGAGAATAATGGGAACTGCGCTCAGCAGTGTTGATTATCTGGGATGTAGTTAAAGAGGATTTTTGCTTCTTTTTTTTTTTTTTTTGCTATTGCTAGCTAACTCCAATAAGACATAAGTAAATAAGGGTGTTCAAAAGATATGTATCAAAGAAGGTCACCTACAAGGTGAAGTCAGTGAATACCTTGCAGGTCTGTATCGGGAGTTAATTCAGTGTGAGCAGCAGCACCGGGAGTAGGGGTCGTTGGGTCGACAATCATTAGGTCGACCACTATTTGTCGACACACATTAGATCGACAGGGTCATTAGGTCAACATGTACTAGGTCGACAGGTCAAAAGGTCAGCATGAGTTTTTTTTACTTTTTTATGTTGTTTTCTTTGTAAAGTTACAGGGAATCCCAATTAGTGCACCATGTCCCCTCGCATGGCTCGCTTCGCTCACCATGCTTCGGGCAAGGTGCCTCGCACCGCCGTGCTCGGCACAGGTTACCAGTCCAATTGTAATCCACGTGGATCGTAAAGTATGAAAGTTAGAGATGAGCGCCTGAAATTTTTCGGGTTTTGTGTTTTGGTTTTGGGTTCGGTTCCGCGGCCGTGTTTTGGGTTCGAACGCGTTTTGGCAAAACCTCACCGAATTTTTTTTGTCGGATTCGGGTGTGTTTTGGATTCGGGTGTTTTTTTCAAAAAACACTAAAAAACAGCTTAAATCATAGAATTTGGGGGTCATTTTGATCCCAAAGTATTATTAACCTCAAAAACCATAATTTACACTCATTTTCAGTCTATTCTGAATACCTCACACCTCACAATATTATTTTTAGTCCTAAAATTTGCACCGAGGTCGCTGTGTGAGTAAGATAAGCGACCCTAGTGGCCGACACAAACACCGGGCCCATCTAGGAGTGGCACTGCAGTGTCACGCAGGATGTCCCTTCCAAAAAACCCTCCCCAAACAGCACATGACGCAAAGAAAAAAAGAGGCGCAATGAGGTAGCTGTGTGAGTAAGATTAGCGACCCTAGTGGCCGACACAAACACCGGGCCCATCTAGGAGTGGCACTGCAGTGTCACGCAGGATGGCCCTTCCAAAAAACCCTCCCCAAACAGCACATGACACAAAGAAAAAAAGAGGCGCAATGAGGTAGCTGTGTGAGTAAGATTAGCGACCCTAGTGGCCGACACAAACACCGGGCCCATCTAGGAGTGGCACTGCAGTGTCACGCAGGATGTCCCTTCCAAAAAACCCTCCCCAAACAGCACATGACGCAAAGAAAAAAAGAGGCGCAATGAGGTAGCTGTGTGAGTAAGATTAGCGACCCTAGTGGCCGACACAAACACCGGGCCCATCTAGGAGTGGCACTGCAGTGTCACGCAGGATGTCCCTTCCAAAAAACCCTCCCCAAACAGCACATGACGCAAAGAAAAAAAGAGGCGCAATGAGGTAGCTGACTGTGTGAGTAAGATTAGCGACCCTAGTGGCCGACACAAACACCGGGCCCATCTAGGAGTGGCACTGCAGTGTCACGCAGGATGTCCCTTCCAAAAAACCCTCCCCAATCAGCACATGATGCAAAGAAAAAGAAAAGAAAAAAGAGGTGCAAGATGGAATTGTCCTTGGGCCCTCCCACCCACCCTTATGTTGTATAAACAAAACAGGACATGCACACTTTAACCAACCCATCATTTCAGTGACAGGGTCTGCCACACGACTGTGACTGATATGACGGGTTGGTTTGGACCCCCCCCAAAAAAGAAGCAATTAATCTCTCCTTGCACAAACTGGCTCTACAGAGGCAAGATGTCCACCTCATCTTCACCCTCCGATATATCACCGTGTACATCCCCCTCCTCACAGATTATCAATTCGTCCCCACTGGAATCCACCATCTCAGCTCCCTGTGTACTTTGTGGAGGTAATTGCTGCTGGTCAATGTCTCCGCGGAGGAATTGATTATAATTCATTTTAATGAACATCATCTTCTCCACATTTTCTGGATGTAACCTCGTACGCCGATTGCTGACAAGGTGAGCGGCGGCACTAAACACTCTTTCGGAGTACACACTTGTGGGAGGGCAACTTAGGTAGAATAAAGCCAGTTTGTGCAAGGGCCTCCAAATTGCCTCTTTTTCCTGCCAGTATAAGTACGGACTGTGTGACGTGCCTACTTGGATGCGGTCACTCATATAATCCTCCACCATTCTATCAATGTTGAGAGAATCATATGCAGTGACAGTAGACGACATGTCCGTAATCGTTGTCAGGTCCTTCAGTCCGGACCAGATGTCAGCATCAGCAGTCGCTCCAGACTGCCCTGCATCACCGCCAGCGGGTGGGCTCGGAATTCTGAGCCTTTTCCTCGCACCCCCAGTTGCGGGAGACTGTGAAGGAGGAGATGTTGACAGGTCGCGTTCCGCTTGACTTGACAATTTTGTCACCAGCAGGTCTTTCAACCCCAGCAGACTTGTGTCTGCCGGAAAGAGAGATCCAAGGTAGGCTTTAAATCTAGGATCGAGCACGGTGGCCAAAATGTAGTGCTCTGATTTCAACAGATTGACCACCCGTGAATCCTTGTTAAGCGAATTAAGGGCTGCATCCACAAGTCCCACATGCCTAGCGGAATCGCTCCCTTTTAGCTCCTTCTTCAATGCCTCCAGCTTCTTCTGCAAAAGCCTGATGAGGGGAATGACCTGACTCAGGCTGGCAGTGTCTGAACTGACTTCACGTGTGGCAAGTTCAAAGGGCATCAGAACCTTGCACAACGTTGAAATCATTCTCCACTGCGCTTGAGACAGGTGCATTCCACCTCCTATATCGTGCTCAATTGTATAGGCTTGAATGGCCTTTTGCTGCTCCTCCAACCTCTGAAGCATATAGAGGGTTGAATTCCACCTCGTTACCACTTCTTGCTTCAGATGATGGCAGGGCAGGTTCAGTAGTTTTTGGTGGTGCTCCAGTCTTCTGTACGTGGTGCCTGTACGCCGAAAGTGTCCCGCAATTCTTCTGGCCACCGACAGCATCTCTTGCACGCCCCTGTCGTTTTTTTAAAAATTCTGCACCACCAAATTCAAGGTATGTGCAAAACATGGGACGTGCTGGAATTTGCCCATATTTAATGCACACACAATATTGCTGGCGTTGTCCGATGCCACAAATCCACAGGAGAGTCCAATTGGGGTAAGCCATTCCGCGATGATCTTCCTCAGTTGCCGTAAGAGGTTTTCAGCTGTGTGCGTATTCTGGAAAGCGGTGATACAAAGCGTAGCCTGCCTAGGAAAGAGTTGGCGTTTGCGAGATGCTGCTACTGGTGCCGCCGCTGCTGTTCTTGCGGCGGGAGTCCATACATCTACCCAGTGGGCTGTCACAGTCATATAGTCCTGACCCTGCCCTGCTCCACTTGTCCACATGTCCGTGGTTAAGTGGACATTGGGTACAACTGCATTTTTTAGGACACTGGTGAGTCTTTTTCTGACGTCCGTGTACATTCTCGGTATCGCCTGCCTAGAGAAGTGGAACCTAGATGGTATTTGGTAACGGGGGCACACTGCCTCAATAAATTGTCTAGTTCCCTGTGAACTAACGGCGGATACCGGACGCACGTCTAACACCAACATAGTTGTCAAGGCCTCAGTTATCCGCTTTGCAGTAGGATGACTGCTGTGATATTTCATCTTCCTCGCAAAGGACTGTTGAACAGTCAATTGCTTACTGGAAGTAGTACAAGTGGGCTTACGACTTCCCCTCTGGGATGACCATCGACTCCCAGCGGCAACAACAGCAGCGCCAGCAGCAGTAGGCGTTACACGCAAGGATGCATCGGAGGAATCCCAGGCAGGAGAGGACTCGTCAGAATTGCCAGTGACATGGCCTGCAGGACTATTGGCATTCCTGGGGAAGGAGGAAATTGACACTGAGGGAGTTGGTGGGGTGGTTTGCGTGAGCTTGGTTACAAGAGGAAGGGATTTACTGGTCAGTGGACTGCTTCCGCTGTCACCCAAAGTTTTTGAACTTGTCACTGACTTATTATGAATGCGCTGCAGGTGACGTATAAGGGAGGATGTTCCGAGGTGGTTAACGTCCTTACCCCTACTTATTACAGCTTGACAAAGGGAACACACGGCTTGACACCTGTTGTCCGCATTTCTGGTGAAATACCTCCACACCGAAGAGCTGATTTTTTTGGTATTTTCACCTGGCATGTCAACGGCCATATTCCTCCCACGGACAACAGGTGTCTCCCCGGGTGCCTGACTTAAACAAACCACCTCACCATCAGAATCCTCCTGGTCAATTTCCTCCCCAGCGCCAGCAACACCCATATCCTCCTCATCCTGGTGTACTTCAACACTGACATCTTCAATCTGACTATCAGGAACTGGACTGCGGGTGCTCCTTCCAGCACTTGCAGGGGGCGTGCAAATGGTGGAAGGCGCATGCTCTTCACGTCCAGTGTTGGGAAGGTCAGGCATCGCAACCGACACAATTGGACTCTCCTTGTGGATTTGGGATTTCGAAGAATGCACAGTTCTTTGCTGTGCTGCTTTTGCCAGCTTGAGTCTTTTCATTTTTCTAGCGAGAGGCTGAGTGCTTCCATCCTCATGTGAAGCTGAACCACTAGCCATGAACATAGGCCAGGGCCTCAGCCGTTCCTTGCCACTCCGTGTGGTAAATGGCATATTGGCAAGTTTACGCTTCTCCTCCGACAATTTTATTTTAGGTTTTGGAGTCCTTTTTTTTCTGATATTTGGTGTTTTGGATTTGACATGCTCTGTACTATGACATTGGGCATCGGCCTTGGCAGACGACGTTGCTGGCATTTCATCGTCTCGGCCATGACTAGTGGCAGCAGCTTCAGCACGAGGTGGAAGTGGATCTTGATCTTTCCCTAATTTTGGAACCTCAACATTTTTGTTCTCCATATTTTAATAGGCACAACTAAAAGGCACCTCAGGTAAACAATGGAGATGGATACTAGTATACAATTATGGACTGCCTGCCGACTGCAGACACAGAGGTAGCCACAGCCGTGAACTACCGTACTGTACTGTGTCTGCAGCTAATATAGACTGGTTGATAAAGAGAAGATGTCTATGTAACTATGTATGTATAAAGAAGACTGAAAAAAATCCACGGTTAGGTGGTATACAATTATGGACGGACTGCCTGCCGAGTGCAGACACAGAGGTAGCCACAGCCGTGAACTACCATACTGTACTGTGTCTGCAGCTAATATAGACTGGTTGATAAAGAGAAGATGTCTATGTAACTATGTATGTATAAAGAAGAATGAAAAAAAACCACGGTTAGGTGGTATACAATTATGGACGGACTGCCTGCCGAGTGCAGACACAGAGGTAGCCACAGCCGTGAACTACCGTACTGTACTGTGTCTGCAGCTAATATAGACTGGTTGATAAAGAGAAGATGTCTATGTAACTATGTATGTATAAAGAAGAATGAAAAAAATCCACGGTTAGGTGATATTACAATTATGGACGGACTGCCTGCCGAGTGCAGAGACACAGAGGTAGCCACAGCCGTGAACTACCGTACTGTGTCTGCTGCGACTGGATGATAAATGATATAAAAAATATATATATATCACTACTGCAGCCGGACAGGTATATATTATATATTATATAATGACGGACCTGCTGGACACTGTCTGTCAGCAGAATGAGTTTTATTTTTATAGAATAAAAAAAAAACAAAACACACAAGTGAAGTCACACGACGAGTGTTTAACTTTTTCAGGCAATCACAATATAAGTATACTACTAACTATACTGGTGGTCAGTGTGGTCAGGTCACTGGTCAGTCACACTGGCAGTGGCACTCCTGCAGCAAAAGTGTGCACTGTTTAATTTTAATATAATATGTACTCCTGGCTCCTGCTATAACCTATAACTGGCACTGCAGTAGTGCTCCCCAGTCTCCCCCACAATTATAAGCTGTGTGAGCTGAGCAGTCAGACAGATATATAATATATATAGATGATGCAGCACACTGGCCTGAGCCTGAGCAGTGCACACAGATATGGTATGTGACTGACTGAGTCACTGTGTGTATCGCTTTTTTCAGGCAGAGAACGGATATATTAAATAAACTGCACTGTGTGTCTGGTGGTCACTCACTATATAATATATTATGTACTCCTGGCTCCTGCTATAACCTATAACTGGCACTGCAGTAGTGCTCCCCAGTCTCCCCCACAATTATAAGCTGTGTGAGCTGAGCAGTCAGACAGATATATATAATATTATATATAGATAATAGATGATGCAGCACACTGGCCTGAGCAGTGCACACAGATATGGTATGTGACTGACTGAGTCACTGTGTGTATCGCTTTTTTCAGGCAGAGAACGAATATATTAAATAAACTGCACTGTGTGTCTGGTGGTCACTCACTGTATAATATATTATGTACTCCTGGCTCCTGCTATAACCTATAACTGGCACTGCAGTAGTGCTCCCCAGTCTCCCCCACAATTATAAGCTGTGTGAGCTGAGCAGTCAGACAGATATATATAATATTATATATAGATAATAGATGATGCAGCACACTGGCCTGAGCCTGAGCAGTGCACACAGATATGGTATGTGACTGAGTCACTGTGTGCTGTGTATCGCTTTTTTCAGGCAGAGAACGGATTATAAAGTAAACTGCACTGTCTTCACTAGTAAACTCTCTCCACTCAGTCTCTACACTTCTACAGTAACAGTACTCCTCCTAGTCAGCTCCAGTAAATCTCTCTCAGTCTCTTATAATCTAAATGGAGAGGACGCCAGCCACGTCCTCTCCCTATCAATCTCAATGCACGTGTGAAAATGGCGGCGACGCGCGGCTCCTTATATAGAATCCGAGTCTCGCGAGAATCCGACAGCGTCATGATGACGTTCGGGCGCGCTCGGGTTAACCGAGCAAGGCGGGAAGATCCGAGTCTGCTCGGACCCGTGAAAAAAACCATGAAGTTCTGGCGGGTTCGGATTCAGAGAAACCGAACCCGCTCATCTCTAATGAAAGTACAAAAAAAATTAAAAAAATGTGAAAAACTCATGTCGACCTTTTGAACTGTCGACCTAGTACATGTCGACCTAATGACCCTGTCGACCTAATGCATGTTGACCAACAGTGGTCGACCTAATGACTGTCGACCTAAGTGGTGTCCATATCCCGCACCAAATGCAGAAATATTTGAGGCTTCAGGGAGGAAAGGCAGCTTTCCTCAACCACTCTTGAGAGGGATGGTATAATGCCAAGTTTAGAGCATATCTATTCATCACTTTTTATTACTTAAATCATACTGCTGTAAAGGGGGATTATACTATGGGCGATCAAAAACATTTAGGAGTGTTTTTTCAACAGCTGATTTCTATGACTGAATACACCTTGTGCACTAATTTTATTGTTGACTTCCTGTCCCAGTCATGTATGATTCTTTATAATACCATAAAATTAAATAAAATATTTAATAAAAAACAAACAAACAACGTTGCTTTTTAGTTTTAAACGTCAACTATAATCAATTCTACTTCAGGCTGGTTTCATATTAATTCCTGTTATAGTTTTAAAACTATTGGTCAAAGCCGCAAACAATTAATTGTTAGCTTTGACAAACCTCCTATTAGTAAATCTCCCACTTGATGTTCTACTATTGACTTCATTCCACATAGGGTGCTAAAACTGAATACTATTTTCAAATGGTAGAAAGATGCAAATGGAACAGTCAAATACGTTTTCAGCAATAGTAAAACAGTCCCTGAGATGCTGGTGTAGACCTTGATGCAAAAGATACATTTATAAAATGTATTGTCTTTTGAAAGATACAAGCAGGGTTGACTAGGGAAAAGAGCATTTTAGTCATACTTGTACAATAGGGTGTGATGCGCTTTACCAGCATTCGGGATGCCGGAGGTCAGAAGACTAACACTGCATCCCGACGGAGAGAATCCCAACAGGGGGTTTGTAAGTATACTTATCCTCCCCCAATACCCCCATAACCCTCCCTTTCCGCAGTGTAAACCTGATCCCCTCCTTACCCCCCCCCTCAAGGCTCACCCTAACACTCCCCGGTGATGCCAAAACCAAATCCCCCTCCCCGCAGCCTAACCTTAACTTTCCCTGGGGGTGCCTAAACCTAACCTCCCTTCCCCGCAGTCTAACCTTAACCATCCCCAGGGGTGCCAACACCTAAGCTCCACCCCCACAGACTTACGCCAACAGTGAGGCGCATACTTGTGATCGGGGAGCCCGATGTTGGGATTCTGGCATCTGCATTTTGGAGTTTTGGCAATGGCATTCTATCCATGTGTCAGGATTCTGGTCCGGCATCCTGACCGCATCCCATACAATACATGGATTCATTTTTATCTAGTGAGTGATTTGCACTAGCAGTGTCAAGGTACAGAGTCTAATGGATACCAAGGTGTTCACCAAGGGCTGTATGGACTTCAGTACCAGGAACCCTTGGGTTGTCAAAGTCCAAAGCCAGTTAATGGTAGACTTTCATGTTTTCAAATCTACCCCTAACCAAATTAACAGGACTAACTATTTAGCCTCCAAATCTCAGTTTGATGGATTATTTATTAAAATGTAGGACTGTTATACTTTTTAAATAGACTACTGGATTCACTGCTTGGGGAATAAATCAGATAAACTATTAATTAATTTGTTGTGTGAGATGAGACAACCTATTGTAGTCCATCCCATTCATCACCATTCATGACTCCAGTACATGAAACAATATTATGAGAATCGCCATTCTTGCTCTACATCAATCCGCCAAAGGATCCAGCATTTTGAGAAGATTTGCCAATGCTCAATGTTTCCTCAGAATTAGGTAATGGATTGGCATCACCTATAACTGAGTTGGAGGTGAAGTAGGCCATTGACAGTAAAGCCCCAGGCCCTGATGGACTTACTATGGAGTTTTATCATTTACTTTCTGCTAGGATCAGTCCTGTCCTGGTTATGGTACATAACCACATTCTGGAGCAGAATCAGATGCCCAGGTAATTGAATACAGTTATTTTGAAAATTCTCCCTAAACCAAGCTGTGACTATAGTGACCAAGTGTCTTACTGCCCAATTTCATTATTGAATATTGATTATAACATATTAACAAAGGTATTGGCGTAAAGGTTAAAACAAATATTGCCCTCTATGATACATCAAGACTAGACTGGGTTTATTACTGGGAGACACTGAGTAGTTAATATCTGTCGGGGGTACTCTGCTATACAGTCTATTGGCCCATCAAAATACCAGACTACCAAAGTTACATTATCATTAGAAACTGAAAAGGCTAATGATATTGTTTTCTAGTCTCATCTTTTTGACACATTACACGGTTTGATTTCACTAATAATTTTACATCTATCTCATGCACCTAATATACCTCACCAGCCACACAAGTATCTTGCAGCAGGTATTGTTCACAACCCTTTTTGATAAAGCAGACTACGGATAGGAGGTTGTCCCCTATTCCCCTTATTATTTGTTATAGCACTAACCGTTGCTATCCGCCAATCCCCCTTATTTCTGCTAATTTTAGTGGGTAATGTAGATTTACAAGTTTATTTGCAGATGACATGCTGTTATTTCTGTCTTTTCTCAATTATTCCAATCAGAAAGTCATGCAGTTAATTATGGCATTTGGAGTACAAAATCAATATCGATAAGTCTAAGATCCTTTCCTTATTTTGGATACTGCACTCAGTTTTATAGAATCCCATCCATAGAGGCTTTTGTAGTAGCTGACTCCCAACTGGAATATTTAGGCATCCATATACACTCACAACTTTCACATTTATACTCCTCTTATTCCCTCAATTAACAAAATGTTGACTCAATGGAGATTTCTTGATCTGTTTGTATTGGGTAATGTAGCTTAGATAGTGCTATTGTGTTTCCTAAGCTATCCTATGCCATAGAGATGTTACCAATGAAATTGGTTACTTCGGTTATGGCTTACCTCACACACCTCTTTCTTAAGGTCATATGGGGACATAAAAAAATAGGAATTGCTCTAGCCAAATTGAATGCCTCCAGTAATGTTGGATTAGGTTTCTCTGATTTAGCTAGTTTTTCTCAGGTAGTATTTTTCCATTATAATTCTGACTGGCTCTTACCTTGTACTATCTAAACTAATTATGATTTAGATTGTGCATTTTTAGTGCATTGCTGTATTCCTCACAGTCAAAGATTCCATCTCATTTTAATTAATATATTGTTTTGTGATGTTTATCTTTCTTTTAGTGGTATTAATTAAAATAAAGGGTAGAAACCATTGACAATTCTACCTTTATCCCCTTTTGGTGTAATCCCCTATTGTCCTTAGCACTTGATAAGTATGCCTATGCTAGATTGAAGTTGAAGGGCATATGAACTACAGCGGAAGTCTTTGACCCGGGGGGGGGGGGGGGGGGGGGAAATATCTAATCTTTTGAGGGTCTGCGGGACAGATATTACCTTCCCCATGCTTATTTTTATATATATTTACAAATTAGACACAATCATTCCCTCTTCCAGTAGCTCTTCTTCAGACTACTGATCCTCTGATGTCACTGCTTTCTTATATTTTGCATGCTACAGTACGTACCAGACTAGATATTTATCTACAGATTTAATTCACCTTGATACAGCAGAGGTTTGGGGTAATGCTTTTGCAGTGTGGTAGCATGATTGCCCTCATATCGGAAATGGTGAAAGAGTAATGCACCACTATGACATTACACTTTGAGTCTTGCAAAACTATACTTCAATTAGTACATGTGGAAGTGATAAATAGAGCATATATATCCCAGGCACACCACAAACACATGGTAGAGAATGAATCTGGTGTGTGCCCAAAGTGTGGTGGTTCACTTACTGCTTTTATTCAAATTTTTTGGAGTGTGGACAAAAAATTCTGAAACAAATTATTAGTATATCTTGATAAAGGCAACCCCAGGACAGGGCAACCCTCACTGATCTCAGCTCAAGTACACACTCAATCGGTCAACATCAGGTTTATTCATGGCTGCAGCCAGTTACCAGTTAAATAAAGAGAGTGAAGTAGGAAATAGCAGAAGCAGAAGCATTTCATTTGAAAAAACAGTGCAATATAAAGAAGCTCAAATCTACATACAATGACGTAGTTTCCTGACACATAGCTCTATCTTATTGGCTAACAAAACCTTATCTTATACGTCATACATCTAGAAACTTCTATAATTAACATATGAACTTATTGGGTTAGCTATGTGGAATTTTGCTAAAAACAAGACATACACTTGTCTGATATTGTTTCACACCTGCCTTACCACAAACGGGACAGATACCTTTTGAAGCCTACATGTCTAGCTGCTGACAGTTACATTTCAAGCAAGAAAGTACCAAAATATAGAACTGTGTTTTTCACTTAAAAGGTCATACAAAGTGCAAAACCTTCCACTTGTTCCAATATCAGCTCTGAACTGAAAAACAATTTTAAACAGATTATCAAATGTCAATGAGACATATTAAAACATGGAGTCTATGAACAAAGATGGCTTCCATCTTTATCAACTTCCTTTCTTTGTTTAACATTTTTACCTTTATTCTAACCTTCCTTTACCTTGCCATTGATTCTATAGGGACACCTACATTCACGTCAAGCGTGCCATAAGGGCACTCAGGATGTGGGCTAATTCATTCAAAACCCCTATATTCATGGTGAATCAATGTTCCCTATTTTCTTATCCCTAACTTCTAGATTAATTGAGAATTTGCATAGAGTTCATAGAACAGAAGCATCTTCTGGAGATGGAATCATCATAATGTCCATAGTCCTTGCTCAATAGTCCTCAAAAGTCTTTTTGACTCAATATTGTGACAGCAAAGTTCATTAGATTACGTCATCATAATAGTAGGAACAGCTTCTGAGTATCTTGTATGGCAGGTTTCACAGTAGTGTGATGTGGAGTTATATATTGTAGCTCCTCCAATAAGTTCCATATAAATTGGTTGCGGTTTAGCAGTTTCAGCAATGCCTTAGGTAGAAAAACATTTCAGTGTCAGTATCCACATAATAAGCCTTACAATAAAATATGCAATTAATAGCAAAACAAGTCCCTTAGCAATAATAGATAATATTCCTGAAAACCAATTGGTTGTATAGTGTTATTTTTGGCTTATACTTCTGTTCCTATGCAAGATTTAAACATGTTATTGGCTTTACAATGAACTGTAGGGCACTTTACTTACTTATTTATTACCATTTCTTGTCATTATCCTGCATGTGAGAACAGAGTCTGTCCTAACAATGTGCAGTGCTGGGTTTCTTGAGCCAATACAGGTGTACAATTAAGTAATCACCCACATGTGAATCATTGATAGTGCTCCTGAAATCAGTGCAAATGTCACTGGCTGCAGGACCTGTCAATCACATTGTAGCATGATGGTGATAGGTCATCTCTGAAATAAAAGACTAGCAGCAGGGCTCAACCACACATGCCAAACCAGTGCAGTGATGTGAGCAAGACAGAAGGTGAAACATGTTATCCGCACTCTAATTGTGTCTGAACTACGTGGACATCACGGACCAATGACTCCAATGCTCCGGTTCCCTCCTGGGTTAATGCTGAATAGGTAACTAATCCTCTTTCTGCCAGCTCTCATCCTTGAATTGCGGAGTGGCACCTTGCAATGTCAATAGACAACAGGGTGTCACTACCGCTCTAACAAGGAAAGCAGTACGGCTTTCTTTCCTTCCTTCCTACCGGGCTGTGCCCCGACTGTCGCTCTCTCATCCACTGGCCGCTGGACCAGTATAGGCGACTGACTGCCAAGACGGTGTGACAGCAGAAGTGATTCACCAATGGGATCGATGGGTACACTGTAATTTTCCTCCCTCTTGAATTCCGTTGGGGATTATTCTATGATTTATAGCTGCATAAAGGGCAATACTGTGACTACAACAAGAAACTCCTTTACAATCTCAATACTTACCATGGTTGAATATCCTTTGATGCTTGTCATAGTATGAGTCCAATTTATAGAAAGGTTTGGAAATTATTATGACTCCAATATACCCCAATCCTAATTAGGGTAAATGTTTACAGTGCTGTGAAAATCAGGCACTTATGATATGATTCATTATACTGTCAGCAAGTATTGAGGATTATATCTTTTGCTGTCTCATTAAAGTTGGAGTGTAAATAGGAGGATAATATACCTATATCGGCTCAATATTTCAACACCATAGAGGTGTGTTTAAACTCTTACGGAACTAACGATAGGAGCACTGTTTTATTTTGTATATATGAGGGGCAATATGGCTTTATAACATAGTATATAATCCCATGGTACTAATTGAGCATGGATTAATACGGACAATTTCTGGATAATTATTACTGGTCTGTGATATACCCCTCAAATCAATTTGATTTTGGAAATATATACAATTTTTTCAGGTGAATAATTCCTCTTGTGGTGTTTAACTTGCACATGAGAACTGGACTTATAGGCCCTACACACTGGCCGACATCACTCAAAGATATGAACGATCTCGTTCATTAATGAACGAGATACCATTCATATCTTTGAGTGTGGAGGCACCAGTGATGAACGATGTGCGCCCCTGCGCTCTTTCATCGCTGGTGCCCTGTCGGCTGTGCATGCAGGCCAATATGAACGATCTAGTCCATATTTGCCTGCACTGCTACGGAGCCGGGTGACGGGGGAGTGAAGAAACTTCACTCCCCCCATCACTGCCGGGTCACCCTTCGGCCATATCCACCGTCAGGCAGCTTGACGGCGTATCAGCCAATGTGTAGGGCCCTTTAGCTTCACAGGTTATGTGCTTTATATTTCATCTGCACTCCAATTGTGTCTGAACTACGTGGACTTCATGGACCAATGACTCTCCAATGCTCCGGTTCCCTCATGGGTTAATGCTGAATAGGTAACTAATCCTCTTTCTGCCAGCTCTCATCCTTGAATTGCGGAGTTATCACCTCTTGCTTCAGATGATGGCAGGGCAGGTTCAGGAGTGTTTGCTGGTGCTCCAGTCTTCGGCACGCGGTGGCTGAATGCCGAAAGTGGCCCGCAATTCTTCGGGCCACCGACAGCATCTCTTGCACGCCCCTGTCGTTTTTTAAATAATTCTGCACCACCAAATTCAATGTATGTGCAAACCATGGGACGTGCTGGAATTTTCCCACATGTAATGCACGCACAATATTGGTGGCATTGTCCGATATCACAAATCCCCAGGAAAGTCCAATTGGGGTAAGCCATTCTGCGATGATGTTCCTCAGTTTCCGTAAGAGGTTGTCAGCTGTGTGCCTCTTATGGAAAGCGATGATACAAAGCGTAGCCTGCCTAGGAACGAGTTGGCGTTTGCGAGATGCTGCTACTGGTGCCGCCGCTGCTGTTCTTGCTGCGGGAGGCAATACATCTACCCAGTGGGCTGTCACAGTCATATAGTCCTGAGTCTGCCCTGCTCCACTTGTCCACTTGTCGTTGCTGCTGGGAGTCGATCGTCATCCCAGAGGGGAAGTCGGAAGACCACTTGTACTACTTCCAGTAAGCAATTGACTGTCCAACAGTCCTTTGCGAGGAAGATGAAATATCACAGCAGTCATCCTGCTGCAAAGTGGATAACTCAGGCCTTGGCAGCCTGGGTGGTGAGAAACGTGTTTCCGGTATCCACCGTTAATTCACAGGGAACTAGAGAATTGATTGAGGTACTGTGTCCCTGGTACCAAATACCATCTAGGTTCCATTTCTCTAGGCAGGTGATACCGAAAATGTACACAGACGTCAGAAAAAGAGTCACCAGTTTCCTAAAAAATGCAGTTGTACCCAATGTCCACTTAACCACGGACATGTGGACATGTCCGTGGTTAAGTGGACATTGGGTACAACTGCATTTTTTAGGAAACTGGTGACTCTTTTTCTGACGTCTGTGTACATTTTCGGTATCGCCTGCCTAGAGAAATGGAACCTAGATGGTATTTGGTACCAGGGACACAGTACCTCAATCAATTCTCTAGTTCCCTGTGAATTAACGGTGGATACCGGAAACACGTTTCTCACCACCCAGGCTGCCAAGGCCTGAGTTATCCGCTTTGCAGCAGGATGACTGCTGTGATATTTCATCTTCCTCGCAAAGGACTGTTGGACAGTCAATTGCTTACTGGAAGTAGTACAAGTGGTCTTCCGACTTCCCCTCTGGGATGACGATCGACTCCCAGCAGCAACGACAGCAGCTCCAGCAGCAGTAGGCGTTACACTCAAGGATGCATCGGAGGAATCCCAGGCAGGAGAGGACTCGTCAGACTTGACAGTGACATGGCCTGCAGGACTATTGGTTTTCCTGTCTAAGGAGGAAATTGACACTGAGGGAGATGGTGGTGTGGTTTGCAGGAGCTTGGTTACAAAAGGAAGGGATTTAGTTGGCAGTGGACTGCTTCCGCTGTCACCCAAAGTTTTTGAACTTGTCAATGACTTCTGATGAATGCGCTCCAGGTGACGTGTAAGGGAGGATGTTCCTAGGTGGTTAACGTCCTTACCCCTACTTATTACAGCTTGACAAATGCAACACACGGCTTGACACCAGTTGTCCGCATTTCTGTTGAAATAATTCCACACCGAAGAGGTGATTTTTTTTTTGTAATTTGACCAGGCATGTCAATGGCCATATTCATCCCACGGACAACAGGTGTCTCCCCGGGTGCCTGACTTAAACAAACCACCTCACCATCAGAATCCTCCTTGTCAATTTCCTCCCCAGCGCCAGCAACACCCATATCCTCATCCTGGTGTACTTCAACAGTGACATCTTCAATTTGACTATCAGGAACTGGACTGCGGGTGCTCCTTCCAGCACTTGCAGGGGGCGTGAAAATGGTGGAAGGCGCCACCTCTTCCCGTCCAGTGTTGGGAAGGTCAGGCATCGCAACCGACACAATTGGACTCTCCTTGGGGATTTGTGATTTAGAAGAACGCACAGTTCTTTGTTGTACTTTTGCCATCTTAACTCTTTTAAGTTTTCTAGCAGGAGGATGAGTGCTTCCATCCTCATGTGAAGCTGAACCACTAGCCATGAACATAGGCCAGGCCCTTAGCCGTTCCTTGCCACTCCGTGTCATAAATGGCACATTGGCAAGTTTACGCTTCTCCTCAGACGATTTTGATTTAGATTTTTGGGTCATTTTACTGAGCTTTATTTTTTTGGATTTTACATGCTCTCTACTATGACATTGGGCATAGGCCTTGACAGACGACATTGATGGCATTTCATCGTCTCGACCATGACTAGTGGCAGCAGCTTCAGCACGAGGTGGAAGTGGATCTTGATCTTTCCCTATTTTACCCTCCACATTTTTGTTCTCCATTTTTTAATGTGTGGAATTATATGCCAGTAATATATCAATAGCAACGGCCTACTACTATATATACTGCACAAAACTTAAATGCACCACAGGTATGGATGGGATAGTATACTTGACGACACAGAGGTAGGTAGAGCAGTGGCCTACTGTACCGTACTGCTATATATTATATACTGGAGATGATAGGGAGAGGACGTGCAGCATTCTCTCAGTTGTGTTCAGTGTGCTGCAAATATCTGTGCTCAGTGTGCTGCAAATATCTGTGCTCAGTGTGCTTGCAAATATCTGTGCTCAGTGTGCTGCAAATATCTATGTTCTCTGCCTGAAAAACACTCCATATCTGTGCTCAGTGTGCTGCAAATATCTGTGCTCAGTGTGCTTTATTGTGGGGACAGGGGACCACCAGTATTATATAGTAGGAGGACAGTGGTGAAGCCCGAGGCTGTCCCCCCCCATCCAAGGGCGGCGGATGGGGGGCTGATAGCCTTGTGAAAAAATGTGAATATTGTTTTTAGTAGAAGTAGTGTCTGTTAGGCAGCACACGGCACAGATACAATGTAGCGTCTATGCGCTCCATTGTAGCCAATGGTGGGAACTTTGCGGTCAGCGGTTGACCGAAAGTAACCTCACCGCTGACCGCAAAGTTCCCACCTGTTTTTTTGGGGGGTATTTTTTTTTAGTAGTAGTACTACAGGTACCAGCGGGCCCGGTTTTCCACCGCATGCTGGTACTTGTGGTTCTCCAAGTACCAGCTTGCGGGGGAGGCATGCTGGGACTTGTAGTACTGCTACTAAAAACAATATTCACATTTTTTTTACAAGTCTATCAGCCCCCCATCCGCCACCCTTGAATGGGGGGGACAGCCTCTGGCTTCACCCCTGGCCCTTGGGTGGCTGGAGGGGGGGGACCCCTTGATTTAAGGGGTTCCCACTCCTCCAGGGTACCCCGGCCAGGGGTGACTAGTTGGGTATGTAATGCTAGGGCCGCAGGGACCAGTATAAAAGTGTCCCCCGGCTGTGGCATTATGTACCTGGCTAGTGGAGCCCGGTGCTGGTTTCAAAAATACGGGGGACCCCTACGCTTTTTGTCCCCCGTATTTTTGGAACCAGGACCAGGCGCAGAGCCCGGTGCTGGTTGATTAAATATGGGGGAACCCCTGTCATTTCCCCCCCCATATTTTTTCAAGCAGGACCGGCTCAAAGAGCCCGAGGCTGGTTGTGCTTAGGAGGGGGGACCCCACGCAATTTTTTTCAGAATTTTTAAGACTTTAAACAACTTTTTTAAGGTACACAATGAAGCCCTGCACGGATCTCACAGATCCGGCCGGGATTCCTTGTGTTTTGTCAGGCAGTGTTTTACTCATCACTCCCGTAAAACACTGCCTTATATTACGAATCACATCGACATCGGAAAAAACGATTGTGCAAAACTCGGCAGCTTAGTGAATGATCGTATCAGGATTCAAAAAGTTGCAGTAAAATGCACCCGATACCATTCGAGTTCAAACACCCTTCAAAACGGCCAAAACACAAATCTTTGTAAATATACCCCACTGTCTTTAATAACTGTTCCCCTGAAATTGCTTTTATCAGGAGATCGTCCAAGTATGCGATACTTGTGACCCCTTGTTTGCGCAGGAGTACCATTATTTTCGCCATTACCTTGGTGAATCTCTCGGGCCCGTAGAAAGCCCCAACGGCAACGTCTGAAACTGGTAATGACAATCCTGTACAGCGAACCTTAGGTATGCCCGATGAGGAGGATATATGGGGACATGAAGGTATGCATCCTTTATGTCTAGTGACACCATAAAATCCCCCCCTTTCCAGGCTGGATAGCCTTGCCTTGAGAGATTCCATCTTGAATCTGAACCTCTTTAAATGTAGGTTTAGGGATTTTAGATTCAGAATTGGTCTGACTGAGCCATCCGGCTCTGGGACCACAAATAGGGCTAAATAAAACCCTTTTCCCTGTTGCACTAGGGGAACCATGATAAACACCTGCTGTTGACCCAGCTTTAGTATGGCAGCCAAAACTACTTTCCTCTGCGGGGAAGTAGCTGGCAAGGCCGATTTTGAAAATCGGTGTGGAAGCACCTTTTTGATGGCTGTGGTAGAGGCCGGGGAGGACACTTTTCCTGTGAACTGGCCATAGCCGGTGATCTTTTCCCTCTACCTCTACCTTTGGCGAGGAAATAAAGCCACGCCCCTTTCTGAACTTACGTGACCGCAAGGACTGCATCTGTTATTAGGGTGTTTCCTTTTGCTGTGGGGGAGCATAAGGCAAAAAAAAGACGACTTACCCGCGGTAGCTGTGAAAACCAGGTCCGCGAGGCCCTCCCCAAATAAAACTTCACACTCGCAAGGTAAAGTTTGCATATCACTCTCCGAGTCAGCATCACCTGTCCATTGACGGGTCCGCAGGGACCTACTAGCAGAACCTGCCATGGCCTTAGCCTTTGAACCCAAACACCCAAAATTTCTCGCAGCCTCTCTCATATATAGTGCTGCGTCCTTGATGTGACCTAAGGCCAACACCATACTATCTTTATCTAGGGTGTCAATGTTAGACGACAAGTTACCAGCCCAACTGTAATTGCGCTACCTACCCATGCCGACGCTACTGCAGGTCTAAATAGGGCTCCGGCAGTCGCATAAAATTTATTTTAAGGTAGATTCCTGCCTACTATCCGCAGGATCCTATAGGGCCGCCGTATCAGTGGACGGTAATGCTACCTTCTTTTGGACCAGGGCGTTAGGGCCTTGTCCAGCATGGGTGAGGATTCCCACCATAACCTGTCCTTTGAGGAGAAAGGATACGCCATAATAATACCCTTGGGAACCTGCAGTCTAATGTCAGGAGTCTCCCAAGCTTTTTTAAATAAAACGGTCAGCTCATGAGATGAGTTAGGTTATTTTTCTTCAAATATGCAGACCCTCGTGTCAGGGACAGAGGAGTCCTCTGTCATATGCAAAACAACGTTTATTGCAATAAACCTATATTGAATACTGTCGCGACCCATGGGTGCAACCTTGCATCATCCCAGTCGACACTGGAGTCGGAATCCGTGTCGGTATCAGTGTCTGCTAACTGGGTAAAGGGACATTTATGGGACCCTGAAGGGTCCTGGGACACAGTAAAAGCCATGGGTTAATTCCTTGCTTTTCTTTGGACTCTGCTTTGTCCAATCTGTAATAAAGCCACATTATCATTCAAAACATTCCACATGTCCACCCAATCAGGTGTCGGCTGAGAGAGAGAATGCCAGCACACACCCAGCGCCACAATATGCTGAAAACACGGTCCCAGCCTAAATAGCGCTTTATATATATAAATAGATGTAAAATCTGCACCAAATAAATGTGCCCCCCCCCCCCTCGTTTTTGTCCCCTGTTATTGTTCAGCAGGGGAGAGTCTGGGAGCACTTCTCTGCAGCATGCTGTGGAGAAAAATGGCGCTGGTTAGTGCTGGAGGATCAAGCCTCGCCCCCTCGACGGCGGGCTTCGGTCCCGCTCAATTTCTTTATACTGGCGGGGTTTTTATAATATATATTGCCTCCGCAGTATCTAATATCTGTGCCAGTGGTGTTTATGAGGTAACAATTGCTGCCCAGAGCGCCCCCCCCTGCGCCCTGCACCCGTACAGTGCCTTGTGTGTGTGTGTGTGTGTGTGTGTGTGTGTGTGTGTGTGTGTTGGGAGCAATGGCGCGCAGCGTTACCTCAGTGAAGATCTGAAGTCTTCTGCCGCCTTTGAAGTCTTCTTTCTTCTCATACTCACCCGGCTTCTATCTTCCGGCTCTGTGAGGGGGACGGTGGCGCGGCTCCAGGATGAACGACGAGGATGAGACCTGTGTTCCGACCCTCTGGAGCTAATGGTGTCCCGTAGCCTAAGAAGCAGAGCCTATCATTTAAGTAGGTCTGCTTCTCTCCCCTCAGTCCCATGATACAGGGAGCCTGTTGCCAGCAGTGCTCCCTGAAAATAAAAAACCTAACAAAAGTCTTTTTCAGAGAAACTCAAGAGAGCTCCCCTGCAATGCACCCAGTCTCCTCTGGGCACAGGATCTAACTGAGGTCTGGAGGAGGGGCATAGAGGGAGGATCCAGTGCACACCCATTCTATCCTAAAGTCTTTAAAGTGCCCATGTCTCCTGCGGAGCCCGTCTATACCCCTTGGTCCTTACGGAGTCCCCAGCATCCTCTAGGACGTAAGAGAAATGTGGAAAAAGTGAAGCGCTGTGAATACTTTTCGGTTGCACTGTATCTTATTTACAAATTGTATGTGGTTCAGACTATAATAAAACCCTACTTCAAGATAGCTGATATGCACCCGACTACAATTATTCCATTAGGTGTCACTTACATTATTGGAAGGCTTGCTTTTGTGTATATGGTTCCGTCATTTTTGCTGACACTAGATTATATGTGATATGTAATTTCTAATGTGTTTAATTGTTTTTTATCTTCCTAAGGCTGTGGCAAGGTGCATCTGAGCTGACAAATTGACTTCATGAGACTTAATTTTTCCTTTTTGTTTTTCTTCCTCTTTTTATTATTGATATTTGTATCTTAGATATCTAATGTTTATATCCTGTGTAAAACTAATAAATAGAATTTACCAAAAAGAAAAATGAACTGGATGGCATTATAAGGTTAGATAATATGAACTGGGGAACTGTAATGTGGCACAATTTGAAATGGAGGCACTATAGTGTGGCATAATATGAACTGGGGCACTGTTATGTGACATAATGTGTACTGGGGACACAATGGGGGTAATTCCAAGTTGATCGCAGCAGGAAATTTTTTAGCAGTTGGGCAAAACCATGTGCACTGCAGGGGAGGCAGATATAACATGTGCAGAGAGAGTTAGATTTGGGTGTGGTGTGTTCAATCTGCAATCTAATTTGCAGTGTAAAAATAAAGCAGCCAGTATTTATTACCGTGCACAGAAACAAAATAACCCACCCAAATCTAACTCTCTCTGCAAATGTTATATCTGCCACACCTGCAGTTCAAATGGTTTTGCCCAATTGCTATCAAAATTGCTGCTGCGATCAACTCAGAATTAGGCCCAATATGTCAGAAATGTGAATTGGGGGTATGGTGTTGCAAAATGTGTACAGGAAGCCCTACAGTGTGACATAACATGAACTAGAGCACTACTATGGTTTAGAAAATGGACTGAGAGGTGTCTCTCTAGAACAATTGGGACAGGAGCCCCTTCAAATATTGTTTTGGAGCCCACAAAGTTCTGGGTATGCCCATACCTGGCAACCTTTGCTAGCTTAGCTGCTACTTTATTTTTGTCTGGCATTCCACATTAGTGTCAAGTGTGTTAGAGAAAAGAGGACTCCAGTTACCAATATGGCCACCACAACCTTAGTGCACATTAGTGACCCTGTGCAGCATGCGGCACATGATCCATGGGGAAGTCTACTCAAATATCTAAATACTCAGTACCTTTGTCTTTGGTATCAGTACCGCTTACTTTATTCTGTGTACTGTTTTCCTAAATAAACTTCCAACCTGTTTAAAGATACACATTGACACAGCACTGACAGGAGCATAAGGAAGCACTGTTCCTAAAAGAGGTTTAGCATCAGTTAACTCTTTTGGATTCAAGTGAAACTATCAACATGAAGTGTGTTAACAAAGGTGTAGTTGATCAGTCCTACATCACCAAGCACATCGCTATTAGACACCACTTCATTTGTGAATTAGCAAAGAGTTGGACTATTAGGGGGCAATTACCAAAGCTATTTCTTTTGTGTGCCCAACAGAGCAATTCGATTGTTGATCTATTCGGGCGTGAATAGCCATGGACGCACTCATTTCAGCTCCCAGCCTCCTGAGGTGACGAGCTGAAATGTGTGAAAAGTCGGCTGTTTGTGCAGACAAACAGAACTTTTTGTTTTACAATCATTAGTTTATACGGGTTTCTCCCAGTCAATTTGTACACAATGTGCGCAAAAAAACCCCAAACTTTTGAATATCGCCCCATGATCTGTCACTTTTAGATGGCACAAAAAAAAAAATGTAATTGCCCTCTTAGGTGTACTTTTGTTCCAAGTAAAGAAAACCTTTTTGAGTCACGGTACCTTAGAGTATCAGTATCATATTTTTTTGTTCATGGCACATCTAGGCCAAAAGTTTCTTATTGAGACATTTAGAAAGAAATGTTAAATTAAGTTGTGTTATAAGCAGTGGTGGCTGATTACCTGTCTGGCCAGTGGAGCTGACTGATCTCATCCCGAGTCCTGGCTGCTGCAGTCCCTGACCTGACATTCCTGGTGATTGATGGCTAATGTCACCAGGAGGTGGGGTTTAGGTCCGTCAGGGGATGGCCGGCACTGCTGAACAAGCTGTCTTCTGCGGACTGGATCAGCTGCAGCCCATACAAGCCATAAACAGCTGACAAGTTAGCAGGGGAGTGGGTTCCCATGTGAAGCGCTCCCACTGCTATCGCGGTCCAGACTGGCAGTCCCAGGGGGGAAAACACATCCTCCTGGGACTGACCTTCTGGCTGTGATAAGCAGGGAGTGCTTATCACAGCCACTGCTAGTCAGTCCCTGATGGTGGCGGATTTTACTGGGGGGACTGCAGCAACTATGGGAAGTCATAGCCACTGCTAGTCAGTCCCTGATGTTGGCGGATTTTACTGAGGGGACTGCAGCTACTGTTTACTAGAGATGAGCACCGGAAATTTTTCGGGTTTTGGTTTTGGGTTCGGTTCTGCGGCCGTGTTTTGGGTTCGAACGCGTTTTGGCAAAACCTCACCGAATTTTTTTTGTCGGATTCGGGTGTGTTTTGGATTCGGGTGTTTTTTTCAAAAAACCCTAAAAAACAGCTTAAATCATAGAATTTGGGGGTCATTTTGATCCCAAAGTATTATTAACCTCAATAACCATAATTTCCACTCATTTTCAGTCTATTCTGAAAACCTCACAATATTATTTTTAGTCCTAAAATTTGCACCGAGGTCGCTGGATGGCTAAGCTAAGCGACCCAAGTGGCCGACACAAACACCTGGCCCATCTAGGAGTGGCACTGCAGTGTCACGCAGGATGGCCCTTCCAAAAAACACTCCCCAAACAGCACATGACACAAAGAAAAAAAGAGGCGCAATGAGGTAGCTGTGTGAGTAAGCTAAGCGACCCTAGTGGCCGACACAAACACCTGGCCCATCTAGGAGTGGCACTGCAGTGTCACGCAGGATGGCCCTTCCAAAAAACACTCCCCAAACAGCACATGACGCAAAGAAAAAAAGAGGCGCAATGAGGTAGCTGTGTGAGTAAGCTAAGCGACCCTAGTGGCCGACACAAACACCTGGCCCATCTAGGAGTGGCACTGCAGTGTCACGCAGGATGGCCCTTCCAAAAAACACTCCCCAAACAGCACATGACGCAAAGAAAAAAAGAGGCGCAATGAGGTAGCTGTGTGAGTAAGCTAAGCGACCCTAGTGGCCGACACAAACACCTGGCCCATCTAGGAGTGGCACTGCAGTGTCACGCAGGATGGCCCTTCCAAAAAACACTCCCCAAACAGCACATGACGCAAAGAAAAATGAAAGAAGAGGTGCAAGATGGAATTGTCCTTGGGCCCTCCCACCCACCCTTATGTTGTATAAACAGGACATGCACACTTTAACCAACCCATCATTTCAGTGACAGGGTCTGCCACACGACTGTGACTGAAATGACGGGTTGGTTTGGATCCCCACCAAAAAAGAAGCAATTAATCTCTCCTTGCACAAACTGGCTCTACAGAGGCAAGATGTCCACCTCATCATCATCCTCCGATATATCACCGTGTACATCCCCCTCCTCACAGATTATCAATTCGTCCCCACTGGAATCCACCATCTCAGCTCCCTGTGTACTTTGTGGAGGCAATTGCTGCTGGTCAATGTCTCCACGGAGGAATTGATTATAATTCATTTTAATGAACATCATCTTCTCCACATTTTCTGGATGTAACCTCGTACGCCGATTGCTGACAAGGTGAGCGGCGGCACTAAACACTCTTTCGGAGTACACACTTGTGGGAGGGCAACTTAGGTAGAATAAAGCCAGTTTGTGCAAGGGCCTCCAAATTGCCTCTTTTTCCTGCCAGTATAAGTACGGACTGTCTGACGTGCCTACTTGGATGCGGTCACTCATATAATCCACCACCATTCTTTCAATGGGGAGATAATCATATGCAGTGACAGTAGACGACATGTCCATAATCGTTGGCAGGTCCTTCAGTCCGGACCAGATGTCAGCATCAGCAGTCGCTCCAGACTGCCCTGCATCACCGCCAGCGGGTGGGCTCGGAATTCTGAGCCTTTTCCTCGCACCCCCAGTTGCGGGAGAATGTGAAGGAGGAGATGTTGACAGGTCGCGTTCCGCTTGACTTGACAATTTTGTCACCAGCAGTTCTTTGAACCCCAGCAGACTTGTGTCTGCCGGAAAGAGAGATCCAAGGTAGGTTTTAAATCTAGGAACGAGCACGGTGGCCAAAATGTAGTGCTCTGATTTCAACAGATTGACCACCCGTGAATCCTTGTTAAGCGAATTAAGGGCTCCATCCACAAGTCCCACATGCCTAGCGGAATCGCTCTGTGTTAGCTCCTCCTTCAATGTCTCCAGCTTCTTCTGCAAAAGCCTGATGAGGGGAATGACCTGACTCAGGCTGGCAGTGTCTGAACTGACTTCACGTGTGGCAAGTTCAAAAGGTTGCAGAACCTTGCACAACGTTGAAATCATTCTCCACTGCGCTTGAGACAGGTGCATTCCACCTCCTATATCGTGCTCAGTTGTATAGGCTTGAATGGCCTTTTGCTGCTCCTCCAACCTCTGAAGCATATAGAGGGTTGAATTCCACCTCGTTACCACTTCTTGCTTCAGATGATGGCAGGGCAGGTTCAGGCGTTTTTGGTGGTGCTCCAGTCTTCTGTACGTGGTGCCTGTACGCCGAAAGTGTCCCGCAATTCTTCTGGCCACCGACAGCATCTCTTGCACGCCCCTCTCGTTTTTTAAATAATTCTGCACCACCAAATTCAAGGTATGTGCAAAACATGGGACGTGCTGGAATTTGCCCAGATTTAATGCACACACAATATTGCTGGCGTTGTCCGATGCCACGAATCCACAGGAGAGTCCAATTGGGGTAAGCCATTCTGCGATGATCTTCCTCAGTTGCCGTAAGAGGTTTTTAGCTGTGTGCGTATTCTGGAAAGCGGTGATACAAAGCGTAGCCTGCCTAGGAAAGAGTTGGCGTTTGCGAGATGCTGCTACTGGTGCCGCCGCTGCTGTTCTTGCGGCGGGAGTCCATACATCTACCCAGTGGGCTGTCACAGTCATATAGTCCTGAGTCTGCCCTGCTCCACTTGTCCACATGTCCGTGGTTAAGTGGACATTGGGTACAACTGCATTTTTTAGGACACTGGTGAGTCTTTTTCTGAGGTCTGTGTACATTTTCGGTATCGCCTGCCTAGAGAAATGGAACCTAGATGGTATTTGGTACCGGGGACACAGTACCTCCAACAAGTCTCTAGTTGCCTCTGCAGTAATGATGGATACCGGAACCACGTTTCTCACCGCCCAGGATGCCAAGGCCTCAGTTATCCGCTTTGCAGCAGGATGACTGCTGTGATATTTCATCTTCCTCGCAAAGGACTGTTGGACAGTCAATTGCTTGGTGGAAGTAGTAAAAGTGGTCTTACGAGTACGACTTCCCCTCTGGGATGACCATCGACTCCCAGCAGCAACAACAGCAGCGCCAGCAGCAGTAGGCATTACACGCAAGGATGCATCGGAGGAATCCCACGCAGGAGAGGACTCGTCAGAATTGCCAGTGACATGGCCTGCAGGACTATTGGCATTCCTGGGGAAGGAGGAAATTGACACTGAGGGAGTTGGTGGGGTGGTTTGCGTGAGCTTGGTTACAAGAGGAAGGGATTTACTGGTCAGTGGACTGCTTCCGCTGTCGCCCAAAGTTTTTGAACTTGTCACTGACTTATGATGAATGCGCTGCAGGTGACGTATAAGGGAGGATGTTCCGAGGTGGTTAACGTCCTTACCCCTACTTATTACAGCTTGACAAAGGCAACACACGGCTTGACAAATGTTGTCCGCATTTCTGTTGAAATACTTCCACACCGAAGAGCTGATTTTTTTGGTATTTTCACCAGGCATGTCAATGGCCCTATTCCTCCCACGGACAACAGGTGTCTCCCCGGGTGCCTGACTTAAACAAACCACCTCACCATCAGAATCCTCCTGGTCAATTTCCTCCCCAGCGCCAGCAACACCCATATCCTCCTCATCCTGGTGTACTTCAACACTGACATCTTCAATCTGACTATCAGGAACTGGACTGCGGGTGCTCCTTCCAGCACTTGCAGGGGGCGTGCAAATGGTGGAAGGCGCATGCTCTTCACGTCCAGTGTTGGGAAGGTCAGGCATCGCAAACGACACAATTGGACTCTCCTTGTGGATTTGTGATTTCGAAGAACGCACAGTTCTTTGCTGTGCTTTTGCCAGCTTGAGTCTTTTCATTTTTCTAGCGAGAGGCTGAGTGCTTCCATCCTCATGTGAAGCTGAACCACTAGCCATGAACATAGGCCAGGGCCTCAGCCGTTCCTTGCCACTCCGTGTGGTAAATGGCATATTGGCAAGTTTACGCTTCTCCTCCGACAATTTTATTTTAGATTTTTGAGTCCTTTTTTTACTGATATTTGGTGTTTTGGATTTTACATGCTCTGTACTATGACATTGGGCATCGGCCTTGGCAGACGACGTTGCTGGCATTTCATCGTCTCGGCCATGACTAGTGGCAGCAGCTTCAGCACGAGGTGGAAGTCGATCTTGATCTTTCCCTATTTTTGGAACCTCAACATTTTTGTTCTCCATATTTTAATAGGCACAACTAAAAGGCACCTCAGGTAAACAATGGAGATGGATGGATACTAGTATACTTATGGATTGACGAGCGACTGCCGACACAGAGGTAGCTACAGCCGTGGACTACCGTACTGCGTCTGCTGCTAATATAGACTGGATGATAATGAGATATAAAATATATATATATCACTACTGCAGCCGGACAGGTATATATTATATAATGACGGACCTGCTGGACACTGTCAGCTCAGCACTGCAGACTCCTAAAGTAAGCTACTAGTAGTATCAAGAAGATAGAAAAAAAAAAACACCACAGGCAGGTGGTATACAATTATGGATGGACTAGCGACTGCCGACACAGAGGTAGCTACAGCCGTGGACTACCGTACTGCGTCTGCTGCTAATATAGACTGGATGATAATGAGATATAAAATATATATATATATATCACTACTGCAGCCGGACAGGTATATATTATATAATGACGGACCTGCTGGACACTGTCAGCTCAGCACTGCAGACTCCTAAAGTAAGCTACTAGTAGTATCAAGAAGATAGAAAAAAAAAACACCACAGGTAGGTGGTATACAATTATGGATGGACTAGCGACTGCCGACACAGAGGTAGCTACAGCAGTGGACTACCGTACTGCGTCTGCTGCTAATATAGACTGGATGATAATGAGATATAAAATATATATATATCACTACTGCAGCCGGACAGGTATATATTATATAATGACGGACCTGCTGGACACTGTCAGCTCAGCACTGCAGACTCCTAAAGTAAGCTACTAGTATCAAGAAGATAGAAAAAAAAAACACCACGGGTAGGTGGTATACAATTATGGATGGACGAGCGACTGCCGACACAGAGGTAGCTACAGCCGTGGACTACCGTACTGCGTCTGCTGCTAATATAGACTGGATGATAATGATATAAAATATATATATATATATATATATCACTACTGCAGCCGGACAGGTATATATTATATAATGACGGACCTGCTGGACACTGTCAGCTCAGCACTGCAGACTCCTAAAGTAAGCTACTAGTATCAAGAAGATAGAAAAAAAAACCACCACGGGTAGGTGGTATACAATTATGGATGGACGAGCGACTGCCGACACAGAGGTAGCTACAGCCGTGGACTACCGTACTGCGTCTGCTGCTAATATAGACTGGATGATAATGATATAAAAAATATATATATATATCACTACTGCAGCCGGACAGGTATATATTATATAATGACGGACCTGCTGGACACTGTCA
The DNA here is from genome assembly GCF_028390025.1 of Pseudophryne corroboree. NCBI lineage: Eukaryota > Metazoa > Chordata > Amphibia > Anura > Myobatrachidae > Pseudophryne > Pseudophryne corroboree. The sequence goes on along the minus strand of NC_086444.1, from coordinate 704,259,195 downwards.
GCTCAGCACTGCAGACTCCTAAAGTAAGCTACTAGTATCAAGAAGATAGAAAAAAAAAAAAAAACACCACGGGTAGGTGGTATACAATTATGGATGGACAAGCGACTGCCCACACAGAGGTAGCTACAGCCGTGGACTACCGTACTGCGTCTGCTGCAGTGCTAATATAGACTGGATGATAATGATATAAAAAATATACATATATCACTACTGCAGCCGGACAGGTATATATTATATAATGACGGACCTGCTGGACACTGTCAGCAGAATGCGTTTATAGAATAAAAACACCACACGACGAGTGTTTAACTTTTTCAGGCAGACAATCACAATATACTGGTGGTCAGTGGTCACTGGTCAGTCACACTGGCACTGGCAGTGGCACTCTGGCAGCAAAAGTGTGCACTGTTAAAATATGTACTCCTGCTATAACTGCTCCCCAGTCTCCCCCACAATTAAGCTGTGTGAGCAGTGAGCACTCAGCACAGTCAGATATACAGTATTACATAGATGATGCAGCACACTGAGGGCACACTGTGGCTGAGCACAGATATGGTATGTGACTGTGTCACACTGTGTATCGTTTTTTTTTTCAGGCAGAGAACGGATTAATTAAACTGGTGGTCACTGGTCACACTATCAGCAAGTAGTACTCCGTCCTAATATGCTCCCCAAAATTAGTAAATCAAGTGTCTCTACTCTCTACTACTCTCTAGTCTACTCTAAACGGAGAGGACGCCAGCCACGTCCTCTCCCTATCAATCTCAATGCACGTGTGAAAATGGCGGCGACGCGCGGCTCCTTATATAGAATCCGAGTCTCGCGATAGAATACGAGCCTCGCGAGAATCCGACAGCGGGATGATGACGTTCAGGCGCGCTCGGGTTAGCCGAGCATGGCGGGAAGATCCGAGTCTGCCTCGGACCCGTGTAAAAAGCGTGAAGTTCGGGGGGGTTCGGTTTCCGAGAAACCGAACCCGCTCATCACTACTGTTTACATGTCATCCTTAGGTCCAATTGTATGGTGAGGGACAAGATTTACTTCTGTTTGTCCACATATTTTATAATTGACAGCCATCATCAATGGTTTTGCTTATTACATTGACCACAAATAATTTTAATTGGTCCTGGACTACCAATCCGGGGCACCCCAGGGTGAGAACCACTGGACTAGCATCAAATTTACTGCATATGATCATAGGAATAGTTGACTGAAAAGTACTCGACGTGTTGATATGTTTTTCACGGTCTTACGTGTTTTGATGCATAACTCTGATTTGGTCTGCAAGACAAAAATTGTTGGTTACAGCCAGAGATAGTCTATAGTGAGGGGAGAGGGTATTTTCAAGAGGAGTTTGCTCCATCACTGTCTTCTGCTCTGTACAGTGAAGTCGGCCAGCTACCTTTTAATAAAATGGCCACCACAACCTTACTGCACATGAGCGACCCTGTGTTATCTAAGACAGGGCCGTAAGTACGTGTGTGCCATGTGTGCCTGGCACACAGCGCAGTCGCAAAGAGGGCACAACTATTCACATTCCCTAAAGTCAGCAGAATTGTAATGAGTCAAATTGACTCATTACAAGCCACCTGTGTGTGCGGAATCGAGAAGAGGAGCAGCTCCGGGGGCAGGCAGGGAAGGAAGAGGAGGGAGCCGCAGCAGTGCACTGTAATTGGTGGCGGCGCCGCTGCAGCTGTCCCTCTCCTTCCACATAGGCTGGCCTCCGCTGCTGTGAATGCTGCCGGGATGCGCTTCCCTCATTTCAGCATTCACAGCGGCGGCCAGCCAATGTGGAAGGAGAGGGACAGCTGCATGCGGCGGCGCCACCAATTACAGTACACTGCTATGGCTCCCTCAGCCCCCTCCCTTCTCCTTCCCTGCCTGCCCGGGATCTGCCAGCAGCTGCTGCACCGAGGAGGCTGTCTACCTGAGCCAGCGGAGAGACCGTAAGTATCATCTAGTCAGACTGACTGACTCTGTCTATCTATTCTGTCTGTCTGCCGTAATGTGTAAAAAGGGGGACTCTGCCATAATGTGTAAAAAGGGGGACTGTCTGCTGTAATGTGTAAAAAGGGGACGCTGTCGGGGGGCGTGGCTTTGCTTAGTATGGAGTAGCAGCTTGCTGCTATGGCTCCCTACCTACATCCTGTATTTCATCCTGTTCCCTGGCAAATTTCTTCCTACCAGCGTGTGAGTAGTGGGGGGAACACTCCCTGTACTCTCCAGTGCAAGCAGCAGTGGTCCAGAGGCGAGATCTCCCCTGTTCTCTCACCCACTGAACATCGTGAGGCCTGTGACCGGGAGGGCGCAGGCTGACCTGGCTCCTGTGAAGATGTGTCGCACGACACTGTACTTCCGGCTGCGGCTCTCTCCTGCATTCACCCAGTGATTGCCGCAAGCCGGCTTGTGAGGGGGCCGGATCTCCGTGGGGGTCGAAGAGGCAGCTCTTTCCCTGGCATCCGATAGCGCCATTGTAGTGGTGCTTTCCCACTGCAAGGACGCCATTTCCTGTTCCCTGCTGTGGACACCTGACCAGAGAGGAGACGGGTAGTGTGTACAGTCTGCAGTCTGCTTGTCATGCTGGACATTGAGGGAGTCATTCTCTGACTGTGGGCTCTATAGCTGATCCGGGTGGCTGTACTTGCAGGGCCGGCTCCAGGCCTACTAGCACCCTGAGCGAGAAAATGTACAAGCGCCCCCCCCCCCCCCCCCCATGCGCTCGCCGAAGGCGAGCACTCCTGGAAAAGTGGGCGTGGCCTCTGGAAAAGTGGGCGTGGCCTCATAACTTCATATCATCAAACTATAAATATATTTTCACACAATTAGCAGCCTTACACATAGCCACAGTAGTGTTCCTTACACACAATGTCTCCAGTATAGTGCCAGATACACATAATGTGCAGTGCCAGATAGACATGACATGCCCCCCAGCAGTGCCAGCTACACATGACATGCCCCGCAGCAGTGCCAGCTAGACATGACATGCCCCGCAGCAGTGCCAGCTACACATGACATGCCCCGCAGCAGTGCCAGCTAGACATGACATGCCCTGCATCAGTGCCAGCTAGACATGACATGCCCCGCAGCAGTGCCAGCTACACATGACATGCCCCCCAGCAATGCCAGCTACACATGATAGTGTTCACTTTTTAGGGCATGGTGCTGATCACAGGGAGGGCACATTTTTAAGTTAGGAGGGCAAAATGATGTACATACTGCTTGTTGTTCCCATACCTATATGCCAAAGCATGGACAGTGCGCGCCGAAGGCGCGCAGCAAAAATTAAGGGGAGTTACTTTGTGGGGAAGGTACGTGGCCACATAATAGTGGCAATTTGCATTACACCACACAGTAGTGCAGCTAATACACACTGCACCAGGTAGAACCTCCTATACACTTTGCGCCCTGCACAGCACTGAGACACATTGCACCAGGGAGAGCACTGAGACACATTGCTTAGCCACAGACGCCTAGCGGGAACACTACATGACATGCCCCCAAGCAGTGCCAGCTACACGTGACATGCCCCCCAGCAGTGCCAGCTACACGTGACATGCCCCCCAGCAGTGCCAGCTACACGTGACATGCCCCCCCCAGCAGTGCCAGCTACACGTGACATGCCCCCCCAGCAGTGCCAGCTACACAGGACATGCCCCCCCAGCAGTGCCAGCTACACGTGACATGCCCCCCCAGCAGTGCCAGCTACACGTGACATGCCCCCCCAGCAGTGCCAGCTACATAGATGGCCACACAGTGCCAGATATGCACCCACAGTTCAGATACATAAATGCCCTCAAAGTGCCAGATACATAAATGCCCCCACAGTGCAGATATGCCCCCCACAGTGCCAGATACATAAATGCCCCCACAGTGCCAGATACATAAGTGCCCACACAGTGCCAGATACATAAGTGCCCACAGTGCCAGATATGTCCCCACAGTGCCAGATATAAAAATGCCCACACAGTGCCAGATATGTCCCCACAGTGCAAGATATAAAAATGCCCCCACAGTGCCAGATATGCCCCCACAGGGCCAGATACATAAATGCCCCCAGTGCCAGATACATAAATGCCCCCAGTGCCAGATGTATAAATGCCCCCAGTGCCAGATGCATAAGTGCCCACACAGTGCCAGATACATTATTGCCCCCCACAGTGTCAGATACATTGATGCCCCCCACAGTGCCAGATATGCCCCCGCAGTGCCAGATACATTAATGCCCCCACAGTGCCAGATACATTAATGCCCCCCACAGTGCCAGATACATTAATGCCCCACAGTGCCAGATACATAAGTGCCCACACAGTGCCAGATACATAAGTGCCCACAGTGCCAGATACATAAGTGCCCACAGTGCCAGATATGTCCCCACAGTGCCAGATATAAAAATGCCCACACAGTGCCAGATATAAAAATGCCCCCACAGTGCCAGATATGCCCCCACAGGGCCAGATACATAAATGCCCCCAGTGCCAGATACATAAATGCCCCCAGTGCCAGATGCATAAATGCCCCCAGTGCCAGATGCATAAGTGCCCCCAGTGCCAGATGCATAAGTGCCCACACAGTGCCAGATACATTATTGCCCCCCACAGTGTCAGATACATTAATGCCTCCCACAGTGCCAGATATGCCCCTGCAGTGCCAGATACATTAATGCCCCCATAGTGCCTGATACATTAATGCCCCCACAGTGCCAGATACATTAATGCCCCCCACAGTGCCAGATACATTAATGCCCCCCACAGTGCCAGATACATTAATGCCCCCCACAGTGCCAGATACATTATTGCCCCCGTGCCAGATATGCCCCCAGTGCCAGATACATTAATGCCCCCAGTGCCAGGTATGCCCCCACAGTGCCAGATACATTAATGCCCCCAGTGCCAGATATGCCCCCACAGTGATAGATACATTAATGCCCCCAGTGCCAGATATGCCTCCACAGTGCCAGATACATTAATGCCCCCAGTGCCAGATATTCCCCCACAGTGCCAGATACATTAATGCCCCCACAGTGCAGATATGCCCCCACAGTGCCAGATACATAAATGCCCCCACAGTGCAAGATACATAAACGCCCCCAGTGCCAGATAAATAAATGCCCCCAGTGCCAGATATGCTCCTACAGTGCCAGATAAATAAATGCCCCCACAGCGCCTGATAAATAAGTGCCCCCACAGTGCCTGATAAATAAATGCCCGCACAGTGCTAGATAAATGAATGCCCCCACAGTGCAGATATGACCCCACAGTGCAGCCCCCACATAATGCCATCCATAAATGCCCCCAATACCTGCTGCGCTGGGAGGGGGAGGAGTGCTGCTGTCTGAGGGAGCAGGGCGCAGGGCCGCGGGCGGTGTGGCGGCGGTGCGGGTGGTGTGCGCTATGTGCGCTGCGCTGGCGTCAGATGCCAGCGCCGCACAGCGCGTAAGCACACAATAGTTTAAGGCCGGGCAGCGCAGCACAGGGCCGGCTCCAGGAACGAAAATGGCAGCGCCAGCGCGCGGAGCCCATTAAGGGTGGCGCCCCGCGCGGCCGCTCAATTCGAACGTGCCTGGAGCCGGCCCTGTGTACTTGTATAGTGGTGAGGCTGCTGATAGGCAGCCTTGCAGGTTATATGTGTGAACGCCATCTTGGGCTAGGATTTGGATGCCTTACACATGCGTGGAGCCCAGTCTTGGTCTGAATGAGCACTAGTTTATAAACAGCACTAAAGTCATTTATTACTGGTGTTCTCCTGTTTTATTATACTAGAGCTGTTGCTGTTTGGAAGAACCAGTTGCTATCCTGTTATGTTATATAAGCACTGCTGCCCTCCTTAATACTACAGGCGTTATCCTGCTATATTGTCCCAGTGGTTGTGTCTATGTTGCCTTCGTGCTAAGGACCTGGACGTGACAAAACGAGAGGGCAGGAGAGCACTTCCGCCCTTACAGCATCTAAATGTCTCCTTCGTTCTCCGATCGTTTGGGGCAAATTTATTTCTCTATGCAGCATCGGACCCTCGCGGGCTCGCTTCGCTCGCCACGCATCGGGCTCGGTGTCTTGCTTCGCTCGCCACACTTTACTATTCCAAATAGATTGTGACATGGACCCAGGGGGTTATGGGAAAGGTCCTTAGCGCAAAGAGAATCTAGACGCTACCGTCCCAGTACCGCTGCTTCTGTGATAATGAAGGCATTACCCTGCTATATTATATCAGCATTGCTTCCCTCCTGGACAATACGGGCGTTTTCCTGTTATATTCTCTCAGAGCTGCTACTCCTGTGACACTGCAGGTGTTCTCCTGTTATATTATATCAGCACTGCTGCCCGCCTAGACACTACAGGCGTTATCCTGTTATATTCTCTCAGAGCTACTGCTGCTGTGACACTACAGGTGTTATGCTGTTATATTGTATCAGCACTGCTGCCTTCCTTAATACTACAGGCGTTATCCTGCTATATTGTCCCAGTACCGCTGCTTCTGTGATATGAAGGCGTTACACTACATTATGCTGTTATATTGTATCAGCACTACTACCCTCTTGGACGTTACGGGTGTTATCCTGTTACATTATCTCATTACTGTTGCACTTGTGACCAGTGTTGCCAACTCTGAAATGAAAAACAAGCAACCGATGACTGAAAAATAAGCCCAAAACAAGCCCAAACCAATCCTAAAAAGCCCCAAAAAAAGCCCAACTCAAGTTTTTTTTTTTTTTTTTATATATAAAAACAAACATTATTGTTTGTCGTATTAAAATACATATAATTATTTATATAATCTGCCTTTAAGGTCTTTACAATGATATTTATCAGCACAAAACTGGCTTTTAAAGAATACTGGAATTTTTATAAATATTATAGTTAGAGTTGTGAATTTAAGATACTATACTTTCATGTTTCCTCTAAAGAAAAATCTCAAGTGAAAATTGCCAACTGTATATACTGTATCTGTGGTCATTTGTATTCACTGTGAAATATTTATTCTATGGAAAGATAAAACAAATAATCTTACAACATCCAACTTTGTACTTCTATTAAATAAATAAATAAAGAGGCCAAATCAAGGTAACAAAACAAAAGATTATTAAGACAATTCAAAATAATAAATGCATATATAAATATTAAATAGTAACTCAATTCAATAAATAACAAAGGAATTACTGAGAGGTAAAGTGCATGGCACACTGTGTGAAGTAAAGTGCATTGCAGATGGCAAACTATGTGAGGTAAAGTGCATGGCACACTGTGTGAAGTATAGTGTATTGTAGATAGCACACTGGGGGTCATTCCGAGTTGTTCGCTTGTTGCCGATTTTCGCAACGGAACGATTAAGGCAAAAATGCGCATGCGCATGGGCTAAGTAATTTAGCACAAAACTTAGTAGATATACTCACGTCCGAACGAAGAATTTTCATCGTTGAAGTGATCGGAGTGTGATTGACAGGAAGTGGGTGTTTCTGGGCGGAAATTTACCGTTTTCTGGGAGTGTGCGGAAAAACGCAGGCGTGCCAGGATAAAACGCAGGAGTGTCTGGGGAAACGGGGGAGTGGCTGGCCGAACGCAGGGCGTGTTTGTGACATCAAACCAGGAACGAAATGGGCTGAGCTGATCGCAGTGTAGGAGTAAGTCTCGAGCTACTCAGAAACTGCTAAGAATTATTTATTCGCAATTCTGCTAATCTTTCGTTCGCAATTCTGCTAAGCGAAGATACACTCCCAGAGGGCGGCGGTCTAGCGTGTGCAATGCTGCTAAAAGCAGCTAGCGAGCGAACTCGGAATGACCCCCACTGTGTGAGGTAAAGTGCATGGCACACTGTGTGAAGTAAAGTGCATTGCAGATGGCATACTGTGAGGTAAAGTACATAGCACACTGAATTACAAAGGTTTTATGTAAAATGGATATAAGCAAATTCATCTGAGCTGTCTCCATCGTCTATAGAAGCTTCCATGTTATACATTCCTGAGTTGAAGCGCTGAAGCATATTGGTAGTTGGTTTAAAATCCTTGCAACAAATACCCAAGCGTCTTAAACCATATCTGACATAAAGAATACCACATAAAGTGGTCCTAAATTGCTTCACTGTTGTGTGTCTGGTCAGTGTCTTTGTTGTTGTCATTGTTAAAAACAAATTAGCCCTACTGAATACACACAACCAGTCGGCAACAATAGACATAATGAATGACTCATCATCATTTCTTTAAGACTCTATTCATCCACAACGTCTCACCTACAGTATGTCTGTGTGAGGATCTGTGTTATATGGATGAATGACTAATTATCTCTGAAAGTCGGTGTCAGTGATACCTAAAAACAAAAGAAGCCCAAAAACAAGCAGCAAAAAAAATTATAAGCCCAAAAACAAGCAACAAGCAACCACCCAAAAAAATAAGCAACCAGAAGAAAAAACAAGCCCAATTCCGCTTGTTATAAGCTGAATTGGCAACTATGCTTGTGACACTACAGACATTCTCCTGTTATAATATTTCTATGCTGGTGCATTGTGGGCATTTGCTGTGTTTGAATAAAAATGGTGAGGGGGGGGGCGTGGCTTGGCAGCCATTGGGACAAGTTGTGCTTTTTGAGAGCTCCGGCCACAGCAGCCCTAAAAAGCACCTTACTGGGGCAGGTTCCTCTCACTTCTGATCCCAGCCAGTTTAACAGGTGCCTGGACGCCTTGCACAGCGCTGTAGGCAGGTTTGCAGAGCCGGGAGGGGTCTCCTACCTCTCTGCGGGTTGCGGCCTGTCTCCCCTGTCCAAGCCTGGGACTGGATTTTTCTTGCCACCCCAGGACTGGCGCTGCTTCTGCCCGCTGTGTGGTCTGATGCCTCCCCAACCGCTGGTCCCCTGAGTCGCTCCGCTGGCTGGTTCCCTCACACCCGGTCAGAGAAGACTGCTCCCTGCCCGGCTCTCTGGCCATCCCTGACGCCCACTGGATGGAGCGCCCCTGCCTTGCACGGCTGCTACGCTGGACGGCCCCCACTCCATTCACAGCAGACACGGCTTCCCCTAGACTGGCCGCTCGGCCCGGCGTCCTGCCCCGAAGTCAGCCCTCACTCACTTGGAGTACGGAGGTGCCCGCTTGCTGCGGCCTCCCTCTCCTTCACACACCAGCGGCGGCCATCTTATTATGGAAATAGAGGTGAGCAGGGACGGTTTGACACTGCACACAGGTCGGTGAGCAGTGTAGCTTCCCCATATTACTTCTATCCCTCCAGAGCAGGATCAAGTTGGCAGTTCATTTATTTCTAATTCTATTCTATTTCTAATTTCCCTGGAGATACTTTTTGCCACTGTGGTCTCCTCCATGATATTTATGTGCTGGAGTCTGGTGTTTTTTTCTTTTATATATATATATATATATATATATATATATATATATATATATATATGTATGAAACTAGTGAAGATAAGGGCGCCTATTTAGTGTTTCTTTAAAGAATTGATATGAAGTGAATCAAGTCATAATGTATGGACATCACTTATCTGGTATATACACTTTCTTCGGTCTCATGACCAGTGCACATATGTAAAAAGAAATAAAACAGAAATATCATAGCGCGTACAGTTTTAAAGCATATTTCACCATACAAAATAGAAGTAGTTGTATCTAAAAAACCTCCTAAGGATAAGCAAATCCTCAATGTTAAAAATCCACCAGCGGGGATTATTGGGGTTTTTCACAAAATTTTAATACAACATATAACATAGAAGGTATAAAATAGTAAAAATGCAAGCGTACAGAAGATAACAAGATTCGAGCTTATCAATCTGTATGTACAATCAGGTACATCCTGTTTTCCATAAAAATCCAATATTGGTAAAAATGCAAACGTACAGGAAATCTGAGTTAAAAAAGCTTATCTGTCCATAAGGAGGTCTCAGGTACAGCAGTCCCAACGCGTTTCGTCAGCAGTATGACTTCATCATGGGGATATCCCCAGCGGCGGCACTCCGGACTTGAAAGAAATACTCAGAGTCAGCTATTCTAAGCAACGTTTCAGCGCTCTGCGGCGCTTTTATCAAGCCGTATATACCAAATTACAATACAAAACAGTTTTATACATACCGCCACCAACACCCGTGATCCTCGCCGTTCTTCCGGTTCCGGTCACTGTGCTGACCTCACAGGAAGTGACGGCGGGGCTCCATAGCAACCATATAAACATAAAACACCACCGTGAAGTGGCTATGTGACACGTAAAAACTACAACAATTAAAAGCAATCGGCCACAAGTAATTGTAATCAGAGCCACATACCAGATAGAACATATATATTACAAACAAGATCCATCCTAACAATTTATACCAGAGATACCACCCTGGCTAAGCATCTACATTATGTATGTAAAGGTATAGTCCACATACATGGTATGGCTCCGATCCAATCCACACCACACCTATATAATACATATCAATTATAAAAAATATATACATATCTAGCTACAATTGCACATGATTATATATTTCACATATTGGATAATTGATGGTTGTGTTTTAGAACCTATTAGATGAAAATCTGCATCCCCAAATTTTCATTCAGGCCTCGAGGGGCCAACGTGTCCAAACGCATGATCCATTCGCATTCCGTCTGTAACAGCCGAGCAGATCTATCACCACCCCTAAGTAACGGGGGTACATGATCTATGATACGATAACGTAAGGCTGACAAATTGTGTCTAGCCTCACAAAAGTGTCGAGCAACCGGTTGTATACTGATGCCCGTACTGATTGCTGCACGAATAGCCGTGCGGTGTTGAGCCATACGTTCACGAAAAGTAACTTCGGTTTTACCAACACACATTTTTGAGCAAGGACAAATTATGATATACACCACAAAGCGACTTGTACAAGTTAAACGGTGTCTGATGGTGTATTTGACACCTGTGTGAGGATGGTTACATGTCGGCCCTGTCAGCAGATATCCACATGTGGTGCAATTCGGGCATTTAAAACATCCGCTTTTCGGTTTACCCAAAAAGCTTATGTTCTCCTTTTTGCCCATATTTGAAACATCATTATGTACCAAATAATCTCTCAAATTCTTACCTCTTCTATAGCAGGTCATCAATGATTTCTGGTTTAATGCAACCAAACCCTTATCTGTCTCTACTAACGGCCACAGTTCTTTAGCCTTCTTAATAAAAGGGCTTAAATGTGTATATTTATTACACCAAATGTGTCGGTTGGAATTTTTTGTGTCCTTCCGAGATCTAAATAACTCATCTGGGGGTACAGCTAGTGCTTTAGCTCTGGCCTTGGCCAGAACTGCTGCACTGTAGCCTCTGTCTGAAAAGTTTTTCACCATCACATCTACTTGTTGAATGCCTAATTCCCTGTTCCTAGAGATGCGCAATGCTCTCAGGAACTGGGAGTATGGTAACGCATTTTTCAATGATTCAGGGTGTGCACTACTTGCCTGAAGCAAGTTGTTTCTGTCTGTGGATTTAACAAACAGGGATGGCAGCAATCTACCATTCTCTTTTACCAGGGCCACATCCAAAAAATGAACACTGTTGGTATCCAAAGTGTAAGTAAATTTAGCGGGACAGTCGCTCTTGTTGTGGTCAGCCATAAGTGTCACAAATTCAATTTCAGTACTTCCCCATACAATGAGAAGGTCGTCTATAAATCTGAAATAGGCCAATATCTTACTTGCAGTACATCTGTTATCAAAAAATAGATATTGTTCAATTTGAAACATATATGAATTTGCATAAGATGGGGCCACATTGGACCCCATCGCACATCCAGATGTCTGAAGGTATATGGCATTGTCATAACAGAAGTAATTTCGCGTCAACACCAATTCCAGAAGTTGTAGAAAAAATTCTACTGGAGGTCCTGTATACAGTGGATTTCCAGTAAGCAGGGATCTAGCCGCCTGTATACCTGCATCGTGCGGGATGCAGGTATACAGGCTACAAACATCAACGGAACAAAGATAGCAATCTTCAGGTAAATCAGCAAGGTTCTTTAATGACATCAAAAGACTGTTTGTGTCCTTAAGGTAGGTGAGTTTTGCCTGTACACAAGGTTGCATAAGAGTATCTAAATACGTGGAAATGGGTTGATACAAAGAGCCTCTTGCCGAAATGATCGGACGCCCAGGAGGGTTCTGGAGGCTCTTATGGATCTTAGGTATCATATACAAAAGGGGCCTAATAGGCCACTGTACTACTAAAGCTGATTTCAATTCTTCAGAAATCCAACCATGTGTGCACGCTTGTGTCAATAATGTGTCCAACTCTTTTATAAAAACTATCGTAGGATCACTATCAAGTAATCTATAGGTCTTACCATCCTCCAATTGCCTTGCCACCTCAGCTTTATAGTCAGATTAAGGAGTAAAGTGCCCCGCCCTTATCTGCCTGACGAAATACAATATCATCATAACTCTGTAACTTCTTTAAAGCTAAGCGTTCTTCCCTCAAAAGGTTCCAATATTTAGGTTTTTTGGACAAGGAAGATTCACATACTGCCTTGTCCAACATACGACTGTATGTTTTAATTGCTGCATTGTTACTAACTGGATCAAACTTAGACTGACTTTGCAATTTAAGCAGCTGAGGTGGCAGTGCAGACGGAGCTGTGGGTTTCATCCCAAAAAATTCTTTTAATCTCAAACTGCGGTTCAAATGATATAACTCAATCTTCCATTGCACTTTATCAAATGGGACAGTTGGTACAAATGATAACCCCCTACCCAATACCGACAGTTCACAGTCAGATAATGTCTTGTCAGAGAGATTGTAAATTAAGTCTTTTGACCCCTCGGTGGCTTTTTTACATTTCCTTTGCCTCGTGTTTTGCCCGCAGCGGCGGGTGTATCGGTGCGCTGATCTAAAAAACGCGCCCTGGTGCGTTGTCCTACTGGTGAGCTGTTACTGCCCCTTCCTCTCCCTCTCGTACGGCCGGATTCATTCTCACTTTCAGTAGTGCCATAATCATCTGATGTATCAGGTCTAGATTGGTGTAATGTACGTCTAAACAAAGGTCATCTGTCATCACGCGAATATGCCCCCGTTAACCAAGGGTACACCCTTTGCTGTTCATAGTCCATGTCAACTTTACGTCTTTTTTCAGCTTTAAATTTAATTAAATCATTCTTATAAGCGTCCAATTGTAAGTTGATTTTATTGATCCAATCACCTTGCTTATCAGCAACCAAGGTATTTAAATGTGCTGCTTCAAAAACACCAATTTTATCCTTCAAAACAGAAATCTCTCTCTTAGATTCTTCTATAACCAGAAGTAACAGATCATACGAGCACTTATTCAAAATGGACGTCCATTTCTTACAAAAGTCCACATTGTATCTACCTATGGTGGGTGAATTTTTAATTCCAAATCCCCTTGGTATACGTTTATCTTTATAATAACTGGTTAAAGTTATTCCATGATATAGAAAATCAATTTCTTTCTTTTTAAGCCGTAAAAGATTGTTGAATAATTCTATTGAGGAAGATACAGTCAGTGTCTCGTTGAAATCATTAGTAGATAAAATAGCTTCAACTTCAGAATCAGAGAAACTGAAGATTGCTCCTGGATCCAATACGATCCTCTGATGTAAACCTTCTACATTCTCCGCAGCCATAATAACAATGTGTTTCAAATGAAACTAAATATAAATGTTCCAAACAATCGCAAGGCAGCTGTAACCAATGGATGATGGACTGTCCCGCTAAATTTACTTACACTTTGGATACCAACAGTGTTCATTTTTTGGATGTGGCCCTGGTAAAAGAGAATGGTAGATTGCTGCCATCCCTGTTTGTTAAATCCACAGACAGAAACAACTTGCTTCAGGCAAGTAGTGCACACCCTGAATCATTGAAAAATGCGTTACCATACTCCCAGTTCCTGAGAGCATTGCACATCTCTAGGAACAGGGAATTAGGCATTCAACAAGTAGATGTGATGGTGAAAAACTTTTCGGACAGAGGCTACAGTGCAGCAGTTCTGGCCAAGGCTAAAGTGCTAAAGCACTAGCTGTACCCCCAGATGAGTTATTTAGATCTCGGAAGGACACAAAAAATTCCAACCGACACATTTGGTGTAATAAATATACACATTTAAGCCCTTTTATTAAGAAGAAGGCTAAAGAACTGTGGCCGTTAGTAGAGACAGATAAGGAATTGGTTGCATTAAACCAGAAATCATTGATGACCTGCTATAGAAGAGGTAAGAATTTGAGAGATTATTTGGTACATAATGATGTTTCAAATATGGGCAAAAAGGAGAACATAAGCGCTTTGGGTAAACCGAAAAGCGGATGTTTTAAATGCCCGAATTGCACCACATGTGGATATCTGCTGACAGGGCCGACATTTAACCATCCTCACACAGGTGTCAAATACACCATCAGACACCGTTTAACTTGTACAAGTCGCTTTGTGGTGTATATCATAATTTGTCCTTGCTCAAAAATGTATGTTGGTAAAACCGAAGTTACTTTTCGTGAACGTATGGCTCAACACCGCACGGCTATTCGTGCAGCAATCAGTACGGGCATCAGTATACAACCGGTTGCTCAACACTTTTGTGAGGCTAGACACAATTTGTCAGCCTTACGTTATCGTATCATAGATCATGTACCCCCGTTACTTCGGGGTGGTGATAGATCTGCTCGGCTGTTACAGAGGGAATGCGAATGGATCATGCGTTTGGACACGTTGGCCCCTCGAGGCCTGAATGAAAATTTGGGGATGCAGATTTTCATCTAATAGGTTTTAAAACACAACCATCAATTATCCAATATGTGAAATATATAATCATGTGCAATTGTAGCTAGATATGTATATATTTTTTATAATTGATATGTATTATATAGGTGTGGATTGGATCGGAGCCATACCATGTATGTGGACTATACCTTTACATACATAATGTAGATGCTTAGCCAGGGTGGTATCTCTGGTATAAATTGTTAGGATGGATCTTGTTTGTAATATATATGTTCTATCTGGTATGTGGCTCTGATTACAATTACTTGTGGCCGATTGCTTTTAATTGTTGTAGTTTTTACGTGTCACATAGCCACTTCACGGTGGTGTTTTATGTTTATATGGTTGCTATGGAGCCCCGCCGTCACTTCCTGTGAGGTCAGCACAGTGACCGGAACTGGAAGAACGGCGAGGATCACGGGTGTTGGTGGCGGTATGTATAAAACTGTTTTGTACTGTAATTTGGTATATACGGCTTGATAAAAGCGCCGCAGAGCACTGAAACGTTGCTTAGAATAGCTGACTCTGAGTATTTCT
Source organism: Pseudophryne corroboree (assembly GCF_028390025.1). Lineage (NCBI taxonomy): Eukaryota > Metazoa > Chordata > Amphibia > Anura > Myobatrachidae > Pseudophryne > Pseudophryne corroboree. The sequence goes on along the minus strand of NC_086444.1, from coordinate 704,243,942 downwards.
TTCAAGTCCGGAGTGCCGCCGCTGGAGAGATATTTAATGCACATAGCCTGGATGACTAAGTGTTGGAGGGCACCCGGCAAAGTATCCTTGATTCGCCTGGGGAGTGCCGGAGCTGGGAGTACTATATATATATATATATATATATATATATATATATATATTGATTTCTCACTTTACTGCAATTGACTCTCCTTGTGTAGTGCATTTCTGAGGTTGGAGCACCCTCTAGTGTTCTTGTTATATACATTGATTTACTTTACAACTTTATTACTCTCAGTATCAATATTGGACGGACATACGGGCCGCTATGGGACATTTGCTGTGCATTGGTGGCTTGGTAGCTGCCACGTCTCCTTCTCCTTCCTCACGAGCAGAGAGGTGGCCCGTCACCTATATGTTTTCGCTGTCCTGACGACTGATACCTGCCTAATGCTATGATAATGCCATTCCACTGGGAGTCACCACACTGACGGCACTTACCAGCACACTGTGCAGTTTCCTTGAAGCAAGTCTCTGCACCTTGTGACCTCACTTTTATACATGTTCTAACTTTAGTATGGTTAGATCCGGAAAAAAGAAAGGAAACACTTTGCAGCCTAAAGAGACTGCGACCCAGACGGGGATGAGATCCTTCCTACACCTGCTAAATCCTAAGGTGACTTCTCTTCTTCCAGACTTCTTCCCGTCATTCCGCCTCACAGAGCCGGCCCTAACCAACATGATGCCCTAGGCAAGATTTTGGCTGGTGCCCCCTAGCACCACCGCTAGTTCCGCCTCTGACCTTGCACCTCTTTCCCAGCACCATCACCCCTCATCCATAGCAGTCCCTATTTTGGTGTTTGTACCCCCTATATTTTAAATAGGAACAGTTTGCACATTTGGAGCACATTATTAATGCCCTTATACACATAATGACACACAGTGCCCCTTACACATATGTTGCACATTATGAATGCATTTTTACATGACACACATAATGCTCCTTACACATATTCCGAACACTACTGCACAACCAACCCACTCACATGCACACAGCACTCACACTGCCACTAACACTGTGACCTCTGCCTCTGCTTGGATACAGATGTGTCCTCATAAATCTTGCATCAATGCTAACGTTGGACACTTTTTTTTATGAAAATGCATCTTATTTGCATTGCTATGTGGCTAGGATGCACAAGCGGCTTCTGCTGATTAAACTGATATGCAGCATGCCTATATACTGTGTGAGACTGTGGCTGTATCTCTATATGAAATGCTACATACAGAATATAGGCATGCCGCATATCATTTTAATCAGCAGAAGCTGCTGATGCCCCTAGGCATATCAAATGCCCTAGGCAATTGCCTAGTTTGCCTATGCCTATGGCCGGCTCTGCCGCCTCACCTGTCTCCCCTCTACTCATGGACCAGCCACTTTTACATACTCAGGGTGACACGGCCCTTCAGGACATTTTATCCTTCATGAAGAATCTACCTACCAAACAGGACATCCAGGATACCATGCGTAGGGAGCTGGCATCTATTAAACATGGTATTTCTCATCTTTCTGACAGTGTGCACACTGGAAGACCACCGTGATTCTGCTGATGTGTTCATGAAATCTCTCACCGATGTTATTGCGGCTCAATTGGATGAAATCCGGTCGCTGCGGTCCCGTGTGTTAGATCTGGATAATAGAGGAAGGCGGAATAGTATATGAGTGAGAGGCATTCCGGAAGATGTCCCTCAAACAAGCCTGGTTGACGCTCTGACGAAAATCTTCAATGAGGTTCTGGAAAAAGACCCGACTAATACTATAACATTTGATAGGGCTCACCGCACCCTCAACCCGAGAGGGCTCCCCACATCTCGTCCCCGTGACATCATCTGCCATCTGCACTACTACTCTCAAAAAGAGGATATCATGGGTAAAGTGTGTCGACTGGATGGAGTGGACTTTAACTTCGAGCCAGTTGCCATTTACCAGGATCTTTCCTGGCACACTCTCCAACAATGGAAAGCTTTTCGGCTCCTCACAGAGGAACTCCGCAAACGTCCGCTGAAATACCACTGGGGCTTTCCTTTTAGTCTTCAGGTCTCCTCATCCGAGAAAATCCACACCCTGCATACCCCTTCTGACCTTCCCACATTCTGCTCTGGTCTCGGTCTCCCATCCGTCAAGGTCCCTGATTGGGAATTTGCTTCTCCTGATTTACATCCGCCACAACCTTCTGGAAATGATGCATCCTGGCGAGTAGTACGTACATCTAAAGAGAGGATCTCTACAGCTCCTGCTGCTGACCCAGGCTCTTCCGTTACCTGATTTCTTTCTTCCCAGTTGACATGAGACTAGAACTGTATTCCTCCCGCCTGCAGAGGACTTGAACTGTCCAGGTGTTGTACGACGGGTGAGACATTTCTTGTATTGCCATATTTAGCTATTGCCCCGTCTCACTCTCCCCCCACTCCCTCTTAGTTTCTCCTTTTTGCCTGGACTTTTCAATGATGTTTATGCTATTGTACACTCTGTAGTTACTGACAGTTTTTGTTTTTTGTTTTTCTAACTGTTACCAGTTATTTTGTGCGTAATATGGTGACTCCCTTGCCCCGTTCCCACACACGGCCATAGTGCCCTATGGGACTTCTGTTTTGTAAATATACCAGTCCTCCCATGGCGGGTTTTTTCTTGTTGATGTTTTTTCTTTCTGTACTTTGTATTTTTCCCCTTTTCTTTTTTCTGACTTTTCTTTTTCTTCTCCGTATTAGCCTAGCTGAGTTCCCTGCTCAAATGTACTGTTATAAGTACAGTGTCTGCTCCTGGTAGGCTCAAGATAGCCTCCATTAATGCTAAGGGCCTCAATGTCCCTGAAAAAAGGTCCCATCTCTTTAGGTCATTGTGGTCGGACATGGTGGATATTGCTTTCATACAGGTGATGCACTTTAAAGTTTCTGCCCACCGCCCTTTCCTTATCAACCATAGATTCCCCCTTGCATTTTATTCTAACAACCCTGAGAGTAAACCCAAGGGGGTCGCTATACTTTTTTCTACATTTCTGCAGGTCACTGATGTCTCTGTCCATAAATTGGTTCCTGGTAAATTATTGGTGGTTAATTGTACTATATTTTCCCAAACCTACACACTCATAGCGATTTACACCCCTAACCAGCACCAACTGTCTTTTTTCTGCTCCTATTTCCCCTGCCTTTAATCTCTTTTTACAGGTAATATTGTTTTGGGGGGGTGACTTAAATTGGACCATGGACCCTTCCATTGACACCTCCCCTATCACTCCAAGATTTTCCAAACAAAAACACAGATAGGCTAGGAGGGTGTTTCAAGAACTTCAACTTGCCGACTCCTGGAGTGTCACCCACCCTTCTGATCGTGATTTTTCCTTTTACTCTCACCCACACCAGGCCTACTCTCGCTTAGTCTACTTATTTTTGAGCCATAGACACCTGCCCCTGTTAATATTTAATAGACACCTCCATTGGTTCCATAACTTGGTCAGACCACCCCCCGGTATTTATGACCCCCTGACCAATGAACTTGGCGCCTTAACGAATCCCTACTTCACGATAAGTGCTGCAAGGGTGAACTGGACAAGGCGCTGTCTGATTATTTTGCCATAAATGACACTGCGGAGATCTCGAAAATGTACTCTTTGGGAGGCACATAAATGTATTCTTCGGGGCAAACTGATCCAATTAGGCTCTTGTGTGAAAAAAGATAGGCTGGCTCTAACTGCCACCTTGCTGCATAAAATTCATCATTTGGAGACTCTTCATAAATCCTCTCTATCCTCTTCTGACTTAGTAGAGTTAACTGAGGCCCGAACCCAAATGAAGAATATTCTCAACAACAAAACCCAATTCTCTCTGCGTAAATGCGACAATAAATATTAGCAGTGGGGTAATAAACTGGGCCGCTTACTGGCACAAGCAATTAGGACCCAGAGGGCGGTCTCTTTCATCCCCACCATGAAAAGTAGTACAGGCTCTCTTTGTTTCAAAACAACTGCGATAGCTACTTGTTTCTAATATAATAAAATCCAAGCTGTATCTGGAAAAAGTGGCATACCCTAAATTGGCCCCTTCTGACAGGGACTCTTTAGAAAAACCCTTTACCTTGCAAGAGGTAGAGCATGTTATATCGTCTACACCCTCAGGTAAAAGCCCAGGCTCTGACGGCTTCACAGCCGTTTATTACAAAATATTTAAAGATATTCTCGCCCCCAGGCTCATACAGGTCTTTAACTCCATCTCAGCTGATACCCATTTTTCTGCCCAATCACTGGAAGCCCAAATTACGTGATTCCCAAACAGGGGAAAGACCCCTCAGTGTGCTCCAGTTATAGACCCATTTCCCTGCTTAATGTGGATCTTAAGTTTTTCACAAAATGAATGGCTCTTAGGCTAAATGAATTTCTTCCCTCCCTTATTCACAATGATCAAGTGAGATTTGTCCCGGGTCGTGAAGCAAAAGACAATACCACTAAGATCCTCAATCTTATACACTTAGCTTCTAAAAGTCGGACCCCCGCTATATTATTATCAACAGATGCCGAAAAGGCCTTTGATAGGTCGACTGAGAATTCATGAGGACTGTGCTGGAGCACATTGGGTTGGGTCCGCAAGCTTTGCATAGCGTTTTATCTCTCTAAGCAAGACCATCAGCTCGAGTTCGGGTTAATGGGGTTCTGTCGGATAATTTTCTTGTTAGCAATGGGACAAGGCAGGGATGCCCTTTATCCCCCCTGATTTTTGTACTCTGTATTGAAGCTTTGGCTAGGGCTATTAGGGCTAATGACCACATTACAGGCCTACAAGTGGGTGATACCAACTATAAACTAGCCATATTCGCTAACGATATGTTGACAATCCTCACGCGCCCCTCTGATTCCCTCCCACACCTCATGCGTGAACTAGACATTTTCAGATCACTTTCTAACTTTAAGGTCAATCCGTCCAAATCATACGCCTTTAATATTTCCACTCCTTCCTCTACATTACTCACCTTAAAATCTACTTACCCATTTATATGGAAAGACTCTCATATAATGTATTTAGGGGTCCAACTACCCTGCGATTTGTCACACTTACTGTCCCTGAACTTTTACACTTTAATACAATTAGTTAAAAAAGACTACTGCAGATGGAAATATAACAGTATATCTTGGTTGAGCCAAATTAATGTGAAGATGAATACCCTGCCCAAACTACTCTATCTTCTCCAAGCATTTGACGTTCCATATCCCGGATGCTTGGTTCCGCTCCATACGATCCTTGATCCAGCAATTCATATGGTCTCGTAAAAGACCCAGGGTTAATAGATCCATTTTGTCATGCTCGCCTCGACAGGGCGGATTCCAACTCCCAGATATAAAAATGTATTATCACGCAGTTTTGTTGGGGAGGATCTTGGATTGGACCAGACACCGGGAAATTAAGCAATGGGTGGTTTTGGAGGGATTGTGTGTACAACAATTCCCTGAAGTTTTCCCGTGGCTCCCGATCTTACCCTAACTCCCTAGCCCTTAACCAACTATCTCCCCTACACTATCCTTTTGGAAATGGTTGCGGCGGAGGCCGAGAGTTTCTTCAGGTTTCGGCCCCCCTCACCTCCTTTTTGGGTAACCCTGCCTTTACACCCGGCCTTACGTTCTCTTCCTACCGAAACTGAGCCCTAGAGGGACTTTTTAAAGCGGGTCAGTTGGCACAATCATCAGGGGTCAAGCAATTTTCAGATATACGGACAAAGTGGGATGTCCCACAGGCAGATTTTTGGAAGTACTTACAAATACGGCACTTCCTCTATACGGGTAATATTTATTGACAGGCTTCTAGGGAACTGACTCCATTTGAAAAGATGTGTGTGGTGCCTATACACCCTAAACATACGATATCCTCCCTCAAGGGCATCAGAACGTTTTTCAGTTGGGGGGGGCAAGATAAAATCTCAATTTGGTGCCCCTAATTTATGGCCACCTTAGACAGGTCACATGTACCTGTACGAAACTCTATGGAGTAGCAGTTGAGTGAGTGACCCCTTATATACATTATGTCTGGTAGAGCTCCCTTACACACAATATGCCTGGTAAAGGACCTAATTCAGATCTGATCGTAGATGTGCTAAATTTAGCACATCTACGATCAGTTTCTCAGACATGTGGGGGGAGGTCCAGCACAGGGCTAGTCCACCCAGCATGTCTGGCTCTGCCCCCACCCCACCCTCCTGCACGGGGGCGAAAGCATCGCATAGCGGTGATTATTTTGAACCTGGCTAGTATCTCCCTTCCAACGCAGCCGCAACGGACCGGACACACCTGTGTTATCTGGACTGCACCCAGCCAACGGTGTTCTTACGCCCCGCGACCACCTCTGCCTATCAATAAGGCAGAGGTGATCGCAGCCCAGAGATGCTGTCAGCATCTCACTGGGCTACCGGGGTGCGTGCGCACTCCACAAAGGAATTCAGACTGTGATCGCTGCCGCTGCAGCAATCCAGTCTGAATTACCCCCAAAGCCCCTTATATACATTATGTCTGGTAGAGCCTCTTACACACATTATGCCTGAAAAAGCCCATTATATACACTGTAGAATGTCCCCAGTGCCAGATATACATATGCTCCCAGTGCCAGTTATACATATATGCCCCCTGTGCCAGATATACATACATATGCCCCCAGTGTCAGATATACATATGCCCCCAGTGCCAATTATACATATATGCCCCCAGTGCCAGTTAACATAAGCCTCCAGTGCCAGTTATACATATATGTACCCAGAGCCAGATATACATATATGCCCCCAGAGTCAGCTATACATATATGCCCCTAGAGCCAGATATACAGTACATATATGCCCCCAGAGCTAGATATACATATATGACCCAGAGCTAGATATACATACAGTATATGCCCACAGAGCCAGTTATACATACATGTCCCAGAGCCAGATATACATATATGCCCCCCAGAGCCAGATATACATGTCCCCAGTGCCAGATACACATATATGCTCCCAGAGCCAGTTATACACATGTTCCCAGTGCCAGATACATATATGCCCCCAGAGCCAGTTATACATATGCCCCCAGTGCAAGATATACATATATGCCCCCAGAGGCAGTTATACATATATGCCCCCAGTGCCAGTTATACATATGTTCCCAGTGCCAGTTATACATATATGTCCCCAGAGCCAGTTATACATATATGTCCCCAGAGCCAGTTATACATATGTCCCCAGTGCCAGTTATACATCTATGTTCCCAGTGCCAGTTATACATATGCCCCCAGTGCCAGTTATACATATGCCCCCAGTGCCAGTTATGCATATATGTCCCCAGTGCCAGTTATACATATATGCCCCCAGTGCCAGTTATACATATATGCCCCCAGTGCCAGATACATATGTGCCACAGTGCCAGGAACACATACCCCCACAGGATGCCAGGCGGGCGGGCGGACAAGCTGGAGCGGGCTGCCCCTGCATTTTGAAACAAATCTCCTTAGTCTCAGTATCTCCTCTGCGACGTCCGGGACCGGCCCCAGCACAGCTTGCGCATATGTAATGAGCGGCTTGACGCCATGCCGCTACGCCGCTCATTACAATGCGCGATCAGAGTGCTACACGGGAGGAGCAGCAGCACTGACCGTCACTGTCAACGACAGTGACAGTCAGTGAATCGCGGTCCGCGGCCGAAGCGCCCTTTATATGCGGCGCCTATCTCAGCCGCGTACTGTACAGGGATGGCGCTGCCGCTAGTATCGGCGGCGGCAGGCGCCTCTCTCATGTTTGGGGGGGAGCGAGCTGCCCCCTTGCCCCCCCATTCCGACGCCTCTGTCCTCCCTATATAAATTCTTACAAATGCCTGACTCTCAATCCCCCCTTCTCTTTACTCAAAAATGGGAACGTGACCTGAATCTCTTTCAGATAGGGAGTGGGAATCTATTTTTCTCAAGACCCATGCCAGTTCTATCTGTATACAAATAAAAGAAATGCAATACAAAATATTGATGAGATGGTACAGGCACCCTTCTCTTCTTCATGCTATTTCCCCATCTATTTCCCCTGCCTGTCATAATGCCTTGGGCTACTTACTGCATATTTGGTGGACCTGCCCACTCATGAAAGTTTTCTAGGATGACGTAATAACTGTTTCAGGAGATATCCTCCATGCCCCTGTTCCCTTTGACCCAGCCTTTTGGTTATTAAATCACTCCTCTTTACCTTTGTCATCGCTACTGCCAGTGCCAGATTAAGGTCCACAAGGGCCTGGAGCTGAAATTGTTGAAGGGCCTATTGTGTACCACCACAGGGGTGTGACCTGTGCTGTGGTCTTGTGAATAGTGACATGAGGGTGTCTCCTGTGCTGTGGGGGTATGACCTGTGCTGTGGGGCGGCATCTAGGGGTGTCTAGGGGTGTGTAATCATTCCAGTAGCAAGTCGCCTACAGTATGCATATATGTGCTCCTCTGTCTTTATGTGCCTATGCCTGTATGTGCTCCTTTATGTCTGTATGTGCCTATGTCTGTATGTGCTCCTCTATGTCCATGTGTCTTTATCTGTATTTGCTCCTCTATGTCCGTATGTGCCTATGTCTGTATGTGCTCCTCTATGTCCATATGTGCCTATGTCTGTATGTATGTGCTCCTCTATGTCCATATGTGCCTATGTCTGTATGTGCTCCTCTATGTCCATATGTGCCTATGTCTGTATGTATGTGCTCCTCTATGTCCATATGTGCCTATGTCTGTATGTGCTCCTCTATGTCCATATGTGCCTATGTCTGTATGTATGTGCTCCTCTATGTCCATATGTGCCTATGTCTGTATGTGCTCCTCTACGTCCATATGTGCCTATGTCTGTATGTGCTCCTCTATGTCCATATGTGCCTATGTCTGTATGTGCTCCTCTACGTCCATATGTGCCTATGTCTGTATCTATGTGCTCCTCTATGTCCATATGTGCCTATGTCTGTATCTATGTGCTCCTCTATGTCCATATGTGCCTATGTCTGTATGTGCTCCTCTACGTCCATATGTGCCTATGTCTGTATCTATGTGCTCCTCTATGTCCATATGTGCCTATGTCTGTATCTATGTGCTCCTCTATGTCCATATGTGCATATGTCTGTATGTGCTCCTCTATGTCCATATGTGTCTTTATCTGTATGTATACTGTTCTCCACTATGTCTGTATGTGCTCCACTATGTCTGTATGTGCCTATGTCTATATGTGCCCCTCTATCAATTGGGTACATGATTCTGAAAGTAATACTGACACTTTTGGTAAGTAAAGTAACCCTACCCCTTACCCTTTCCCTAACACTCCCACAGTCTAACCCTCTCCTCATGCAGCTTAACACTCTCCTCCAACAGCCTAATTCTAACCTTCCCCCTAGTGCCTAGCCCTAACCTCCCCTCCCGCAGCCTAACCTTCCCCCTAGTGCCTAACCCTAACCCTAACCTCCCCACCCGCAGCCTACACTAACTGCATACTTATATTAGGGAAGAGAGAGAGAGATAAGGGGGAGACACAGAGAGAGAAGGGGGGAGAGGTCAGAGAGGAGAGAGAAAGGGGAGGGGAAAGAAAGACAGAAAGAGGAGGGAGAGACAAAGAGAGAGAGAGAAGTTGGAGACAGAGCGGGTGAGAAGTTGTAGAGGGAGAGAATGGGAAGAGAGAGAGAGAGAGAGAGAGAGAGAAGGGGGAATATACAGAGAGAGTGGTGGGAGAAAGGTGAGAGGGGGAGAGAGAGAGAGAAGAGAGAAAAGAGAGGAGGGGGAAACAAAGAAAGAAGAGCTAGGAGAAAGAGAGAGAGAGAAGGGGGAGACAGAGCGAGACACAGAGAGAAAGAAGAGGGGAGAGAGAATGGAGGAGACAGTGAGAGGGGGGAGGGAGATGAGAGAAGGGGAGATATAGAGAGATAGACAGAAGGGGAGGAGTCAGAGAGAGAGATAGTGTAGGGGAGACAGAGCGAGAAGGGGGAGACAGAGAGAGGGAGTAGAGGGAGAGGAGAGAGAGAAGGGTGGGACACACAGAGGGAAAGAGAGAAGGCGGGAAGATAAAAGGGAAGCACAGCAAGATAAAATGGATAAAGAGTGTGATACTGTGCTCTCTATGTGACAGTGGATAGCCTTTGCGGGATGTGCTGCTGGGAGCGTGGCTGAACTATAACAGTCCACTATGGATAGAATATACAAAAAAAAAAGGGTGGTTGCTCCCTGCGCACTTCCTTATAGGAAATAATAATATAAATAACATCCAGTGACACTAAAAAATGGGGTGTATTTATTAATTTACAATATTGCAATGTAGATTGCAGATGTTACTATTCACCATAGTGATACCGGTATACACAGGACAAAAACATACATATACCTACAAATACACAAGTATCTATCGCACCAAAACGCGCTCAGTGCGTCTTACTCTTGTGTGCTTACTTCGTGTGGTAGTATATATCAGTTTATCTGGATTGTAAATACAACGAATCCCTCCTGGGTTTCCAGTATGCAGAGGTCCCGTGTACCAATATGCTCGTCCGATACAGACAAAGTCCTGTACTGCGCCCTGTAATGGTGCCAGGCGGATTTGCTGTCCATGTGCATATACCCCTGCGAGAGGTGTTTGAGTAAGGTGGAAACGAAATCCTTACCTCCTCCGGAGTTTGCTTCAAAAGGACTGGTGAAGTCATCTGTGTACAGTGGTGGATGTCCGTTCCTGGGGATGGATGCGGTGTCTGTCGGCAGACTTCCCTCAGTTCAACTGGTAATCAGGAAGTAAGCACAAAAGAGTAAGACGCACTGAGCGCGTTTTGGTGCGATAGATACTTGTGTATTTGTAGGTATATGTATGTTTTTGTCCTGTGTATACCGGTATTAGGAATTTCGCCCACCCCTTCCCTTTACTCAGTTTTTAGCGTTAACCTTTTTATAATTACTTATGCTAACTATCGCTACGGTGAACAGTAACATCTACAATCTACATTGCAATATTGTAAATTAATAAATACCACCTATTTTTTAGTATCTCTGGATGTTATATGTACTATTACTTCCTGTAAGGAAGCAACCACCCTTTTTTATAGCGAGAGAAAATGGTGGAGGGCACAGAAATAGAAGGAAGATACAGAGAAGGGTTGGAGACAGAGAGAGAGAGAGTGAGAAGGTGAACAGAGAAAGAGAGAAGGGTGTGAGAGAGAGAGAGAGAGAGAGAGAGAGAGAGAGAAAGAAGGGGGGTGGGAGAAGGGGGAGACAGAGAGCAAGAGGAGAGAGAGATGGGGGTGGGGCACAGAACGAGAGAAGGGGGTAGACAGTGAAAGGGTTGAGTCAGCCATCCCCTAAACAAACCCCCACACACAAACCCCCCCCACACACACACACACACACACACACACACACACACACACACACACACACACACACCTCTACAGGCGGCATTGTGTACCTTTCCTACCCCCTCACCCCCTCCCAGGACAGGCAGCACTTTGTACCTTCCTGAGCAGCGGGTCCGGTCTTAAGCTACGGCAGGCGCCAGTCAACCCCTGCAACAGCAGCGTCCCGAGGGGAGGCAGTGACAGGAAGGGAAGAACATGTGAGTGGAGGGGAGGAGCTGGACCACCTCGGCCAGCGCCGCGGCCGGCCTCCCTCTTAGCACTGAGTCCGCATAGAGGCGCAGGGAGTGCGCACCACTGCGCTAGCAAGGTCACGGTTGACAAGTGCACGGAGGGTTGGAGGGGTAAGGGGAGTGAGTGGGCGGGGGTTCCGACTGCCACTGGTGGTAACCAAAAAAAAAATTAATGTCACCAATGTTTGCTAGCACAGTCTGGGCCTATTTTCATGGGGGGCCTGGAGCTGCAGCTCCACCCGCCCCATTGTTAATCCGGCCCTGGCTACTGCGACATCTTAGTAATGCTACCCGTGCAGTGATCCCTGCTCTGTGGAAATCCGATAGTTCCTCTATTTGGAACGCTTGGTTTTCCAGACTTGATTACTACATGACTATGGAGGATATTCTCCTGAGCTCCAGGGATAGACTGACCGAATTTATGGCTATATGGTTGCCCTGGATGGAATATAAATCCTCTGGGTCCTATAGGGACTATACAGTATCTCTTCCTTGAAATATTGAGGTTGGTGATTTGTTACTGATATGCTTTTGAATGTTTTTATGTGCATTCTCAGCTCTAGGTCTTGTGCCCCCTTTCTTTATTCTTTTCTCTCTCTCTCCTTTTTCTTCCTCTCTGGTTTGAAACGTGTTAATGCAGATTTATGTGTTGCTGGACATGTCAATTTGGTACAAGTTGTTGTGTACAATTTATACTTTTATGTTTGATACTGTTCTTTTTTTTTTTCCCCTCTCAATATTGTGCCGATTTTATATCTGTATTTTCTTTAATAAATACAGATTACAAAAAAAAAATGGTGAAGGGTGGACAAGCAGCGGGAGCTGCGGGATAGTTAGAAAAATTTGCTAGGTCCTCTCAGACTTCTCATGTCACTCTGCCTCTTTCCACACATCATCTCACATAGATCTAGCTTCTGGTTTGTCTCCGAATGTACTGGGGGTAGAGTATCTTACTAGGGGAATCTCTGATCATTCTCCTGTGTCTCTCACTTTGAGTATAGCTCAGAATAGGGGAGCACGAATGTGGAAACTCATTTTGGTTGCCTTTGCTGGGAGCGGGCTCAGACTTGGTTGCATCTTGGGAGGGCTTTCAATTTGCTCACTCAGCCCACTTAGATCCTGCAGTTTGGCATGATGCTTTCAAAGCTTTTCTGCGAGGCTCGTTTATTAAAAGAATCTCTGAACCCCAAAATATTCAGTCGGAGAGAGGAGACTCGCCTGGAGACTTCATGCCGACAGCTGGAGGCCCAATACATTTTATCTCAGCTGCAGTCTGACAGAGTAATATGGTGAGATGCACAGAGGGAGTGGTCGGATTATCATTTTGAGAAGTCTAAACATAGGTTGATGTTTTCCAGGCATGAGCAATACTTTCAGGCTGAAATGGCGGGGGAAGTTATTAGGCCTTTTTAGCTTGAGGGGAGTCTGATAGTAATGTTGTTCAGTGTGAATGAAACTCTCAGGGTCAGCTGTGCTACTCTGGGGCAGATGTGGCGGAAGTTTTTTGTGGCTACTATTCATCATTGTATGCCTCTGGGGTTTCGTGCTCTACTGGACAGCTTCAAGAATGCCTGGCACGGGTTACATTGCCGGGTTTGTCTCAGGAGGCTGTCGAATTATTAGATGCTCCATTCACATTAGAGGAGATAAAAGCAGCAGTCTCTTCACTGCCTCCTTCAAGGGCCCCTTGGTGTGATGGACTTCCTATGAAGGTATACAAAAAATTTAAAGAGTTCTTTACCCCTTATTTGTTAGACCTGTTTAATTCACTTTTTGAGTGGGGAACGATTTCTCAATCCATGTCAGAGGCTAATATAATTGTTTTGGCAAAGCCTGGGAAGGATCCTACATTGCCGGAATCCTATCAACCCATTTCTTTTTTGAGAAAGTTCTGGCAAAGATATTGGCAACTCGTTTAAACTCTGTCATCACGTCCATCATTCATCCGGACCAGACAGGGTTTATGCCTGATAAGTCCACCACCCAAAATTTACGCAGACTGTTCTGCCATATACAAAGGAGTGATTTAGTAGAGTCTGGAGCAGTGGTGGTGTCACTTAATGCTGCCAAGGCCTTCGACTCCGTAGAGTGGGTATATCTTTGGGGTGTGCTCAAGAAATTTGCCTTTGGGCCAAGGTTTATAAATTTAATCCATCTGCTATGCTCCTCTCCTATGCCTCGTGTGTCGGTAAATGGGTTTACATCAGCCAAATTTCCACTCGAGAGAGGAACCCGTCAAGGGTGTCCACTGTCGCCAGCACTATTTGTGATTGCTATAGAGCCATTGGCTACTCTATTGCGTACAACCACAGCTGTATGCGGAGTTAAGGTTGGAGAGGCTATGGACGTGGTGGCTTTGTATGTGGACGATATGCTTTTATTTTTGCAAGACTCGGAGGGGTCCTTACAATCTATGTTGCAAATAGTTAATACTTTTGGTACTTATACATGTTTGTTAATCAATTGGGATAAGTCCAGTATTTTTCCTATTTCGAGCCATGTTCCTGAGGATGCATATGCAGCACATCCCCTACAATGGATGTTGTGGTTTAAATAGCTAGGTGTTTGGATTACGCTGCAAGCCTCAGGATATGTGGCTCAAAATATTGATCCTATTGTAACACAATTTAAGGTGATAGCTCATGCTTGGAGAAAGCTACCCTTATCAGTATTGGGACGCATTAATTTATTTAAAATGTCTATCCAACCTAAATTTTTATATATATTACAAAATTCTCCTGTTTGTGTCGCGAAAAAAGTATTTAGTGGAATTGAGAGTATTCTATCATAATTTATCTGGGGGAATAAGCCAGCTAGAGTGTCTGTTAAAATACTATATAAATCTAAACTTTCAGGGGGACTGAGTCTTCCGAACCTTAGGTTTTATTATATTGCTGCTCAGCTGGCTCATTTATCTAGCTGGATAAAAAGGCACGGTGGACCTGACTATGATGGGTTTCTTGGCCGAGCGGCTGGGGTCCTCTTTTTCCTCTTCTCCTTAACTATTTCTGCTTTCCGGTCTGTCGGTTGCTGGTCTTCCCCAGCTGTTGCATCAGGCCTTACTGGTTTGGCGTTTTGCGCATACGCTTTATGACTGGTCACAACATGATGTAAACGCTGGTTTACTTTCAGGACTAAAAGCTGCACTTTAACAAGACATTCAATACACTTTAAATGGAGCCGCTGTGGCCGCTATACTTAATCCTCAACCTAAGTACTTATTACACCATTAGCATACAGAGCCCCGTACCGTGTACGTACTTTGCGTACAAACGCAGCGCTGGCTGTACAAAGTACACTCAGTGCGTACACACCCAAAGATACTTCGTGAAACCTTAACAGCTACACATGTGATTGTAATACACTTATAACCTTAGCAGGGAAAGGAATCACGACACCAGTTTGTATTTAAAATGCCGGGTTTCCGACACACCAACATATAATTACTGAAAGGGGATTACAATAACAAAACAATACAATAGAATAATGGCTACAGTCAATGGTACATACTTGTTCGATTTCGCCTGCGCTTCCCAGTCTGGTCCTCAGTCATCAGGGTAGATGACCTTTAGAGTCTGTGTGTGACCAGGCATGCAGCTAGCTCTTTTATACAATCTTCCAAAACTTAACACAATGGATACTGTAATCTCTTTGTCCATTGGACACAGGGATGGTCATTTACAGTACAGGAGAGGTCATAGGTTAGTTTGAATAGGTGGGCGATGTCTGTTCAGATGCACTTGTGGGTGGTCTCCTCTGGGTTCCCGCCGCATACCAAATGTACAGTAAATACAGTTTATATTTATATTCTGCTCCTGCGCATAACTATATGCAGGAGCGTGCGATCTTCTGCAAACCAACACCGGAATATTGCCCTTAAAATACCCACAGCTGGATACCAAACACCACCTTATAACCTTGTTCTGTCCCCTCCTATCCTGTAAAGGTGAATCCCTTTGTTCTGATACCATTTAAACTATTGTATATTGCTGGTGTGGTGCAGGGAGACTGTGTACATTGGGGGTGATTCCGAGTTGTTCGCTCGCTAGCTGCTTTTAGCAGCATTGCACACGCTAAGCCGCCACCCTCTCTGAGTATATCTTAGCATAGCAGAATAGCAAACGTAAGATTCGCAGAATAGCGAAAAGAAATTTCTTAGCAGTTTCTGAGTAGCTCCAGACCTACTCACAAATAGCTATCAGCTCAGGCCATTTCGTTCCTGGTTTGACGTCACACACATGCCCAGCGTCCGGCCAGCCACTCCCCCATTTCTCCAGACACTCCCACGTTTTTCCATGGCACGCCTGCGTTTTTCCGCACACTCCCAGAAAACGGCCAGTTTCCGCCCAGAAACACCCATTTCCTGTCAATCACACTACGATCACTTCAACGATGAAAAATCTTTGTTCGGGCGTGAGTAAATCTACTACGTTTTGTGGTAAAATACTAACCGCATGCGCACTGCGAACCATGCGCATTTTTGCCTTAATCGCTCCGTTGCGAAAATCGGCAATGAGCGAACAACTCGGAATGACCCCCATTGTGCACTTTTTGGATTAAATATGTAATGTGTTTTAATGGCTTATTCATGTGTTCACAAACTCTACCGTAAATACACATACCATGCGCTAATACTCAGGACCGCGGGAGCGACCATACGCAAATTGCAAATATGCGCACGCACAGCAGAACAAGTGCACGCACGGAGGCCATCTGTGTGTAGTTTGTACGTGATGTGTGTATTGCAATATTTTTCGACTTCGACAGTCCACCCTTTGGCAGTCACCAATAACTGCCACTAACTAATCAACAGAAAAATATCTATACAATATATGTATACAGAAGCTTGGATGGTCGGGGGAGAGTTGTAGGTGGGAAATGTAGGACCTAGTGGGATAGTAAAAGCATGTATGTATGAATCCATGTCTGAGGGGCATGTATCATCGTGCCGTATATGTTCTAAATAAGCTTCGAGGTATTGCAAAGTATACATTAAATCCTTCTCATCCCATATTAAGGGTCTGTAAATGGGCCAACAAACACTACTGAGCTCTTTTCGGCTTTTTGTTCCAACACATGGGGTGCACATTTAGTTGATGATACATGGAGGGGGAACATATGTGAGTGCTAGTATATGTGGATATCACCTGTCGACTATGTGTGACATTAACTGGAGGTTGAAGAGATGAAGATAAGACACATATATACAAATACATTCACATAAACATTTTGGGTAGGGCTGACGTCTTTTCCGGTTGGATGTATCTGGGCAGAGGGGGGAGACAAAGAAAAACAGGTGAAAGAAACAGGCCATGAACTTCATTTGCAATCCTTATCATAACGCTGTCTCTATGGATGGATCATAGATTAAATCTGCTGCTATAACAGCGCCCTCGCTCCTTAGACTCATCATATTTGTGCCGTGCTTGCACTGCGTTAGAATTTGAACACACCTAAATATCAAACCAATAATTATGATGACTCCCAGGATACAAAGGAGAAACTTCCCCACACTCATAATGACATTTTGAGCCCACTCTCCTAAACCTGAGAACCATTTGCGTGGGTCCAACCAGGAGACCCAGCCGGTTAGTTCATTACTCACAGTCGCTAAGGTAAAGTTGTGCTTCCTCCTGAACCCCCACTTCAACTGCAAGATCTCATCGATCTTCTGATGGATGATCTCCGTGGGGTCGTCAGTGCTGTTCGTAATATATGTACAGCACTTCACACCATATTGAGTTGCCAGAGTAACACAGTACCCACCTGTCATGGCTGTGACATAATTAAGGACCATCCTGTGCTGAATCAGTTCCTTCTTGTAGGCTTGTAACTCCCTTCCCGTATACCTGAAGGTGTCATCATACATCTCAGTGATATTATCTATAAAGTTCGCTAGCGCATGGATATACTTATAATTTATAGTTCCTCTGGCAGTACGGGTGATGTCTAATGCGAGGAGGAACTGAATCCCGGTGGATTCGTGGATCAAATCAGAGGCTGCGTGCTCTGCCCGATCTATGAGGTGTCTCTTGATAATGTGTTCATAGTGAGTATGAGTATAAGAAGCCTGAGCACTGCAGTGAACATCTTTAATTTTATCATGGGTTATGGTCATGACCTCTGGTAGTACTCTCTCAATATAACACAATCCCTCTGAGCTCGGGGCAAGCCACTTGTACGCTTTCCTCCCACATATGAAATAGGCATCATCTGGGAGAACATAAGGGACAAAATATAACATCACCATATTACAAATTTTCCAAGTAAAGAAACCAATCCCTTGTTCTCCCATCTGCTCAGTACAAGTATCGGGCTGGATGATATGAGCACAATACCCTGACGATACTTTCCCAACCCACATGGTCTAGCTTCCACGGGTATACCTATACCGAAAATACCTCCCACTGTTGGCTATTTGGCGTACAAGTTCAGAGTCTATGGGTATCCTATCAGCTCTGTGTGAAAAGGTCATTGTCTGGTTATTCCACGTCACTTCCAAATTTCCTGGTTTTCGGTAATTGGAAATATTAAAGCACAGTAAGGACCTGTCTACATGATACTGGTGGAGCTTCAAACTAGGGGGCCTAGAGATATTGAATTTCTTGTCCACCGGTCTCCCACCCCGTAATTCGAGTACCTCATCTATTGCTAAAGGGTATGATACTAATCCTGACTTACTCTGACCTTGAGGTACCTGTGAGCACACCCAGCATTCTGTCTGGTTTAAGACCTTACCCACTAGTGAGTGGTAATCACTCAACTAATGGCGGTCCATGTCGATATTAAGGTTGGACTGACATCTCTGGATGCACCCATCCTCTACTATATTCTCACAATTCCTACAAATACAATATTCATCAGACAATAACCCTTCACAGTGCCTCCGAGCTCCATGACTACCAGAGCGCTTACTGATACCAGCCTTTACTCGAGTGATGTGCTGCTCCTGAGAACCTACAAATTCATACTCGCCATCAGAACCCATTCCAGATCCCCGCTCGACCTCTCTGGGACCCTCACCAAAACAAATTGTCCTAAACAAAAACAGAATTACTAGTAGAACCCGAAACGCAGTCTATTGTGATCGATCCATTTCATTAGGGGAAAGAAGGAAAATAAGAAGGAGAAAAGAAAGGAAAATGCAGGGGGAGGTGAAAAAAGAAAATGGTGCGACAACCGTTCTAGATCTTGTTGCTCTCCGTGCTAAGGTGCCTTTCAACAGTCCTGCCTCTCAACTTTCCCGGAACAAACACTCCAGTGATACGAGATTTTCTACACTCTGCTCTTTGTCACGAGTTCTCTCCGGGCCAGCGACCTTCTTGCAGTGGGACGAGTGGACCCAAGTCTCTCTTTCGGCGACCTTCAATGCTGTCATGCTGGTTAACAAGACTAGATATGGTCCTTCCCACCTGTCTATGAGGCAACCTGAGCATAAGAAATCTCGAATCATCACATAATCCCCAGGCTCAATGTCATGACAATTACTGTTCGGTAGGTCAGGAATCACCAGCTTTAGATTTCTATGTTGATTTCTCAGCTGCTGGCTCATCCCAGCCAAATATTTCACAGTCACTTCATTATTACATTTCAAATCATCCTGGGGGTCTATCATTACATGAGGTTGTCGACCAAAAAGAATTTCAACGGGTGATAAGTTAAGTGGAGACCTGGGAGTGGTTCTGATGCTGTACAACACTAGTGGCAAAGCTTCTGGCCACAACAATCCAGTTTCAGCCATTAATTTGCTCAGCTTGTTCTTAATAGTGCTGTTCACTCTCTCTACCTTTGCGCTCGCCTGTGGACGATACGGAGTATGCAGCTTGCTATTAATTCCCATCAGTTTGCACATGACCTGAAAGACTTCATCTGTAAAATGGGTACCCCTATCACTTTCAATTACTCTAGGGATACCATATCTACACACAAATTCCTGCACAATTTTCTTTGCAGTGAACGTAGCAGTATTTGTGGCAGCAGGGAACGCTTCTACCCAGTTGGAAATTACATCAATACAAACTAACACATATTTCAAATTCCTACAGGGTGGCAACTGTATGAAATCGATTTGTATTACCTGTAAAGGTCCGTCTGTCGGAGGGATATGGGATGGCTCTGTTGGTATTGTCTTTCCAATATTCTTCCTCAAGCAAGTAAAACATGTCATTGCTCTCTTACCTGCATGAGAAGAGAATCCTGGCGCACACCAGTAGGCTCTTACCAACTTACACATACCCTCTTTGCTTAGATGAGTCAGACCGTGTGCGGCCTCAGCTAGACTTGGAAGATATGCTCTGGGGGCCACTGGCTTACCGTGTCCACCTGTCCACAGTCCTGAGGACTCCTGGCCATACCCCTTTGCCCTCCAGACTGCCTTTTCCTGTAGGGAACACACATTTTGCATTTTGATTAATTGTTGTGTGTTGATCGTGTTAAATGTAATCAGTGATGTGATGTTCGTTTGTATGGGGGTGCTTCCTGCTGATTTAGCAGCTTCGTCTGCCCGGCTGTTACCAAGTGAAATTGGGTCTTGGTTGTAAGTGTGTGCTTTACACTTGATAACAGCCACTCTGTCTGGTTCCTGTATTGCTGTCAAAAGCCTTTTGATGTGGGATGCATGCGCTACAGGTGTGCCAGCTGCCGTTATGAAATTTCTGAGGTGCTATAGGGCCCCAAAATCATGCACCACTCCAAAGGCATACCTAGAATCTGTGTATATATTAGCTGACTTACCCTTGGCCAATTCACACGCTCTGGTTAGGGCGACCAACTCAGCAACTTGTGCTGAGTGAGGTGGGCCCAGGGGTTCAGCTTCTATGATACCTTTGTCATCTATAACTGCATATCCAGTGCACAAGTCTCCCGATTCTGTCTGTCTGTGGCAACTACCGTCAGTGTAGAAGATAAAGTCTACTCCTTCCAGTGGGTTGTCACTGATGTCAGGTCTCGCTGTGAAAGTCTGATTCAGGTATTCCATACAATCATGCGTATCAGTGTCTGCCCTAAATCCTCCTTCACCATCATTCTCATCCTCCACCCTTTGTGCCTGTCCAGGCACACTTGGCAAGTAAGTTGCAGGATTTAGTGAGCTGCATCTCTTACTGGTGATGTTTACCGGGGCCATCAGTGATAATTCCCACTTTGTAAACCGAGCAGATGAGACATGTCTGGTTTGGGCGGAGTTTAGTAAGTATTACAGAGTAATTTCCTTATAATATTGGCTTCTGTGACCTGAGCCTAATTAACATCTCTACGCTCTAGCTTTGGCTAGTTAGCATTTGAATAACCAAGCTCACATGGCCTCATCACTACAATACAGCTAGCCCACATGCTGTGAAAGACACACCCACAGGTTGAATATACTGTACCCACTTGAAATCACAGAGCTCACTCACTCAGAATCAACCTAGCCCTCAGAAGCATGGACCTTGATGCGCCTGGGAAGCTTGGGGGTTATTCCCCTGGAAAGCTAAGTATCATACTCTCTATATCTCATAGATAAATTGCATAGCATAGTTAAATATGTGTTTGTGGTACAGTAGTTGTGAAATGATTGGCATAGAATAGTTAATTTGGAAATACAAATGGCTTAAGGTTAATGGTACTTGTGCAATCATGTGATTGTTATGTGTTGGTGATAATACTCTGTGAAATCTGGAATGTTAATTGGAACAGTAGACAATCTGTAGCATAGCATTCCTGGTAGGGTGATTTATAACAGATTGTAGTGGTTTTATATAGTGCATCTTGCTGAAATATAGAAATCAACACATACTTCCATTTGTTACTGTAGTCATGTGCTTGTAGCAATGGCATGCTGATATTTGTGGTTACTTGGTGATCTGGTCTTGTGATGGCTCATATGGACAGCATGAGATATGTGGTGATGATATTGGAAGGCTGGAATTAGTTGGTTTTAGGCCTGAAAAGTTAGCATAATGTGGTACAGACCGGGATTGGCATATAATTACAGGCTACATTATATAGCATAGCCAGCATACAATATGCTCTGGTTATTGAGATACTGTGTTGGCTTGGAATTGTGAAATGCAATTAGATGGCTTGGAATTGTAAAATCAGCACATATGCATTATGTTGAAGCTTATACATTTTGGAATATAGTGGAGTCTTATGGCTTCTGCTAGGTGACTATGGCCTAGCAAAGAATGCCATGTGTTTGAATCTGCGAACCTAAAATGGCTGCTGGCATTCCCTTTTGAACCATATGTTGCAGACTTTGGAATCATGGGAGTTTTCCCAAAATGGAGTCTAGCTTCTGTCTCATGCGGTCTGTGGACCATGAAGTCACATGCTGCCCCTCCCCCCCCCACACACACACACACAAACACACACATACATAAACCAAAACCAATCCCTTAAGGTATTTCTCTAACATGGCCGTAACTAAGGGGGGGCTAGGGAGGCTGTTTCCGCAGCCAAAATATCTGGTTGCCGCGTTGAGGGAGCCTGGAGGGGAGGGAGAGAGGACGGAGACCATAGTCTGGCCGGCGCGGTTGAACACTTGCGCATAGAGCCGAGCCTGGGACTGATGAGAGCACACTGGCTGCAGTCAGTCACAGTGAATGAGTCACTGACGCTGCAGCATTCCGCACTGGACTCT